>NW_026588752.1:15655613-15893113 GCF_907164565.1 Psammomys obesus | reverse complement strand
GGGTTAAATAAAAAGA
This sequence comes from Psammomys obesus, assembly GCF_907164565.1. Lineage (NCBI taxonomy): Eukaryota > Metazoa > Chordata > Mammalia > Rodentia > Muridae > Psammomys > Psammomys obesus. Next base: position 15,893,097 of record NW_026588752.1, on the reverse strand, counting down.
GGGAAGGAAGAAAGGAAAATGAGAGTTATTAGAAATTCTGGTTATCCAGAAGGCAGGCAACAAGACTGGGAAATCTTCACAAATTTTTTCAAGAATATCATAGTTGTAAGATGAGACAAAAAATATGTCAGGATTTATCTGTATTATTTTAGGTAAGGTTACTATTGCTATGGTGAAACTCCATGACCAACAGCAACTCGGAGACAGTTTATTTTGCATATTTTTTCCTATCACCATTCATCATGGAAGGCAGTCAAAGGCAGGGACTCAAACAGGTTAGGAACACAGTTAGGAGCTGAGGCAAAGAACATGGAGGAGGGCTGTTTTCTGGCTTTGTTTTTATGGATTGCTCAGCCTTCTTTCTTATAGAACCCAGTACCCATTGTGCTGAGCCCTCCTAGATCAATCCTTTGTTAAGAAAATGCCCTACAGGTTTGCCTAAATCCCTATCTTAAGGGGACAGACTTTCTACTGAGCTTCTGTTCTCAGAGATTACAATAGTTTGAGTCAAGTTGACAAAAGACTAGTCAGCAAAAAAATATTATTCATAGGAATAATAAGGAGTTTATGTGAAGTCTGAGAACATGGGACTAATAAGCATTATAAGATGAAAGAAACAGAAAGCTCTATGTGGGAAACTGGAGGTGAAGTGAGCGGCTCTCAGTGAGGGGATCAAGCAATTTCACTCTCACTCCAGGACCTGCATACACAAAGGCATGAGCTCTGTTAGAAACAGCAAGGTTGGAAGGAATATTTCATAGGAAACACGTTTTCGTCATCTTGCCCGAAGGGTACGAAGTTACATTATTTCATTCTCTTTGTTTCAGAACCATTTGCTTTAGTATTTAAACGCTGACACCACATTTGTTTAGTGAAAAAAAATATATAGATGAATGTGTTTTTCAAAAATCAGGCTTAAAACAACTTAGTTGAATTTCAGGAGAGGCCTTTTCAGCTGAGGTATGAGCAAAGGAGATTTGAAATTGTTTATCCCATTTTTCATCTTTTCTGTTCATGCTGGGTTTCTATGATGTCCTCCATGAATTCATGAGTTTTAGGGAGATTTTTGTCTACTGATCCCGTTGTTGTAAATAAAAATAAAACGGCGTTGGGCTATATAATGTTGATTATAACCCTATGGTTATTGTGACAGTATTATCTAATCCACTATCACAAATAATAAGACACAAACACCTGTTAGATTTATAATTGCCTTACTTACGTTGGGCTCAGCAGATATTTCTACCTACACTGTCTGAATATCCTCACCATCCATCTCCCAGGCCCCAGCCAATGTCATCCTCCTTAACCATCCTATCTTCCATCCATAATCTTGTAAATACTTGCTTTTATCCTTCATCTGGGCCTTTCACCCCATTATTGGAGTCCTTCCTCCCAGGACCACGTGGTTTCTTCTTCAGGCTAACCCATCATGGCATCTTCCTTCTTCCTCTTTTTCTGTCCATCTGTCTCCACGATTCTCTCTGTCCTCTCCAAGCCCGGAAACTTAGCCGCGTCTACCCCATTCTGCCCTGCCCAGGTATAGTTCATTTAATTAGCCAATCAGGTAGGTTTATACAAGGTTAGGTGTACCCAGATCTTGAAGGCTAGTAGCACTCATCAGACCAACCTCCAACATCATCCCAACACAAGTAACATGTATGTAACATATGTAGAATATGGTGCCTTTTTTCATTTAGTAGACCATAAATGAGTGATTCTTGAACATGTAGTAGTTTAGGTAGAGGCTAGTATACTGATAGATACCCTTTTGATCCTAGCACCCAGAAAGCAGAGGCAGGTGAATTTCTGAGTTGGTGGCCACGTTGGTGTTCTTAGGGACAAAACACTTTCCAAGATACATAGTGAGACCTTGTCTAAATTAATTAATTAATTAGAGATGCAACAACAAAAGGTTTGTCTTTTTAAAATTGTATTATTATCTTAGACAGAAGTGAACCAAAAATAATGTTAACATGCTTCTACTCCAGGATATCTTAGCCATCTGCTTCAAGCTATGGCTTATCTAAGCAGTCTTACAGAGAGCATCCACTTTCATTATTATTGTGAAATAAGGAGCATTACAAATAAGTGTATTAAAGTTTCTTTTTATTACCATAATATATTATTATTATTATTATTATTATTTTTAAGACAGGGTTTCTCTGGGTAGCCTTGGCTGTCCTGGACTCGCTTTGTAGGCCAGGTGAGCCTTGAATCCACAGAGATCCTCCTATGTCTGCCTCCCCAAGTGCTGGGATTGCAGGCATGTGCCACCATGCCTGGCTAAAGATAATAAATTAGTAAAGTTTTTTTTTTTTTTAACCACTTATTCTATAGTCAGTGCTCTTCTAAGGTACTTGTAAAACACAATATGTTTTTTTTTTCCTTCTATTTTTTAGGAGACATTGGCAACTCATTTTGAAACTCCCAAATCGTCTACCCTAACTGCAGCAGAGGACAATTTAGCCAGAAATTGCTTGGTCAATTACTATCTATTGAAATGTGTAGCTGAGCAAGTGTATTTATTCACCATATCAATATTTACTGAGCACCCTGTACCAGTTAGAAGTGGTCAAAACACCTCATAAAGTTCATTCTTTGCCCATAAATAAATCAGATGAAAGCAGATACTTAAAATTATGAAAAACACATAATGAAAATGGTAATGGCTTAAAAAAACAAATGCACATTTGCAATAAAAGGAATAAAAGAGACAGATTCTGAGAAATGAGACTTGAATTTTAGTGTTATAAAACAAACAAAAATTAAATAATCCTGAAGGTGAGTTTCAAAAGCGATAAATAACAAACTAGTGTTTGAAAAGAATATTTTTCATCCATTGTTTTATTTAGCAAGCAAGCTTCTCTAGGTTTTGTGACCCGCAATGAACTGGGAAATAGGATTTTGCCTGGAACTCTTATTCAGATAAGGAGACAAACAATATGAAATTAGTTACAACATAAGCGAATGTAAATATGTCAGATTTATGGTAAGAAGTTCTGAACAGCATTAATTTAAGTCAAGATTACCTACATAAAGTACTTTTCGGTACTGCATAAAGTTGGGAATGGTGTACTAGGATATGCAAAATGATAAGCAGTAAATCAAGGCTAGGTGTCCAGGCTATAGAATTTGTACTTTCAAATATCATAGCCAGTTATTGAGGGTATGTAAGTGAGATTAGTAAAAGGGGGTGAGAAGCAGACAGAATAGCTTAGAGTAAGGTGCTGGGGTAGAGTACAGAGAGGCCCTGTGCGTCCCTTTCAAGACCCTCAGGGTCTGACCTCTTCAGCAGCCGCAGTAAATCCTCCAGCTACTCTTACATCTTTGTGGGCCTTTCTCAAGCCAAAATGAAGACACAGCAGATCCGAAGTGGAGGGGAATTAAAAGTCCACGGATGGCTGTCCAGCAATGGCTTGTAGAGCTTGCTTAGGAATACCGAACGTCATTAACTTTCCTGTTCTAGACTAGTCATTAGAGCTGCAGTTCCCAACTCCTCACAGGAGAAGCCCAAGACTACTGGAAAATGCAGATAGTTACATTATGCCTCAGAACAGTATTGAAATGACAGGTATGCTGCAGCAACAAAAATAACTTTATGGTTGGGGTAACCACAACATGAAGAACTGAATTAAAGGGTCATAACATTAGGAAGGATGAAACCCTGCTTTAAAGTGCAGGGCTGCATTCTGTTGGCCCACTGTGGTGCCTTTATCACTGTCATCTATCTTAACGTGACACATTGCCAGGTTTCGGTCTCACTCCCAAGTGTTTCTTTTGTCTTCCTAAATGAAATGCTACCACTCATGTCCTAGGTTCCCTGTAAGCCTTGGGAAAAATCTAAATGACTAAGGATCAACAATCAGAATGTATGCCTGAGATGGAACACTGATAGGAGAATATCCTACTGTATACGTTACAGGCCTGGAAAGGCATAATTAAGAAATCTTCCGTGTGGCTGATTGGACCAGATTTCTTGCAGGTACCGCATTGGCGGCAGAAGGAAAATAAAGACTGTGTTAGCGAGTTAAGAAGATGAGCTTGTTGTTGCATATCAAGCAGCAGAAAGGAAAAGTAGAAAAAGAAGGAGGCAGTAGAGAATGGACGCCAAATGCACATTTCATAGATCCAATGGGACTGTAACAGGTGAGAAAGTAAAAACCTATCCCAGGTAGCTGATAGAACCAGAAAAAGACACTTTCTACCTACTGTAATACAAATCTGAAATCTGTCTGATCCCCGAGACCCACTAAAAGCCATGCTTCCCATGCCTCAGGTAGGTAGTGACAGGCATGTCTCACATAAGGCTGAGCATTCACAGTCGCTTCCTCCCAGGAATTTCAGCTGGTATGAGTGTTTGCTTTACCAATGAGCGACTGATAGTTAATGATGGCTGGGGAGGGACAGTCCTGGGCAGTTGATGGTCTTTGGGGGAAGGAGATTCATTGTTCTGTAGATATATGGCCACTAGGAGGCTGCCTATGCTCCAGCAAATGGCTCCATGTTCACACATTGACAGCCCTGATGGAAGCAGTGAGTGTTGCCTTGTTTTGTTGTTGTAGTTGTGTTGTATGCTTGCTATCGCTTTTAATGCATGAAGTCTGGAATAGGACATGTTGGAAAAGACGGAGAGGGAAAATAGGGACGTGTGTAATCTTTAATGCATTGTGTCCAGGTAGGAAAACACCAAAGAATAAATTTTAAAAAATGCTTTAAAAAGAGCATCATGCTCATTTTAGAAGCTTACCATCATACATCTGAAACAGGAATAATAATGCCAAGAGTATGCTTCATTAGAATGAACTAGGGATCCCTGCTTTGTTCTGATTTTTAAAAAAAGCATTTTTTCTTCAAGTTCATTGCTCTGAGTTCCCATCACGTAAGACACAGCAGTTCTTTTTCACTTTACCCCACAAGGGATGAGTGGGCAGACTGCAGGTGCTGTCTTTCCTACTGGAATCCATGCGGGCACTGGCAAGGCAGGTCAGGATGCTAGGCCAAATTTCACGGGCATCTGCATTCAGGAATCTCTGCTCTATGGGCTCCCCATCTCAAACCCTGTTATTAATGGAGATGCTAGCACCTGCCAGTAAATGGGTACTTCATGTCACTAGGTGACTCAATCATTAGCTTAAGGAACTCCATCCAAATAATAAGTTTGGTGGATTGAATCTCTGTGCAGCCTTTTTTTTTTTTTTTTTCAAGAACAAAGCAACCACATGGTAAATTTATTTTGTGTTGCTTCCTGTTTACTGCATAAGACAAGATGAATTCTAGTAATGCCAAAGGGAGGGATTGAATCATTTATTAAGTGCAGTCTTGGACAGGTGTCTCAAATGTCAATTCTAGGATTTAATCTAAACTAATCTTCACAAAAGTTAGATTTAATGGAAATGAGCACCCAGAGGAATTCAACGTGCAGGTTAGCCGGATGCCTAAATCTCAAATACTGCTGTTAATGACAATCTTTTAAATAAACTCTCTACTTGGCTGTTATCCTCCTGTGCTCTGAGGTAAAAAGTGTTTGGAAAATTGATGCTGGCTTACTGGTAGGTAGGATTTATGCTAAACAAGTTGTTTTTGTTGTTGTTGTTGTTGTTTGTTTGTTTTCTTTTTGTTTTTAATCTTTATCCTAGACCTTGGCATATAGTAAGCTAATTTTATTTTTTTCCTCCTTTCTAATTATTTTTGGTTTGTTTGTTCTGCTTTGTTTGTTCTTTTGTTTTTCAGCACAAAGTGTGTCTGTGTAGCTCTGACTGTCCTGGAACTCACTTGATAGTTGAGGCTGGCCTCAAACTCAGGGACTCTTCTGCCTTTATGTGCCAAGAGCTGGGATTAAAGCATGGACCACCATATACAGACTACCTTTCTTTGTGTCTTTGTTTGCTTTCTTCCTTCTTTCCTTATTTCTTCCTTCCTTTCTTTCCTTATTTCTCTCTTTTTCTAAGAGAGTAGATGGTAAATATATTGTATTTCTTAAAATGGAAACACCAAAGTGAAAACATCAATGATATTTAATTCATTTTGGATTTCTCAGTAATAACGAAACATTTTGCTATTTTTTGTTTTTTCTTACATTGAAAGTAGCTTTTTTTCTCTCACATAATATATTCTGATTACAGTTTCCTCTACCTCTACTCCTCCCAGTTCCTCCCTACCTCTACTCCAGATCCACCCACATTCTGTCTCTCAAAGAAAACAGCCTTCTATAAAATAATAATAAAATAAAGTAAGATTTAAAACTTTGTACATTGGCATAAGATAAAATAAACAGACAAACAGCAAGACAGGAACCCAAGAAAAGGCATATGCAGTAGATAAGGTCACAGAGACCTAATAGTTCACACACTCAGGCAGCTCAACAAAAATACTTAACCTGGAAATCATAATGTATACACAATAGAAACTCTTCCTATCACTTCTTCCACAGTGTTTCCTGAGTCCTGAGAGGAGAGATTTGGTGGAGACATCCTATTTAGGGCTGGGCTTTTCAAGTTCTCTCATTCTTTACAAAATGTCTAACGTGGGTCTTCTTATTTGTACCCACCTTTGCTGGATGGAGGTTCTCTTACGATGGCTGAGCAAAACGCTGGTCTGTAAGCATGGAAGATTGTTATTAGGAGACATTTTACTGATACCTTTTTTTGAACAGTAATATGTAGTTTTACCCTAGGGCCCAGGCTTATGCAGTTATGGGCTACATTCTGTGTAGTGGTGCTTAAGTCAAATCAGTAATTGGTTGGTTATACGGTCAAGCTTTGTGCCTCCATTGCACTAGTATGTGTTGCAGGCAGAACCATGGTAGGTCAAAGGTTTGGCGGCGGGGTTGTTGCTTCCATTTCTTCTTTGGTAGCCTGTAGAGTACCTTCTAGCACCAAAGATGCTGCTACATAGGTGTGAAGGCTCCTTGTAGGCACCGTTGACTTCAGCATGTTCAGTGAGTTGCGCAGCTGTTGTCCGCAGCAATGGGCCCTTGCTGTCAGTTTGTGGGAGCAACCTATATGGGAATTCCCATAGGCCGATGAATCAATGAAATGTAACCCGTGCCAACTACTGGAAGCTCCCTTCGGCGAAAGGTGATGTCAAGTTAGGGCTTTGTCTCATTTACATGGCAGTTTCATTTAGATCTTCATATTTTAACAAGTTTTTACTGTATTAGGTTTTTACACTACCTCTTAAAGAACACTTGATTTTATCGGTTTTGGTCTTTATATTCACTCACATGTTCCACTCTTCCCTCTGTATCCATTTGATCCTACATTCAGGATCACTCCCATCCATGACTATCTATTCTATGCCCCTTTCCTAAGGAGATCTCCCTGTCCACCACTTGCTGTCCCTTACTATTTACCTAAACTCTGTGGTTCTATGGATTGCAGCTTGGTTACAATTGACTTAACAGCTAATATCCACATGTAAGTGACTATGTAGGACATATGTCTTTCTCGGTCTGTGTTACCTCACTCAGGAAGATTTTTCCTTCTAGTTTAATCCATTTACCTGCAAATTTCATTTCTTAATGAATTTGTGAATGTACAGTATATTTATTCATTCATCTGTTAAAGCCTGTAAAGATTTTTCCCAGTTTCTGGCTATTATGAATAGTCTGCATCAATGAACATGACTGAACAATTGTCACTGTGATAGGATGAAGCATTCTTTCAGTATATGTCCAACGGCAATATTGCTAGATCTTGAGATAAATTAATCCCCATCTTCCCGAGAATCTGCCACAGTGCTTTCCATGGTGGCTGTACAAGTTTGCGTTCCCACCAGCAATGGATGAGTGTTCTATTCTTCAATCTCACCACCATGAGCTGTCACTTGTGTGATTGATCTTAATCATTCTGATGGGTGTAAAAGAAATCTCAAAGTAGTTTTGATTTGCATTTCTCTGATGACTAATGATATTGATCAGTTCTTTAACTGTTTCTTGAAAATTCTGTTGGGATCTGTACCCCATTTTAAAAACAGGGTTATTTGTTTTCCTGATATCTAATGTTTTGAGTTTCTTTTTTTTGTTTTGTTTTGTTTTGTTTTGTTTTGTGCATTAGCTCTGTATTGGTGTATAGTTGTTTTAGGAAAAAAAAATCTTTCCATCTGCTTCAGTCCCCTGCTGGGTGGAGTCTTTCAAAGGACATTTTTTGTAGACTCCCATCCTGTTTCCTCCCTTCAACCACTTCCCATGTCTATCCTATTTGACTTTCTGGATGAGAGTAAAGCATCCTTCCTAGAGTCCTCCTTGTTACTTAGCCTCTTTAGGCCTGTGGATTGTAGTATGGTTATCCTGTATTATATGGCTAATATCTGCTTATAATTGAGTATAGTCCATGCATGTCTTTCGGGTTTCAGATTACTTCACTCAGGATCTTTTCTAGTTCCATCCATTTGCCTGAAAATTTCATGATTTCCTTGTTTTAATAGCTGAGTAGTATTCCATTGTATAAATGTACCACAATTTCTGTATCTATTCTTCAGTTGAGGGACATCTATGTTGCTTCCAGATTCTGGCTATTCTGAATAAAGCTCCAATGAGCATAACTGAGCAAATGTCCTCGTTTTATGGTTTAACGTCATTCAGGTATATGTCCAGGAGTGGAATATCTGGATCTTGAGGAAAAGCTATTCCCAATTGTCTGAGAAAGAGCCAGATTGGTTTCCAAAGTGGTTTTTTTCAGGTTTGTAACTCCCGCCAGCAATGGAGGAGTTTTCCCCTTTCTTCACATTCTTACCAGCATGTGCTATCATTTGAGATTTTTATCTTAGCCATTCTGATAGGTGTAAGATTGAAATTCAGAGTCGTTTTGATTTGCATTTCCCTGACAACTTAAGGATGTTGTACAATTCTTTAAGAGTTTTTCTGCCATTCGATATTCCTCTGTTGAGAGTTCTCTGTTCAGTAATGTACCCCATTTTAAAAATTGGATTATTTGGTTTTGTTGGAGTTCAGCCTCTTGGGTTCCTTATATATTTTGGATATTAGCCATCTGTCAGATATAGATACTAAGACTCACAGCTAAAATTGGGCAGAACAGGGGGAGTCATAAGAAAAAGTAAGGGAATAGAAAGAACCAAAGCAGATAGGAGCTTTGTAAGAACAACAACAAAGCCAAAAAATCCAGGCCCGTGGGGGCCTGCAGAGACTGATGTACAAACCAAGGACCATGCATGGAGAGGACCTAGACCCCTGCTCATATGTAGCCAATGGGCAGCTCAGTCAACATGTGGGTTCCCTAGTACTGGGAGCAGGAGCTGTTTCTGACATGGACTCCATTGCCTGTTCTTTGATCACTTCCCCCTGGTGGGTGGGCATTATCGGGCCACAAAGGAAGAGGACACAAGTAGTCCTAATGAGACTTGAAAGGTTGGGGTCAGATGGTAGGAGAGAAGGGTACCCCTCTCTGAGAAATAGGGGAGGGAAATGGGGGAAGAGGAAGGGAGAATGGGACCGGGAGGAGGTGAGGGAAGGGGCTACAATCAGAATGTAAAGTGAATAAATTATAAAAAAAAATAAATTTAAATTAAAAAAGAAAAAAAAAAAAAAACCTTGCTGCTTTGTCCAAATAATGGTGTCCTTTTTTTCTTACATAGTCTTTTCAGTTTCATGTGGAACTTAGTGCCTGTGCTAACAGTCTTCTCTTGTGCCCAAAAGTTCAAGGCTATTGCCCACTTTCTTTTGTGACAGGTCCAGTGTGTCTGGTTGTATGTTGAGGCCTTCATTCCTTTGTTGTTGACTTTGTACAGGGTGACTCTATTGTCATTCACCTGCCTGCAGCCGTCCTCTTTGATCAGCTCCATTTGTTGAAGATGCTCCTTTTCCAGTGTTTCCAGTATTTCTAGTTTCTTATGTCCATAGGTATGTGAGTTCATATCTGGGACTTCCTCTTGATTCCACTAATCAGTGTGCTTGATTTCAGGCCAATTGCAAGCTGTTTTCGTTAGTATTGCTCTGTGATACAGTTTGAGTCCGGGGATGGTGCTACCTCCAGCAATCCTTTCGTTTTTCAAGATTGATTATCTGTTTGAGTTTTTGTGTCGCAACATGAAGCTGGAAATCACCTTTCTGAGATTTGTGAAGAAGAACTGTGTTGAAATTTTGATGGAAATTGTGTTGAATATGTAGATTGATTTTGGTAGGATGGGTATTTTTGCTATATTAATTAGAAAATAATATCATCTTATATCTAAGATCCGCCTTAGCCTTTGCTATCTGGGATGCCTTAGGAAAGTTGGAACACGTATGATACCTTTCTATGTAACCCTTGGTTACAAAATACCATGCACAATGACTGATTTTGAAAGTGACAAAGAAAACCCATAAAAATGACTGGCACACATCAATTTTAAATATTGACAAACCAAAAAAAAAATCAAATTTATTTACCACTGAATGTGATATGAAAAATAAACTGAACAATGAGGCCTGTCTTCAAGGCCCAGTATCTCTAGTAAAATAAAGGTTTCAGTTAAATTTCACTCTTTTGATACATATATACATACATAGCAATTTTAAAAAGCTGGATTTAAATAGCTCACAGTTAAATTAAAAGTCATATTGACAGAAATATAGAAAATGTATTGACAGAATATTTAGAATTATTTTTGTATAAAACTAGTTAACATATTTCAACTGTTTTTAATAACCTATTCTACACTATGAAGTCATATATATATATATATATATATATATATATATATATATATATATATAATTTTAAAAGTGTGCTACTCAGACAAGAGAAATCATTAATGTGAGAGCCATGAAATAAAAAGATCCTAATTGATAACAAATTCACTTCTTTAGATGCTGCTAAATTTAATAAATTATTTTCCTTCTCTCCTTCCCTCCCTCCTTTCCTCCTTTCTTCTCTCCTTTTTTTCTGTCATTTCTTCTGCCGTCTTTCTTCTTCCTCATCCTTTCTCTTTGTGCCACCTCTCTCTTTATATATAAATAAATATGTATAGTAATTACATGTATATATATATTATGCACATCTATATAAATGTGTATGTTCTTTAAGTTCTTAATATCTACATTGTTCAAATATTCCATCTTCTAGAATGTGGGCAATTTTTTTTTCTGTGAAAATCTACACAGTATTTTTAGCTTTGTAGCTCTTGCATTCTCCTTTACAACTCTTCTACTGTCATATTCCGAGAGCAGTCATGGACAATAATGATATAATAATGATGTGCTCTGTTCCAGTAACACTTTGTTTGTAAAACATGCAGCTTCTGGTTGCCAACCATAGAATAGTAAGTGAACTTTTACAGAAAATTATCCCTTTTTTCCTCAGTCAGCAGCAATATGAGTAATGTATTCTGGTACAGTTCTCAAAGGATAGACTTATTTTTTGTGTATAGTATCAACATTTACATATAGGAGGTAATGAATTTTTTAATAAATATTTACTATGTCCTGTGTTACATATCCAGTGCTTCATATATCTGCTCTTATCTAACCCTCAGGATAATACTCTAAATTTGGTATAATCATCAGTATTTCGTAGAAATATGAAAATAGTCTGAATAAAGTATTGGCTTAGGGCATATCTCATTAATTAGTTACCCAGCAGGTACTTTTCACAAACATTTTTTTTCTACTTTACTTAAGTGACAATTAGATATCATTGATAGCAGATAATTTTTGATCACTCTCTAGCTGCTAAAAATAATCATGTATTTATATTTTAAAAATCAAATTACAAGTAGATCTCATTTTACTCTGCTAATTATAGCCTTAGACAGTGGTATCAGATGTTGTTTAGGTTGAAAGAGATAAGAAAAAGCCAATTTAACAACTCATTAGGAAAGTCTGTCCATGTTTTAAAAGGAAAGAGTGCATAGGGAAACATCTCTTACTATTCTTTTTCTTCCTGATTGGGATATAACTATGTCAGAGCTCCAGTTTTGGGGCTGCTCCAGATATTTCAAATGTAGGAAAAATGCCAAGAGAATCTCAGGAAAAGTAAACAGGTGCCTGGCATTATCAAAGCCCTGAACTAATCCGAGGACGGCTTATTTCTAGCATTCTGTTACACAAGAGAGTATATTTTTACAATGCAGGCCACTGCTAGGGAAATAGTCTTTTCTTTTCTTTCATAGACATTTGAATGAGTTGCAAGAGAATAATAGTTTCATTGTCTTGGTGAGCCAAAGAGCAGTGCCCAGAATCAAAAACCAAATAGAGATTTCTTATCTTCATCTCTAATATGAACAGGACTTGAGAACAATCTTCAGCTACTTATGTCCAATGAAAGTTCAAAGCTAGTAGCTAGTCATTATCCTGATTTCTGGAAAGATTCAATCATTTTATAACTGGAAATTCATGAAATATGAAATACAGCACATTGCTTGTTTTAAAAAAAAGAGGTCTCACTTTTGAAAACAACATTCTAGAATATTAATGACAATATATCTCTCCCATGACAGGCATGTAAAAAGGGATGTTTCTGTAGGTTCTTTAGAGGAACAATTATGAGGGAATGAAATGCATAGCAACAAGTTATTATGGATTTGCTAAGTCTTATTTTTCATCCTCCAAGGAGATGACCTTAGCACAGTGTAACAATGCTAGTAAATTAAAAATGAGGTCATCATTCATAGAAGAGCCCGAAGATAGTATTTTTATTTATTCTTGGAAATTTTCATAGATACAGCCAATGAATTTGATTATTTTCACTTCTACCATTTGTCTTGGATCCAGTCCCTAAGACTCTCACACACACTTTTATATCCTTTCTCTTTTTTAATATCCCAATAAGAACAATTTTGCTACCCTTTTGTGCATGGCTATATGGCTAGACACTAGTGCATGGTCACCCCACCAGCGCCATTGACCATGAAGAAAACTAAATATAATAGTTTCTCAGCTTGTAGTAGAACCCCTTGGGTCCATGTTGAAATGTTGATTGATTTGATGTGAATTTTTTTCACGATTTATTCATCATATATTCCAATTAAAGCCTCCTCCTTTATACCCTCAATCCTACTCTCCATCCCTCTTACCCCCTTCCCCTAGTACAATCACTTGTTAAGTCTCATCATGACTGCCTAGATCTTCTTCCTCCCTTCTTCCTCCATGGCTGGCAAAGTTGTATCATCAGGAGAGAATGAACAAAGAGCAGTCAACCAAGTTCATGATAGAGACAGCCGCAGCTTCCCTTACTCAGAAGTCCACATGGAGACTGACCTGCCAATTGGCCACCTCCGAGCAGGGAGTCTAGGTCCTCTCTGTGCATGGTCCTCCTTTGGTTCTTCAGTCTCTTCAGGACCCCCTGGGCTCAGATCTTTTAGTTTTGTTGGTCTCCTTGTGGGGCTCCTGTCACCTCCATGTCTCTCTATACCCACCCTTTTCTTCCTCCATAAGACTCCCTGAGCTCTACTCAAAGATTGGCAGTGAGTCTCAGCCTCTGCTTCAATCCCCTGTTGGGTCAATCATTTCAGAGGACCCTTCTGAGTGAGATAACCAAGAAACAGAAAGACAAAAATGGTATAAACTCACGTATAAGTGAATATTAGCTATATAGGATAGCCATCTACACCTAAAGAAGCTAAACACTGAGGAGAACCCTAGGGAAGATACTTAAATCTCATTCAGAATGGCAAACAGAATAGATATCAGAACCATGGAAGATAGGAAACTGGATGGAAGCCTACTATAGAGGGTCCTCTGAATGGATATGAATTTTTAAATGTAGATAATATCCATGTTGAGGCAAAAGGCTACAGGAGTAGGATACTGTCACTGGTTTTTAATTTTTTTTTTACTTTACATCATCGTTGTAGCTCCATCCCTCCTCTCCTCCCAGTCTCACACTCCCTCAGTTTTTCTTCCCCTTAAAGGGGAGCTCCCTTTCCTATTTAGCCCACCTCATCAAGTTGCACAGGACTAAGCCTGTATTCTTCCTCTCTGGCCAGAAAGGCAGTGCTGAGGGAAAGTGATCATAAATCTGGCCAGTGAGTCCTTGTCAAATGCATTCCCCAGTTCCTTTATTAGAGGACCCACATGAGGCCTAAGCTGCCCATCTACTACATTTTTTTTGCAGAGGGGGGATAGGTCCAGTTCCTGCATGGTCCTTGGTTGATGCTTCAGTCTTAGCAAGCCCCTCTGGGCCCTGTTACTTGGCTTTGTTCGTCTTCTTGTGGAGCTCTTGTTTACTCCAGGTCCTTTTCTCTTTCCTCTCACTTTTCTGTTAGACACCCTACTGAACGCCCAATGTTTGGCTTAAGGTCTCAGGCTCTGTTTTGAGGTGCTGCTGGGTAGAGCCTCTCAGATGACATCTCTGTCAGGCTCCTGTCTGCAAGTTTAGCACATCTTCATTCATTGTATCAAGGGTTAGCCCTCTCTTATAGGGTAGGTTTTTGGTTGGGTCAAGCATTGGGTGGGCATTCCCTCAATATTTGCTATATCTTTATCCCTTCACATCTTGTAGGTGGTGTAAATTTTGGGTCAAAGTTTTTGTGGGTGGGTTGGTGTTCCCCTCCCTCTGCTTGAAGACTAATCTCTTCTGTCTCTGTGCTCTCGGCTACTAGGAGTCTCTGCTTGAGTGCCCCTGTTATCCTCCTAGGAGTCTACCTTGACTTAGGTCTTAGGACATCTTAGAAATGTCCTTACCCCCAGTTTCTCTTTTCTCTATAGGCCTCTGTCCTCTCACCCTGGCTCTCCCCAAGTCTGTTCTTTACCATCTTAACTCTCTGTGCCCCCTCTTCTACCTTGCTCTCTCTCCAGCCGTTACCTCTATCTGTTCTATCTCTCTTCCTAGTGAGATTTATGCACCCTCCTTTGGATCGTATATTTTATTTATCTTCTTTGAGTCTATGCCTCCTAGTATGCTTATCCTGTACTATATGGCTAAAGTGCACTTATAAGTGAGTACATATCATGTGTGTCGAGATGGTCTTTTCTAGTTCTATCCATTTGCCTGCAAATTTCATGATTTCTTGGCTTTTCATAACTGTGTAGTCAAAACACTAAATGTACAGAACAGAGAGAGACTATTAAATGCTGCAAAAGAAGGCCAAGTCACATAATAAAGGCAAACCAATCATAATTACACCTGAGTTCTCATCAAAAACTCTAAAAGCCAGAAGGGCCTGGAATGATATCTTATAGACACTAAGGGACCACAGATATCAGCCCAGACTACTATACCCAGCAAAACTGTCATTGGTTGTAAAGAGACCAAAAAGAAGGTATGATTGCCATTTAACCTCATTGTGTTTTGTGTACTGCCAGCAAGATAAATACCCTATCTTCATAAGGAAATGCATTGTAACAGGGGATGATGTATTCCTTAGATCCCGTACTTGGAAAAAAAATATTTCACAAAGCCTGAATCATATATGTTTTTACACCAATTAGAAGAATTTCAGGAAGGCAAACGGATTGGGTTGATTTTGGAGATTATCCATATCATTAATGTGAAGAGGAGTTTGGAATTTATCTGAATTGGAGTAACAATCACTGCCACTTTTGAATGTCAGTCCTTTTGAAGATATATGGCATCACATACTTGTTTAATGCCGTGTTAGAGCTTGCCTGGGCATTTGGGTGTGGGAGGGACAATAAGCATTTGCAGTAGAATCGTTCTGTCTGTGACTTTTTCAGCACCATCTGGATTCCTGCATTTTCTTTGACTGTCTATTCAGAATTCAGGAGGAGAATTAGATAAAAAATAGATGAAAGGATGTGAACATGCAAAGGCAAAAGGAAGTGCTTTCTCACTCAACTCCCCCAGTTGAGCTGCTCCCTGATTAAAATACTAATACATGACAACTGGTCCAGAAAGTCCATACGGAGGCCTGAGCGCTTGGCATGATCAAAGGCCCGTGTTATTCCTGCCTCCTCCTGTCAGCAGTAACTGAGCAATCCCAGCTCTTGATTGGAAGAGCAAACTTCCTTTGTCCTGCACATGCTGTATTTATCCTTCACGAATATCCACAAAACTCAGCAGGGATTTGGCTGAGAGAGTAGGATCACTCCTTGCAGAAAAACTGGTAATAAATCTGGAGGCTTTGTAAAAGATCTGAAAGCTGCCTTCACAATTTGCCGGAGGAGGTGTGTATAGCCAGGAGGAAGGAGATTATGTAAACTACAAAGGCGAACTGGGGGAGCGTGGCCAGGGAAGATCTAAAGTGGCTCTCCGAATATTCTTAGTGAGGGGTGGTTACAGGTTCCGCACACAGTCTGAGAACATCACCTTTTCCTTCCACCCCTGGAAGTCAAACAAGAGGTTTGCTCTCTGTTTTCTCATGCGTCACGTTGGAAATTTAAAGGAACCTTTCTGCTTCTAATTCAGACAGCGTAACTAACATTAAGGACCAGTTTCTATTTGTCACATCATGTTGCTTCCTGACATTTATTTGCAGTGTTCTCTAATTTGTCACTTAAAAAGACAGTATTTCTTTCAAAATGTTTTTGAAAATATGCTTTGGGAAACGGGTTCGGGATATAATACTTCTGGGTATTCTGAGAAATGGTTTGAGCGCTTTGAATTTTCCTTGTCCAAAATTAGGTTCCTATTTCTGCCCCGGTCTAATTTGCCTGTGGTGAGTGGGTCGGAATCCACAGCAGGGAGTTCCCTCTTCAGCATATTAGGTATGCGCTGACTCTTGAGGAACAGTGCTCTAGGAAACAGAAGATAACAGAGAGCACCCCCCCCCCCACAATAAACAAAGAGGTCATTTTGCTCTTCCCATTTGCTTTTGGCTTGGCTTTACCATCACTAAATACTTAGTGTGTTTGCTTTAGTATGCCTCTTTACTTACAATATATATTCATGAGGGTTTCCTCTTAAAAAAACCCCAATTTCATAAACAGCAATGAAAACTTTTTTTCTAAATCTAATTTGCCTGCGTCTGAAAAACAAAACAGGAACTCTCACAGGGGTGTCTTTCTCTACAATCTTACGAAGAGAAACATTGTTTGTATTTACCTCTTCCTTGTGAAATGCGTCCTCTAATAATGCAGTCTTGTAAAGCAGAGATTAAGAAAGCAAACCACGCCCTTGGGGAGACGGGGAAGCTAGGCCAGGATGTTCTCAAATAAACTGTATTAATCTGATACTTAGAGAGGTGCTTTGATAAGGCCGAAGACATAAGGGAGCTTTGGGTGGGAAGACCTTAACTTTTGTTAAGTTAGTCAAAGGATTATTTACTAATAACTAGAATGTTTTCTCTGAAACCTATCTCCCTCACAGGAATTTCCCAGAACTCTATCAACATACCTGACTCTCTCTCTTCTGTGGAAACACGATTTTTGAGTATAACAAACAGAGAAAAGAAACCAATAGTATTTGAATGAGATTATGACAAAGTAGAATCTCCCCTTTTCTATTTTCAAATTTAAAAATTAAGATTCCTGCTAGGATATGAATACCAGTGTACCATGAATGAAGTTTCTTTTGAAATTCCATTATTCTATGAGTGAGACAACCAGGATTTCCCCTTTGGAAAGCCTCAAGTATTGCAGTGTGTCAGATTAAAACTGATCAGGGAACAGTATTATTAGATTAATGAGATAATTAGCAAAATTCACAGCTGCACCCTTTGACAAACATGTTCGGAGCCTCTGAGCTAATGAGGCAGACCATAAACTTTGCAAAAATGAAATTTACAGAAACATTTATTCAACTGATATGTATTGTGAACGCTGATTAGAAGGGGTTATGAATTCTAAGAAACTACATTGCTGTAGATGATAATCAGGGGGCTGTCTTCAGAGTCTTGATTTGGGACTTCTTTATTCGTAACTATATGCAAGAATGTATTATATGTATGCTTTTATATGTGCATCTATAGTTCAGTTGGAAGACATTTATTACTGGCTTTTATAATTGAACCACTAATGAGGTGGTAGAATCATAGCCATGTGTCTCTATCAGCCAAAATATAAATCAAAAATCTTGTTACTTTCAAAAGAAGTTATGTCTCTCTCTGTTTTTTTCTTTCTTTCTTCTTTGTGAGGGCACATGGGACTAGTTTCTAAGAGGGTACATATTATTTCTGGGCATTTAAATATTCTTTCAAATATCTTCCTAATAAGGAAGTAAAGAATTTTTCTCCTGTTGTCAAAAAGTGCAGCTGTGGATTTTTCTAATTGCTCAATTAATCTAATGATACACTTTCCCTATCATTATCTAACTAATAAGTCTCAGCTCCAGGGTTCTAGTCTTTGATGGCACTGTGTTGTTTGTCTTTTGATAATATTGACATGTAAAGTTGTCCCTACGTGCTTTTTATAAGTCAATACCATAAGCTCCATGTTTTTCACTATGACTGCGTTGCTTTCTGAACCTAGAAAAGTAGTGTTTTAGATGAGGATGTCATCCCATTTAAATTTCCCCCCTCCTTTCAGCTTCAGCTCCTATAGTTCTAAAATACATAATACTTAAAAGTACTTTTTTGAATAATCTAAAGAAATGATATGTGAATAAAATAATCAATGAACAAAAAAAACCAAATGAATACAGAAGATTTTTCTGGCTAACCTAATACTGTAAGCCCAGAAGTTTACACATAGTATACATATTTGTTTCTAATATAATATAAACTGAATGGGAAAGTTAAATTGCTATGTGCTGTTATAATTGGTTTTCCGTGTGTGTTTGTTTCAGAGGAAACTTGGAATCCAATCTTCTTTTTCAGGATCTTAAAACATTTCAGGGATGGAATTGACTAGTAAATTTCTTTCTGTAGTATTATATACTATCCACAACCCAACACTTTGTAGCGTTGCCAGCTTTTCACCTCCTGAAATGGGTGGGAGAGTTGCTTCTCTTGCTAAGGGGTTCTTCGTCGCTTTTCTCATTAGCATTGGTTCTAATTTAACCTGCCTCCTACTACAGGCCAGGGACAGGCTTAGTCTAGAATACCTGCCCTATGACCTCTGAGTTTGACCCATCACCTCTTTCTGTATTTTCAGCGAAGATACTTATGAGATGGACAAGAGACTCAAAAGGACTCATATCCCAGGAAGAAGTTACCAACTTGCCTTGCCATCTTGTTGTGGAGACAGGGTACCATATCTTTAGGCTGCTACTGATTCTAGTGAACTGTTTATCTTCAGTGCAGAATTTCTGGTTAACACACCTTGTGCTGCACACTGAACAGCAGTGTCTCCTTGTTCTAGGCAATTCTGTGCTTTCCTGAAGTACTGTTTTTTATCAACTTACAGATATCCTTGTGAAATTTGTTCAGCATTTCATTCCTAATTCTGTTCCCATTATTACAATTTAGCAAGTCTAATCTTTATCCTGTTTCCAAAGATGGATCAGTGAGCAATCCTTTTTGAAAGTTCCATGTCCTTTCTCACTTACCTACATAAATAGTTTTCTATTCAGCATGCTGAATTTGACATTTTGAGCATAGAAAAAATAATGCTGAGAGGTACCCTGCTATTAAAGTGGCACACTGTTTAATATTAAATGTTCAAATAATTAATTTTAATGAAAGTGTACACTATATTATGCCCATAATTTGAAAAGTAAAATAATAAATATTAAAGAAAAGCAATAAAAACTTTGAAAATGCTTTACTGTTTACTCTCTTTGTTAGCAGAGTTAATAATGAACAGAGTAATACCCTGAGCACAGGGTATTATTTTCAGATTTGTTTCAATATTAAAAGGCTATATATTCAGAGTGAAAAATTCTTCACATATATGCTTTTTGTTTTCTTTAAAATATTTATTAATTTATCCATTCATATATCTTTCTTATTTTTATTCATATTTTTCATTGCCAAAATACAAGGAGAGGCATTAGTGATGTCAGGGATTGAACATGAATACATATTTGTTCCTTTTGAAGCACATATGGAAGAATTTACCATCATTTCTTGCCTGGATTTTTAATTAAAACTATTTTGTTGTCTTAAGGCGTTAATCATTTAAAGAGAGTAATCAAAGCTAATTCATCCAAGAAAATTAAAACTAAGCAATTACAGATGACTGTAGAAGCTTAGAAACTATATCTCATTCTGTCAAGTTTGCTGGCAGGCAATGCACTATAAAGCCTGTCGCACGGAACTTGAAGTGATGTTCTGACCACTGTCAGGGATTTGAAGAGGACCCTATTCATACGCCACTCAAAACCTAAACATGTTTATATCATCGCTGCCAACAGAGTCATAAATAACAAATGTCATACGTCAAAGTCTCAACTTATACCAGAAAAATAACAGTAGCCAAAAAGTCTTAGAGAGGAGAGAAAACTAATCTAATTTTGTTAAACTAGGAGTTTTATACTTAGTCTGTTCATTTATCGGTTGGGTTGAAAAAAAAAGTAAGAATTTTATTTGACTTAGTTTCTCAGTAAAAGAACAAATAAAGGCTTTGAACAGATAATATTCTTACTCTCTCAAGCATAAGCAGTCCATCATTTCCTACCTGAAATTTTCATAAGGTTTGGAAACTTCCATTGGCCTCTTCCATTGGTAGCAGAAATGGCGCAGGAAAAGATTCCCTTCTATGTATCATCTTTTTTTTTTTTTAAATAATTTTAGAAGAAAAATAGAAACAGTGATTCATATTTAGAATCCAGTATATTTAACCTAGCTTCCTCCATTATTTATTTTAAAATATGGTTATTAAAAACAAAACACTCACAGTCTGAGTTTCCACCTGTTAAATGGGGTTTGGAGATTAAATGCGATAAAATAATAAATTCTTAGCAAATAATTTGGCATATAGTATACATTCAAGTAATAGTATGAATACAATAAAGTTTAATTTACCTTCCTATATCATATATTAAGTTTCTTTTTATATATTATCTTTTAATACACGAGCCATTGTCTCGGACAAGCACCCCTCTGAATACTAAGCTTGCTCTGTAGCGCCTGCTCTTGCTCTCATTCAGCAAAGTAAACAAACATTCTGTTGGGGTTAAGGATTAATGGCAAGGAATCGCATGACTGTACAGCGTGCAACCTTGAGGGAAGAGATCAAGGGAAATGTCAGTCAAACACCTGCCCTTAGTGCAGTTGCTAATTAATTCGTGAACATTGACTCCGGTTGCAGATTTGCTAGTGTACAAGGGAATCAAGTCCCATCCTATAAATACCGCCTTGATTTAATGAGGCTTTAATAGGATTAAACGGTTTTAACTTTATGACTTCATGTTTTTGATTATGGTTGCATAGTGCTTTTCGATCTGGGGAGATATGATTTTCACTGTGTTTCAGTAGTAGATAGCTAGTGAAAAAGAAGGGGAACAAAAAGAGGACAGAGTCTCACTAGCTTATTTTCTGAAATTTTTAAAATAAAATTAAATGTTATAATGGTCTGCTATCTCGAAGTAAACATGATAAGTTATTCAGGATCTCCATCAAAGTTAATTAACATCTATTTAAGTAGGCCATTTTGTATTAGCATGGAAGTGAACTATTTTGCCCATATTAAGTTCACACATTTATGTGGGGGTTGGTTCTAAATTATAATTTAAATTATGTTTGCTATCAGACTTGCAGGTGACATTTTAATGTCAACTTGTCATTTTGAAAGACTATGGACATAGTATCAGAATGGTTTGGGTTTTTTTTTTTTTTTATTGGATGCTACAGGTTTCTTATACTAAAATTCGACTTTGAATTATCAGAAAAGCTGAAAAGTAATTTGGTTGTGTGGTGGTTTTACATGTTTGAATGACATTATCATACCATCTACTGGTAATCTTCAAGTCCCAGTTTAGACTTCCTTAATATTGCATCATAGTTTAAGTCAAGATTACTAAAAATTACTAATAAAACATATGCAAAGACAGAGATACTTGATGCACATATGAGATTTTATTTTATGACGGCTGTTGACAGTGGTAACATTACACAGGGAAATATATCACTACTGGCCTGTGAAATTGTTGGAATGCTTTCATTCCTGCCGGAATACTGACTAATATTCTCAAGTTGCGCCTGTGTTCTTTCCATCCCATCATTCTAGGGTACACAGTTATAGGCTCTATCAATGAACAAATAAAATTCAATTATTGTTAATAAAGGCAAAAGCTATCATATAATGATGAACACCTAATGGGTAAAGTAAGGTCATTTCTGCTAGAGATACATGCCAGTGTCATGAAGTAGCTGTCTTAGGCATCTTAGCAGTCAAACACTAAGGTAAGCACCTTCAGTTAAGGGATATGCCTTGGAATTGCCTCTTTGAGTAGTTGATATTTAATCCAAGAATTGCCAACAAAGCAAAAGTGATCTTGAAAAAATTCTAGAGCAAGGTACCAAGCATGGAAAACAACCAAGGTGTTAGAGTTGGAGGAAGCAATGAGTTTTATGGTTTCACAGTATCAACTGGAGTACAGTTTACTGAAGTTAAGTCAGGAAAGGGCAGATTATGTCAACTGTTTCTAAAATACTCATACAGAGTAGCGATCATTTGTGCTGACTTTCTTGTCTCTGTTTCAGTCCACTAACTGAGCCATGTTCATCTTATTCCTGTCCACTATGGTTTTTTTTGCCCTTAATGCTTCTGCCTTCAACTTTTACCAGAATATGTTACTCAGGAACTTCATGAGTGCTTGTCAAAATTCAGAAATGCTATGTATTTATTGTTAATGAAATTTATCATATATCTTTTTCTATTACTCATTGAGAAAGATACTTTAAATTTTTAATTGTTTCTAATATAATCCTGTTTATCTACCTTCTGTCCCTAATTCCTTATCACTCTGTATGATAATTAATTTAAACTAAGCGCTAAAAGAACATGGTGTTCTCTTTAAAGTAGACAATCATGTGTCTACTTTATTTCTATTCTAGTTGATAAGACACCAAACCAGGGAAATAACTATTTTCTATTTATTTTAATTACCTGGAATATTTGTATGCTTCCTACCTTTATATATGGCTATGAGAATTTTATTACTGGAATCAGGAAAGAAAATGAGTTAAGAAAATGAGAAGAGGTGCAGGGCTTCCATCCATGTACCCTGACATGGTGATGCTTCTAAATCAGGGTATGCTATTGCATACCATCAAATATCTACTCAATCAATGAGGGTTCAAATATCTGATGACTGGCACTTCTGTAACTGATTACCCAATCAGGCTTTCCCATTTCAATGCTCTGTATATTTACCTAATGTGATATCTTATGTTAAAGAGATATCAGCTCAGACAGCCCACAGAATGAAGATTGTATTTCTTCATATAACTTTTGTTTGCTTGATTTAGCAGAGAGTTTTGATCTCTCTGGCTTCTTATACAGACTCTGTGCTGATTCTGGCCTTGTATGTTTCTACCTGGCTTTCCCATATTAGACCTTATGTCTGCTTTGTGCTCTGTACTTACAACATGTTATAGAATTTGTTGTGGACATTTTTGTTATGAATTGTAAATAATTCTATAGAAAATGTTTGCATTCAGTATAGATGATTTAGTTTTTATAATATAAGCCGTTCACATTTTAAGTTTTCTCTTAATAAGAAGCATTTACCATATTTATATTTTCGACTATTTTAAGAAAAAATTACAGTTCTGATTACCAAACTCAGGGTCTGTTTGCACGAGGCAATCATTCTACAAATACAAGTGACTTGTATTTTCAACCAATCTTCCACTTTATAACTCTACAATTTACTTTCCTGAGATAAACTTGGCTGATTATAACTGAGTACATATCTAGAGTTCTCTAGATTCTAGAAGCAATGTGAAAAAATTAAAATCTATATGACCATTTATCTATAAACATTTGTTTAAAATTTATAGTTCATCAAAAGAATAAAAAAGATCTAAACTTAAATTGACTCAGACTCAAACATAATTGAAATTATTAAAGTGTGTGCTGATAATGATCTTACTTTATTCTGCCTCATTCTATACCCAGTGAAGTCAAAGTCTTCTCCAGCTGCCATTAATTATCCTGTTCAAATACTTTTATGTAACAGTGGTGGTAAGTCATAATCTTAGGAGTTTATCTTTGAGCTACTCCTTTCTTACTGCATCAGTTTGTAGGATGTTGTTTGCCATGTCTATAAAACCGTACCTAGTAATAGAAATCATGTGCTTCCTTCTTCTTTGTAAACATCTGGCTACATTTTTTTTTGCAATAAATGACAAGAAAAAAAAAGAAGGAAATCACTTCTTCCTTGAGGATTAGGATGCCTTTATATTCTTTGTAGTTTCTTTAATTTCTAGACCTGAAACTAACACAAAGTAAGACAATGATACATCTTTGATGAATCATTGAAAATTTTGAGAGAATAAATGAATGAGGATATAGACAGTGCTTCCCCTATCTGATACCTATGGTAGTTTTGCATATCTGTCTAATTTGAGGTTCATTTGTCAATCTGTAATATTGAGGAACTTCTGCCTTTGGCATAATTTATGACAACTTTTAATATGATCAAATGGTTTTGTAACTAATTCAGTTTCTACATAAAAAGGAACAAATGTTCTTTCTTCAATAATCATAATTGAATTTGTAAGGTACAATATGTTCATAAAAATCATGATATGATCAAGAAGCTCCATCCTTCTGTGGTCACAGGATGTTACAGAAATTCTTGAATCTAGATTGTACCAGATACTTTTGGTAAACTTGTAAAATAATGTTCTTGACATACACTTAGGAATACTCATTTATCTGTGAGACTTTACTTGCTGTCTATTGAGTCTACTTCAGTTGTGCTGGCAGGAAATACATATTATTTGTGAAAACAAAAATTAGTGAGATGGATTGATCATCTTACCCCATGTCTGCTCTCTTGATTATCTTTTTTAGGTGTACAGATTTCATTATGTTTATCACATCTTATAGGTCTATATAAGTGAGTATATACCATGTTTGTCTTTCTCCTTCTGGGATATTTCACTCAGGATGATCTTTTCTAGAAAGACAGATGGGATGTGCATTGAACATATGACAGGAATCTACGGAGCGCATTTGAAAGACTCTAACTAGCAGTGTTTTCAAAGCAAAGACTCATGACCAAACCTTTGGCAGAGTACAGGGAATCATAAGAAAGAAGGGAGTTAGTATGATGGGGAAAGGATAGGAGCTCCACAAAGACCAAATATATTTGGGCACAGGGTCTTTTCTGAGACTGACATTCAACCAAGGACCATGTATGGATATAACCTAGAGCCTCTGCTCAGATGTAGCCTGTGGTAGCTCAGTAACCAATTGGTTTCCCATAGTGAGGGGAACAAGGACTATTTCTAACAGGAACTCAATGACTGGCTCTTTCGCCTCCCCACCCCCCCAAGGGAGGAGCAGTCCTGTTAGGCCACAGAGGAGAGCTTTGCAGCCAGTCCTGAAGATACCTGATAAAACAGGATCAGATGAATGGGGAGGAGGTCCCCCCTATCAGTGGACTTGGAAAGGGGCAAGGTGGAGATGAGGAAGGGAGGGAGGGACTGGGAGGGAATGAGGGATCGGGACACGGCTGGGATACAGAGTTAATAAAATGTAACTGATAAGAAAAAAATAAAATTAAAAATAATTTAGTGAGATGGTCTGTCCAACATATTCATTAATTATGTAGAAAATAAACAAAAAAACGTAAGATAGGAAGTTATAAGAGATCCAAGGGATTTCTGAGTGGCTTGGCACACTTGTCAGCTGAGACTTATTTTGAAGTAAAAGGGCTTATTTCGGCTCATGCTTCTGCAATCCCAGTCTGTGGTGGACTGACCCTGTATTTTGACCTAATTGTGAGGCTAATTTAGATATGAATGGAGCAACAATGCTCACTGTATCAGTTAGAAAGTGAAGGTGAAAGAAGAAGCCAGGACCCGTGTTGGAAAGTTTTAAGTAGCTTAAAGAAATTCCAGTAGAACCCAACTCTAAAACCTTCTACCACCTACCAAGAGCTCCATCCTCAGAATAGAACTGTTATGGTAATAGTCCATTAGGGAATACTTAAGATCCAAACCTAGCAAGAGAGTATTCTGGAGAACAGTCTCTCCCTTTCAAATCCACCAGTATGGAGGAATATTAGAGTCCTTGGCTCTTTGTGGTTGTAAACCATGAGACAGATAAACTAAACCATGCTTACAATAGGATACCAATTCCCAGGCCCAGATACTAAAACTCATTAAAAAGTACTAAGGTTGAAAGGAGATATCATACTGAACAAATTCAGAGGCATCATTATTAAAATAGATGACTGAGAAATTTACAGTAACATGATGGATCTGCAATAACAAAGTTAATTAGTAACAACATGAAACAAGAAAAGCAAATCATAAAAGGATTTAATGAGAAGTGTAACTGTTTTAAATATACTTATGTATTTATAGTAGCATAGGAATTACTGTGCTGCCTAGAGTGACTTCAAAGTCACAACCAAACTTTGGGCAGAGTGCAGGGAATATTATGAAAGAAGTGGGAGATAGAAAGACCTGGAGGAGAAAGGAGCGCCACAAGGAGAGCAACAGAACCAAAAAATCTGGGTACAGGGGATTTTCTGAGACTGATATTCCAACCAAGGACCATTCATGGCTATAACCTAGAACCCCTGCTCAGATGTAGCCCTTGGCAGCTCAGTATCCAAGTGGGTACTCTAGTGAGGGGAACAGGGACTGTCTCTGACATGAACTCAGTGGCTGGCTCTTGATCACCTCCCCATGACAGGAGAGCAGCCTTGCCAGGCCACAGAGGGAGACAATGCAGCCAGTCCTGATCACACCTGATAGGCTAGGGTCAGATGGAAGGGGAAAAGGGCCTCCCCTATCGGTGGACTTGGAGAGGGGCATGAGAGGAGATGAGGGAGAGAGGGTGAGATTGGGAGGGAATGAGAGAGGGGGCTACAGCTGGGATACAAAGTGAATATACTATAATTAATATAAACATTTAAAAAAATAAAACAACAAAAAAGTCACAATCATCCTGATTCACTCTCCTACACAACATTTACAAAATAGACTCATTATTGGAGAATTTGTTAAGTTGTATTTGCAGCATGTCTCCCTTATTATTAAGATAATATGAAATATTCTCTTTTAGAAAACAAAATTTTATATAGAGTGATATAGTAAAACTTAAGTTGCTTCAACAAAGAAAGCATCATTGAAACAATTTTGCCATCTTAACACTCTACATACAAATATAAACTTTCTTTCAATGTTTTTTTTTAAACCTGTCTAACTGAATTTTAGAACAGTTTCTGAAGTACACCATTTTAACAATTGCTATTACTTATTCAGTATTGTAAAGCGTTACCCATTATACTTTCAGTATCTCAATAAAAACCCCATAAAGGTAATATGGCTGTTTAATAAATACGGAAGTTAAGTTGTGAAGAAATTAAATACCTTTTCAGCTAATGAACAGCACTTCATGTTGACCATCAAGACTTAGTTCCAGATTCTGGGAACTCCCTAGGTTTCAAGAGTGTTGCTTGAGAACAGCTTCATGTGGAACTTCCAGGAAATGCATGTTGAATTAAATTAAATTCCTTTCACTATAATGAAATTCTGACCACAAAAACAGAGGTTAAATATCACTTCTACTATGAGTACAGAGTTGATACAAATAACTTAAAATTGAGCAAAATATATCTCAGAGGCAGCCTGAACACGGGGTTTCAGCCTAGCTCTCATCGCAAAGAGCTGGATGTATCTGTGCAGTGCAGCGTCCTGAGTGCATGCGGTAATTACAGCCATAAGATCTAAGTAAATCAATTCTTTAATGTAGTAATGGCGTTGCAAGGGTAGTAATGGTAACATTCATAACAATAACCATAATCCCGTGAAAGTTGAGAAGCATAAAGTCTGATAGGGACAGTACAGCTATTTGCTAAATGTATTTTTTAAAGAGGAAATAATTTATATTTACTGGCCCTGACCCAACAAAATAGTGATATCTTTACATCATTTTTACTTGAATATAAAGGGGTTTAAATTTTTTACGTATTCTTCCTCAGCGATGCTCCAGATCTCACTCTGTATTTGGTATTACAGTATCCGTAATAAGTGTCTCACGTTAACATTTATTTAAAGCTGCTGATTTAACATTTAAAAATTCCGGGGTTAATGGATCTGCATTCACACATCCATTAACCTCAATAAAAACAAATGGAACCTCTTGTGAACTAAACTCAGTTCCGTTTATGGATGTGCTTTCGCTAATACCCACAGCATTCAGATGGTCTTGCTAAAATGTCAGGTCAGGAGAGGTCTACTGACATAGGAATAGTGGAGGTGATTTTCTGTCTTTTGCTACTGTTGCAGTCTTACACAACTAAACATATCTATATTGGGGACTGGGTCCTTTAAAAACTTAGTTCTGGCAGAGTGCATTTGCTGCCAGTCACACACACTTTTTTTTTTTTTAAGATTTAAATTTAATTTTAATTTTTTTCAAAATTTATTCATTGTATGTTCCGACTGAAGTCAGCTCCTTCAACTCTCCCCAGTTCCACCCTCCCTCTTTCTTCCCTCCTATCCCCTTCCCTTGGTCCACTGAAAGGAGGAGTTCTCCAACATTGCCATCTGCCGGTGCTGGAGAGGGTGTAGAGAAAGGAGAGTCCTCCTTCATTGCTGGTGGGAGTGCAAACTGGTACAACCACTTTGGAAATCAGTTTGACAATTTCTCAGAAAATTAAGAATAGTACTATCTCAAGACCCAGCTATGCCATTCTGGGCATATACCAAAAAGATGCCTCTCTGTTCAGTAAGGACATTTGCTCAACTATGTCCATAGCAGCTTTGTTTGTAATAGCCAGAATCTGGAAACAACCTAGATGTCCCTCAATGGAGGAATGGATACAGACATTGTGGTACATCTACACAATGGAATACTACTCAGCAATTAAAAACAAGGAAATCATAATATTTGCAGACAAATGGATGGAACTAGAAAAAGATCATCCTGAGTGAGGTAACCCAGAAACAGAAAGGCATGGAATACACTCAGTTATAAGTGGATATTAGCCATATAATGTAGGATAATCATCTACAGACCTAAAGACACTAAACACTAAAGAGGACCCCAGGGAGAATGCTTAAATCTCATTCAGAATGGCAAACAGGAGAGACACCAGAAGCCATGGAAGGGAGGGAAAAGGATGGGGGCCTACTATAGAGATTCCTCTGAAAGATTCCACCCAACAAAGGATACAAGCAGATGCTGAGATTCAGGGCCAGACTTTGGGCAGAGCACAGGGAATCTTATGGAAGAAGAGGAGAGTGGGAATAGAGGGACATGGAGGGGACAGGAGCCCCACGAGGAGACCAACATAGCTAAAGGATCTGACCCCAGTGGGTTCTGCAGAGACTGATGCACCAATGGAGGACAATGAATGAAGAGGACCTAGACCCCCTGCTCAGATGTGGCCGATTGGCATCTCAGTCTCCATGTGGATCTCTGAGTGAGGGGAGCAGAGGCTGCCTCTATCATTCACACATTCTTTTTTAATTTTAATTTCATTTTTATTAATTACAGTTTATTCACTTTGTGTCCCAGCTGTAGCCCCCTCCCTCACCCCCTCCCTCACCCCCTCCCAATCCCATCCTCCCTCCCTCTTCTTTTATGCCTCTCCCCCAGTCCAATGACAGGGGAGGTCCTCCTCCCCTTTCATCTGACCCTAGTCTATCAAGTCAATGGTGGGATCTAGAAAAATCATCCGGAGTGAGGTATCCCAAAAGCAGAAAGACACACACGGTATATACTCACTTATAAGTGGATATTAGACATGTAATATCGGATAATCTTGCTAAAATCTGTACAGCTAAGGAAGCTAATCAAAAAGGAGGACCCTGGGTAAGATGCTCAATCTTCATTCAGAAAGGGACAGACATTGGAGGAGAAAGAAAACAGGGAACAGGACAGTCACACATTCTTAAACACATCCGAGTTTACTTTCCCTAAACCTGTGACTTAAAACCCCAGCATGTCCTTTCAACGCATTAGACATCCTGACATGTTTGTGACTTTCAAAATCTGATTTATAATTTCTGTTTGAAAAGACATAGGAAACAGAGGAAGGAAGAAAGGAAAGAAGAGAGAAGAAAAGGAATGGGATGGGGAGGGAGATAATAGGGGGTACAGGATGGGAGGGAAAAAGGGTTTCAAGATTTTTAAATGAATGATTATTTTTGATGATCATTACAGTACAGAATGTATGTTACATATACCTACAGTACACAGTCCACACTATAGAAAATCTGTTTTTCTGACTTTTAACATCATTAAGTGGAAATGCACCATAAAGCAGAGTTGCATACTCAACTTCCTTCACTCTTGTCTATGTGTATAAAATTTTATTGTGGTCTGTACTATAATAACAGATGGTTTCATTGTTGTGCAGTATTATACTACATAGATACACCATGATCTATTTATTCATTCTATTGTTGAAGTTTTGGGGCTATTTTTCAACTTGAGACCAGCAAGTGGAGCATGACATCACTTTTTTTTTTCTTTTTATTTCTGATCGTTTGAGAGAAAGCACTGTAAGGAAAAAAATTAGTTATTTTCTAAATGCACTCAAGTGTCTCCTTTTATTCTTCATTTTGCTCCTCCCTTCTTCCTCCTCCACCATGTTCTCCTTCCTCTTTTTCTTTGAGAGTTTGAATTCCGAGCCTTGTTTGTGAGCTACATTCTCAGTCCTTCTTTTAGTGCTAATGTTGGCTCTTTGCTGTGGCTATAATTTCAATTAATACAAGAGCTGATTAACATAAAACAGTGCTTTTAAATTAAAAATTAAAAAAAAATAATGGGAGTGAGAGTCACCCCCATATCCTTCCAGGTGCCTACCATGTCATAGGTCTCCAGCTTCTCTCAGAGATGCCCCACCCCATGATTTCTCTCCTCTGTACCTGCCCTCTGTCCTTCACACCCCTCCCCACATCTGATTTCTGTTTTCATTTCTGTCAGTGCTTGCTCCTACCTTGTTCCTGCTCTTCATCTGCTTCTGCTGTCCATTCTACTTTCCATTCTGAGTGAGATTTATGTATCCTCCCTTGGGTCCTCCTTGTTACTTATCTTCTTTGGGTCTGTGAATTGTAGTATGGTTACCCTGTCTAATGGCTAATATCCACTTGTTAGTGAGTACATACTATGTGTGTCTTTCTGGGTTTCAGTTGCCTCCCTCGGGACGATATTTTCTAGTTCCAAAAAATTTGCCTGCAAATTTCATGATTTCTTTGTTCTTTATAGTTGAGAAGCATTACATTGTGTAAATGTGTCACAGTTTCTTTATCTATTCTTTGGTTGGGGGATAACTGGGTTGTTTGTAGTTTCTGGCTATTATGAATAAAACTGCTATTAATATAGTTGAGCAGATGTACTTAATGTATGGTGAAGCAGCTTTTTAAGTTTTTTCTTTATTATTATTATTAGTAACAGTAGTAGTAGTGTTTATAATTTATTTACTTTATTTACTGGATGTAGCCCCATCCCTCATCTCCTCCTGGTCCCAACCTCAATCCCTACTGATAGGGGAAGTCCTTCTCCCTACTCTCTGACCCTGGCCTATCAGGCCTCACCAAGACTGTCTGGATCCTCTTTTTGTGTGGCCTAGTAAGACCACCTCACCAGGGGGAAGTGATCAAAGAGCAAGCAACCAAGTTCATGCCCTGCAAGATAACCCCTGCAGCAAAGCAGATGTATACAAAATTGACTAAAAAAAAAAAAATATGTGAAGCTCTCCTGTATACAAAAGACAAATGGGCTGAGACAGAAATTAGGGAAACAATACTCTTCACAATAGTAGCAAATAACATAAAGTACCTTGGTGTGACTTTAATCAAGCAAGCAAAAGACTTGTATGAAAAAAAAAAAAATCTCCAGGTCTCTGAAGAAAGAAACTGAAGAAGAAATCAGAAAGAAGATGGAAAGATCTCCCATCCTTGTTGATGGGTAGAATTCACATAGTGAAAGTGGCCATCCTACCAAAACCAATCTAGAGACTCATTGGACTTCCCATAAAAATAACAACACTATTCTTTACATACCTGAAAGAACAATTCTCAATTTCCTATGGAAACACAAAAACCCCAGAATACTGAAGCACCGTTTGGGTATATGCCCAGGAGTGATATAACTGGGTCCCAATTTTTGAGACACCTCCCGATTTATTTCTAAACTGATTGTACAAGTTTGCACTCCCACCAACAATGGAGGAGTGTTCTCCTTTCTCCACATCCTCACCAGCATGTACTGTCATCTTTGTTTTTGATCTTGCCATTCTGATGGGTGAAAGACAGAATCTCAGGGTTCTTTTGATTTGCAGTTTCCTAATGACTAAGGATGTTGAGCATTCCTTTAAGTTCTTTTTTTGCCATTTGAGATTCCTCTGTTGAGAATTCTCTGTTTAGCTCTGTACCTGTAACCATATTTTTGTACCTTTCACTTGTCTGGTACTTTACTTAGTGATACTAATTTCCATGTCATTTATACACAGTTGGGAAAAAAAATCACTTCCCACATTAAAAAAAAAAAAAAAAAAAAACAAAAAAAACTATTGTTAATTTAAACCTCGCAAATTTGGGGATCGGGAATTTGGGCAAGGCGCAGTGTGTTTTGATTCTTCTGTTGAATGGATGCCTTCATTGATATTTGCCAGTAGATACAATGGCTTGGAAAGTAAAAACGTGTGTTAGTATGCAATGCACCACAAACCCTGTGAAGGCTTTAGCCACAGTGTGGTGCTGTCAAGCAAAGATTATGGTCCTGGGTTTCCCCACAGGGATAGAAGAGCATAAGTGGAACCATGCTGTACTTCCTTCCTCCTGTTAATCAAATGAGGTCATAGGGTCAAAACAGATTCAACAAGGAAGAACAGACTCTACATCCCAAGAACTGAGATACTGTCATGGGTAGGTAAAAGTGAAGGTGGGCCCCTTTACAATAGATGTCATCAAAAGTTATATATTTTCATCATCACATATTATCAGTTTTTAAGTTTAGTGATTTGGTTACATTGTGTTTAGTTCTAAGTACATAACATATAGTATCACTAGCCCAAATGTCAGCAGCTACCCTCCTTTAAATTTCTTTTCCTTTCTTTCACCTTTCAGTAGAATATCACCTAATTCATGCTGAAAGCATTTTCCCAGAAAAAAAATACTTTCTATTGTCACAGAGCTATTTAGGGACCATTTATTTATGTTTTTGTTTATGTGATATATATCATGTTGAATCTCAGCACGTTACTCTCGATTTTTTAAAGCTCAACTCTCTAGGGCCACCATTATCCCATATACTTCACTGTACTTTTCATTGAGCCAAGTACAGCATATTCACATTAGATTCACGTTTAATAAGAGTAACCGTGTCATAGGTTTATTTGAACACAAGGAAAACCATATGAGGCTAGTGTTCATCACGTGTATATTCATCAGGAGGATTTACTATTGAACATACATTTGCTATTCTCACTGGCATGTCACACACAAATTTTACATAATTTTATGAGTATTTGCAGATCCACTGTTTTCTTCCCTTTAAATATAGGAAGGTAAAATGTGTAAGAAGTAAACTCTTAACCAGTGTGTGTCGCCTTTTGATGAGCAAAACCTGATTCTCCTTGACTCTAAGGCCCTAATCCTTATTACTAAATACCTCTGCACAGAGAGAAACAGAAGTTCACATTTTTTATTGCTAGGACAGCTAAGATAACTCTCAAGTTCCCTGGAGGATTCCTTCCACAAATTGGCACCATGGGCATAATTAATATTCATGGTTGAGTCACCCTACTCACTTTTCATAGCATATTCAAGGCCTAGCTACCACGTTTCTACAGCTTGAGTAGCAATTATTACTCCATTTAGACCGTCGGTAATACATTTTCCTGCAGTGTATTCATGTAGATTTGGACAAGGTCATGGGAAGTCATTTGTATCCTAAATAGGATCTGTCAGTTTCTTGCTGAACATCTTCTACAGGTTTACTGAGAATGTATCTCACAGATAATCATGGTGCAGTCCTATTTTACTTCTCCTCAAAACAGGCTAAACTCTTTTTTTTTAAATAATTTTTTTATATTAATCACAGGTTTTTACTTTGTATCCCAGCCATAGCCTCCTCCCTCATTCCCTCCCAATCCCATCCTCTGTCCCTCATCTCCTCCCTGCCCCTTTCCAAGTCCACTTATAGGGAAGGTCCTCCTCTCCTTCCATCTGACCCTAGCTTATCCAGTATCTTCAGGACTGGCTGCAATGTCATCTTCTGTGACCTAGCAGGGCTGCTCCTCCCTTGGATGTGTGTGTGGAGGGGGAGAGGAGGAGTCAAAGAGCCAGCCATTGAGTTCATGTCAGAAATAGTCCTAGTTCCTTAAGAACCTTCCGCTTTTTGCTACTTTCCTCTGGAACTCTCTTCCCTTGTTCCATAGTATTGTTAAGTCATCAAATACTTGTGATATTTGCTGATACATTAATTTCTCAAGAGTAGACTCTTTGAAATATCTCCAAAACTGCCTGCATGTTAAGGCATTGTTACATTTGAAAACAATATCTCCCTTTGATTCCACAAGGGAAATTATCACACGTATTTCTTTTCTAAATTATTTTCTATCCTCTTCATTATAGCACATGCTTCATGAGTGAAATGGGCTTTTATTTTCAGTTATTGTATTCCTAAAAATATATCCATTCCTCATGTGGAACAAGTATGAAGCCTCTGCATCATAAAGGATGGTAGAATTACAAACACATATTTGCGAAGTCCCCATAGAATGATCTCTACCTGGTGGAAACAGCTGTTCCATCAACACTCCTACAGATCCTGAGGTATCAAAGCCATGTGGGTTCCATCTTGTCACAGTGTCACATCATTCTTTTTCAGATTGTTTATATTTTCAAGTCTGTGAGGTCAGAGCTCTTGTTCTACTCCAGAATTACTTCCTTTTATCGTGCACATTGGATCATATATTGTGGCTACTCAATAAATCTTTGTAGAATGAACATAGAATAAACTCTTCTAGCATGAAAATAGAAGTGATAACACTTAGCTCAGTCTACTGTTGACACAATATGAGATTCTAACATCCATTTGGCTTTTTAATTATAAAATATACTATAATTACCCAGAAGATTGTATATTGGGAAGATTGGTTGAAAATGACATTGTATCTTAAATCCTTGTAATTTAGTGAGGAGGATATGTTACTCTAATTAAATTTCTACAGAGTTTCTACTATTTTAATGTGCAGTTTGTAATTTAAAGAAAACATTGCCTTCAAATTGGAAAGCATTTACAAACCATATTCACTTTTCTGCAACTTAAACTCAAATTTTCTAGGAGTTCTTAGGTCATTATTTTCACTTTCAGCGAGCCAATCTGTGAAATGGAGATGATGGTTGTGATGGGGTTATGGCTGACAGGCAAAGTTGTTTTTAGACTGTAATGTTTTGATTAGTATGAATAACTATATTGTAGCTACATTCATAGGTGATGCCAATGGTCCTTTTCTCTATGACTTTTCATGTGACAGATATATGATAGGAGCCAGAGGTTCATATCTTCTAGGTTAAAAAAAATACCATTTGCCCTTCTGAACAAGGATTGAGCA
The DNA here is from genome assembly GCF_907164565.1 of Psammomys obesus. Taxonomy (NCBI): domain Eukaryota; kingdom Metazoa; phylum Chordata; class Mammalia; order Rodentia; family Muridae; genus Psammomys; species Psammomys obesus. The sequence goes on along the minus strand of NW_026588752.1, from coordinate 15,857,623 downwards.
TCTTCCATAGGTTTTCCTTGTTCTTAGCTTCCTTAGGAGTATAGATTTCAGTATGTTTCCAAGTGGGTTCCCTAATAAGAAGAGCAGGGGTTTTCTCTGGCATAAACTCAGTGGCTGGCTCTTTGATAACCTCCTCCTGAGAGGGGTGCGACCTTGCCAGGCCACATAGGAAGGCAATGCATCCAGTCCTGATAAGACCTGATAGACTAGGTTCAGATAGAAGGAGAGAAGAGGGAAGAAGGATAGGATTGGGAATGAGATGAGGGAGAGGCTACAGCCAGGTTACAAAGTAAATAGATTAAAATAAATAATAAATAAATAATTTAAAAATTAGCTTTCAAGAAAAAAGTAAGGATATTTAAATGCTGAAGTTTTTTTTTAATTTTTCAATTTTTTTATATTAATTACGATTTATTCACTTTGTATCCCAACTGTAGCCCCCACCCTCATTCCCTCCTAATCCCACCCTCCCTTCCTCATCTCCTCCCATGCCCCTCTCAAAATCCACTGATTGGGGAGATCCTTCCCCCCCCATCTGACCCTACCCTATCAAGTCTCATCAGGACTAGCTGCATTGTCTTCTTCTGTGGCCTGGTAAGGCTGCTCCCCCATCAAGGGGAGGTGATCAAAGAGCCAGCCACTGAATTCATGTCAGAGACAGCCCCTATTCACCTTGGAGACTGAACTGTCATGGGCTATCTCTGTGCTGGGGTTCTAGGTTATCTCCATGCATGGTTCATGTTTGGAATATCAGTCTCAGAAAAGACCCCTATGTCCAGATTTATTGGTTCTGTTGCTTTCCTTGTGGAGCTCCTGTCCCCTCCATGTCTTTCTCTCTTCTCCTTCTTAATTATAAGATTCCCTGTACTCTGCCCAAAGTTTGGCTTTGATACCCTTTTGGCTAGAGTCTTTTAGAGGCCCTCTGTGGTAGGCTCCTGTCCTGTTCCCTGTTTTCTCCCTCTTCTGCATATATCCAAAATATGCCCAAGTACACAACAAGGATGTATGCTCAACCAAGTTTATAGCAGCTTTATTCATAATAGAAAGAACCTGGAAATAACCCAGACGCCCCTCAACTAAGGAATGGATACAGAAATTGTGGTACATTTACACCATAAAATACTACTTAGCAATTAAAAACAAGGAAATCATGAAATTTGTGGGCAAATGGTGTGATCTAGAAAAGATCATCCTGAGTGAGGTATCCCAGAAGCAGAAAGACATACATAGTAAATACTGAATCTTTATCTACCTTTCCTTTGAACTGATTTTGTCTCCCTCAATGAAAAGATAAACATTAAACTAGTACAAAGGCCCATCTGGCCCTTTTAGCATATTTTATAAAAGTCTTATTTTACTTTTTAATATAGATGAATATATATATATATTTAATTATATTTATATTTATTTATTTATTTATTTATTTATTTTTCAGTCTGCACGGAATGACTGAGATAATTCTCCAGGGCCAGGATCATGTGGACTCAGTTTTTTTTTTTTTTTCTAAGTTCCAGGAAATTACTGGTCTGCTTAAGGATGTTCTTCCTATATTTAATTTTTTGACATGGAAAATAAGAGTTACATGAAGAGAGGATAATTCCCTGAAATAACTGATGCAAAATAATATGAATATTTAAAAATTATAAAAGCAAAAATCCTACATATTTTATACTTGACAATAGATCAACAGTTAAGGATCCATCATGTTACTTAGCAGCTGAGATTGTAGGTCACGTTGTGTTTCCAGAAGAGGTTCCTAATACTGATGAGCCAGGTGCTCATGACAAACACTGAACTGGTTCCCAGAAGCTTCAAATACCAGAGTATCATTAGGCTTTGATGTCTTTTCTGAAAATGAGCTGTGCACCCGAAGCTGCCTCTTCAACCTGCTTTAAAAAAATTAAGAAAAGGTGTTGTCGACTTATTACATTTCAAGGGGGAGAGGTGCAGTTTTATAATGTATAGCTTAGTAAATAAAGCATCGCCAGGCTTAGACAATATGGAAAAAAAATTTAAAATATTTCTCTATTTAACAGAATAGACATTGTCAGTTTTCTGGTGCTGTGAGTTTGTTTCAACTCTACTAAGCATCAACTAGATTGGATTCTCGTGCTGGAGACTGGAAGGCATCACTGTGTGAACTGGAAGGCATCACTCTGTGAATTGGAATGAATTAGGCACACTCTTTTGCACATCTCTCCTGTCGTATTTCTGCTCTTCTGAAAAAATGATTTCTATAGGAGTTTACCATCAGATGCAGGACAGCGCTTTATAAACAAGATTTAGTGAAAGCTTTCATCTGTTGAAATTTAACAACTCGTATCAGCTCTCTTTTGCACTATAGGCGTGCTTATTACGTATGTTTCAGATGTATTAGACAGAGCCCTGTAGGTAAGGCACTAGGTTTAGCCCCCTCTGAGATAGGAAAGAAAAGTTTTTTGTATTAATTACTTAGCACTTTTTATGCCTTTAAAATTCAAATCGAATCAGAGTGTTTTTTGTCATAATATTGATCAGAGTTAAGAAAAGAATAGTCAGATAAAGATAGTAATTCATAAAGCATCCCAAATTCAATCCTGAGGCTTGGTGTTTTTTAATTAGACTCTAAGTAGTTGGGTTCCGGCACCATAAAATATTTGACAAAATATTTTATGAGTACTTTACTTTATATTTTAGGAGTACTTTTTACTCCTCAAATACATTTTGAAGATAAGGCATCTACTCTAGGACCAGGATTTCCACATATAGATGTTCATGATTCCCTACTGACCACCTCCCACCTACCTTCATATGTTGCTATCTGACTTGGTTATATTTGAAATTTGGTTTGGAAAATACACTTGAGAGTTCAGAACATCAAGACCACGATTCTTCCCGTTCTAACCCTGTGAAAACAGAAGTTGGGTGTAGAACAGGTCTTTTTTTCAGTCCTTTGCTGAATCCAATATCTGTGAGTCTAGGTGGGCAGGAGGAAGAATTGTCCGATGTGGCAACACTTCCATAATGACTTTTGTTTCCTTGATACATATTTTCCAGAGCGCAGTAGTGTTTTTATGTTCATAGACTTTACATTTTGCTCAAACAAGTCATCGATCATTAAGTTCAACTCTTCCCAACTACTACATCCCATCAAGCATCACATCTCAATGAGAGGAGGGGAGGCCTTTACACTGCTGATAAAAAGAACTGCTGGACAACTTAACATGTGATTCAGTAAGTACAGAAAATGAACAAGAAAGCTGACCATGTATTTTCTAAAAGTGGAAAAACAGCATAAGTGTGCTGTTTCTTTAAAAAAAAACACAGGCGCTGTTCATTACATTAATGTTTAATTAAAAAATAGATGAATAGAACCACCAATTTTAAAGATGAGGAAGGGGACAGCAAGGTAGATTGTCAGCTAAAAGTACTTGTTACCAACTCAAACCAAACTTATGTTTGATCCCTAAGACCCCAATAGTGAAAAGAGAGAACACAAACTATTAATAAATGCAATGAAAAGATAAAGGTAAGCAGGATATAAACAATGTGAATATTTTTATTCTAAGTATGAATATTATATTAGAAATAAAGCCAATGTATTTGTAGAAGTGAGTTGATTTAGTATTTTTCTTATAAACATTGCAAATGAAACTGAATTAAATCTGTTTTATCTATTATTTCCCCTTAATATGTTTTTACTTTATCAAATAAGTCTGTATCCCAAATTTGAGGTTTGAATGTTGATATTATAAAACCACTATATATTTCAAGTTTTATATAGAGTAGCATATATTTGTATATTTAAAATTATTAATAAATATATACTCTGAAAAAATAATAGAACTTTTCATATCTTATGAATATCAAAATAATGATGAGATTGCTCTTATAATTTTTCAAGTTGCTGGACCTGGTGAAAAGAATGAGCTCTTCCACCTGTACATTTAAACTCTATGCTAGCTCTGACGCTTGCTTGCCATGTGACATACACTATTTTCTTTGGATTTTCTAAGTCCTATCTACTCAATTTAGAAGTTGAATAATGAATCAAATTTTAAGATTTTAGGTTTGTAAAATGACAGGTTATAATAATAATAATAATAATAATAATAATAATAATAATAATAATAATAAATAGTAATACTGCCACTGACATGTATGAAACACTGTAACTATGTGGTTGTGTTTTGGCTTCTTCCAATATTTCCTTGCTATTTCTGTATGTCATTTGTTTCATCGTATCCCCAGCTATTCCTGCTAATTCTTGATTTTCTCCTTGACCTGCACGTTAAGCAATGGTATGGTTATGGCAATTTTTGGAAAAGCAGACTATTGCTTGACCCTGTCTGCCATATTAGTTTGTTTGTTTGTTTGTTTGTTTTTTGTTGTTTTGTTTTTCTTATGACTGCACAGTGATAATTTCCTTTTCAGGGTTAAGAAAAACTTTTAGGTTGGCACTCTGTGGTTGGGCCTGCGCTCTGGCGCTGGCAGTGGTTGCTTTCCGGTGTGGCAGGGTTTCCTGTGTGTGTGCGCTCCTCCAGTGTGGTAGGGTTTCCGGAGTTGTGTGCGCTCCGGTGTGTCTGGGTTTCTGGAGGTGTGCATGCTACCGTGGGCGGGATTTCCAGTGGTGGGTATGCTCTGGCCGGGTGGGATTTCAGGAAGGACGTGAGCTCCACTACAAGACAGTAGCCCTACCACAGAAGGCACCTGAAAGACTCTACCTAGCAGTGTATCAAAGCAGATGCTGAGACCCATAACCAAGCCTTCAGCAGAGTGTAGGGAATCATATGAAGGAAGGAGGAATTAGTATATCCTAGAGGGGACAGGGAGCCCCACAAGGTCCAAATATATCTGAGCACAGGGGTCTTCTATGAGACTGTTTATCCAACCAAGGACCATGCATGGATATATCCTACAACCCCTGCTCAGACATAGCCCATGGTAGCTCAATATCCAAGTATGTTCCCTAGTAAGGGGACATGAATTGTTTCTGACGTGAACTCATGAGCTTCCCCTCCCCCTTGAGGGAGGAGCAGCCTTGCTAGGCCACAGATAAGGACATTGCAACCATTCTGAAGATACCTGATAAGCTAACGCCAGACCCAGACTGAAGGAGAAGGAGAGGAGGACACTGCCTCTCAGTGGACTTGGAAGGGGGCAGGGAGGAGATGAGGGAGGGAGAGGAGGATTGGGAGGGAAAGAGGGAGAGGGCTACAGCTGGGATACAAGTGAATGTATAAAATTATTTAAAAATAAAAAAATATAAAAAAAAGAAAAACAAAAGAGAAAGACTTCTAGTTTTTCCAAGCAGCTGCTTCATTCTCCTAGATGGATTCTGATGTTTCATACATCAATCCTTGCTCTGAAACAATTGGCTTACTTTTCTGTGGTACTTTGATGCACTTGGCATATGCTAACTTTACTTCTGTCTCATCAAAAATACTTTCTACTCTTTAACCCTGTTTCATTTCCACATTTGATGTGAATTTTTTTTTTTTCTGGTGTATGGATCTACAGAGAACGTCTTTGGTAAAAAAAATTACCAAAGAAAAAAATAAATGAAAATAAGCCACATCTTTATGCATACAGTGATACTGTAAATCAGGATGTGATAATGGCTTCAAGTTTGGTTGTGTGTTCCATGCGTGTGCACGTGGGTTTTGGGGGAGAGTGTCATTATCTGCGAGTACACTTATGAAAGCTAGAGTTTAATTTTAGGTGGTCTTCCTCTACCACTCCACACCTTATTCTCTGAGACAGGGTATATCAGCTCATCTGGTTGTCCAATAATCCCTCACTAGATCATTCTGTCTCTGTTTCCCCAACTCCAGTGCTGGGGCATGAGATGTGCTTTCTTGTGCCCAGTTTTTATATGTGTGCTGGAAAACTGAACTTAGATACTCTGATTTGCTCAGCCAGCACTTTACCCAGTGAGCCATTGTCATAGCCCCTTACTTTGTTTTTTAAAAGGGAATGTGTATTAGATACTACTGAAAGAAGGTTGAAAAACAGATCTCTTTGGTGAAGCTGGAGACCACAGCAGACAGTCTTTTGCTGCAGGTTTACATTAGAGTAGATGTGTAATTCAGGTAAAGAAAAATGATATTATTTTCCTCACTCCCCCCAAGTGTGTACTGAAACAAAACCTCAGAAGTGAGATTGTAAAGGGGCACCTTGTGCTTGGGGAAAGGTTCCAAATGTGTTTCGGCTGTCACAGCAAGCTCACTGGCAGTTATTTACTTCAGTGTGAGTTTTAATAACTTCTGCATATTTGCAAGAGAGCAATTTGAAAATCACTATGTCTTTAATATATCAAATACATTAAAATGTTAATCTCAGCAGATAAACGTGAACACTTGGAGCTCGGATGGCAATCCATTAAGTTTCTTTTAGTTGATTTATTGTAACACAGCCTACTTACTGAGTTGAAGATTATGTATAAATTACTACAATTATGCCCAAACTATGTTCAAGCAAGAAATGAACGGGTAATGATTGTTTACTGTTCACCACCAATATGGGTCTCCAGCTCATGTCAGTGGGTTATCATTATGTGTGAGGAAAGGCTTATCTTTTCCGTGTTTGCAAGTTTCAATAGTCTGCTGAAAGCATTATAGGCATAACAACAAAGACAATAATATTAAGGAAGATAGATGTTTACCGAAACTTCATCAATGTCTTGGTCAAAAGACAAAGTGGACACTGAGTGGGAATCTGAATCTGTTGCCTTTGTTTATGAGTGTATACTTAGGATAGAAACCATGGCTTTATGTAGGCCAGACAAGGATTGTACCACTCAGCTACCTGCCAGCATTTGCCTTTTCTTGTAGCAAAATGCCAAAGATATGTCTCAAATGAGAAGATCTTTTTAAGACTCTGGAATAAAGGAAGATGGAATACTTTAAAATTCTAAATGTGAGAGATGCCCATGGGACACCTTTAGTCAACAATTCAATTATAAATCCCTTCTGTCAGAACTCAGAGAAACCTGTAGCTGAGGATGCAGAAAAAGTCTAACAGCCAGAGGGGTTGCAAAGCATCAAGGAAACAAGGTCTTCTAAATCAACATGATCACAGCAATATGAACTAACAGAGACTAAAAGCATGCACAGGACATGCAGGGGTCTACACTAGGTCCCCAAAACATATATTATTATTTCTGATCGAGTGTCTTTATAGAATTCCTGAATGTGTGAATGAATGGGGGTCTATTTCTTGTGCCTTTCCTTGTGCTATTTTTCTTCTGTTTTTTATTTCCAATTCTTTTTTCTTTATCTTTTTTGATATAATTTTATTTTTTATTTTATTATTTTTATTTTTATTAATTACAGTTTATTCATTTTATATCCCCCCCTGTACTTCCCTCCCTCCTCCCTTCCCAATCCCACTCTCCCTCTTCCCCACCCCTGCCCCTCTCCCAGTCCACTGATAAGGGAGTTTCTCCTCCCCTTCCCTCTGATCCTAGTCTATCAGGTATCATCAGGAGTGGCATCATTGTCTTTCTCTGTGGCCTGGTAAGGCTGCTCCCCCATCAAGGGGAGGTGATCAAAGAGCAGGCCAATTAGTTTCTGTCAGAGACAGTGCCTGTCCCCATTACTATGGAACCCACTTGGATACTGAACTGCCATTGGCTACCTCTGTGCAAGGGTTCCAGTCCATCTCCATGAGTGGTCCTTCGCTGGAGTATCAGTCTCAGAAAAGACGCCTATGCTCAGACTTTTTGGATCTGTTGCTCTCTTTGTGGAGCTCCTGTCCTCTCTAGGTCTTACTATCTTCCACTTTTTTCATAAGATTCCCTGCACTCTGCCCAAAGTTTGGGTATGAGTCTCAGCATCTGCCTCGATACCCTGCAGGGTAGAGTCTTTCAGAGGCCCTCTGTGGCAAGCTCCTTTCCTGTTTTCTCCCTCTTCCTATGTCCATCCTCTTTGCCTTTCTGAATGGGGATTGAGAATCTTAGCCAGAGACCTCCTTCCTGATTAATTTCCTTAGGTGTACAGATTTTAGTATGTTTATCCTATATTATATGTCTAATATCCACTTATGAGTGAGTATATACCCTGTGTTTCTTTCTGCTTCTGGGATACCTCACTCAGGATCATAATTTCCAGTCCCCACCATTTGCCTGCAAATTGCATGCTTTCCTTTTTTTTTTATCACTGAGTAATATTCCATTGTGTAGATTTTGCATTATCTTGTTACACTTCATTTTATTTTATTTATTATTATTCCTTTAATGCCTATTTGTTTTCTAAGGAAAGACAAAGTAGGAGTAGAACTGGATACAAAGGTATGGAAGACGTGGGAGGAGAAGAAAGCAAAGAAACTGTAATTAGTATCTGAGAAAAATCTTTATAGAATTTAAGGACAATGAATGTATGAAGGAATGCTTTGATATAAATAATTTTATATAACTATAAAATTGCATAAAACCATTTCTTTCATGAATGCCTTGAATGGAGATCATGTTGCTTAGAGCAACATCTGTTAAAACGATTTACAGTTGGACAGAGAATTTAGAACTTTATTGGTGAAGTGCAATATTCCACATTATCAACAACATTTGCACATGAATAAAAATTTATTTTTAAAATTTTTTATTTAACTTTTATTAATTACACTTTATTCCTTTTGTATCCCTTCATAAGCCCCTCCCTCCTCGCCTCCTGATCCCACCCTCCCTCCCCTTTCTGCATGCATGTCCCTCCCCAAGTCCACTGATAGGGGAGGTCCTCCTCTCCTTCTTTCTGATCTTAGTCTATCAGATCTCATCAAAAAAATTAATTTTTAAATGGCTTTTCTTTACACAATTATAACGTTGTTTCAAAGATGATGACTCAGAAAGTCCAGTAGACTCACTGTACACATGGTAAGGTGAATTGTGTATTTTGTACATATGGATTGGCAGGAGAGGAAATGTGCTTTCTATTTCATCTGAGAGCTCCAATACCGTAATCATAACATTTTGACCATATTCATAAGACACTGTACCTGAATGTGAACATATTAAAGTAAATGAATATGTAAATTTTGAAATTCTTTTTTATTACAAAAATTAAAACCTAGAAAATCAAAGATGTATGACTCTATATTTGGGATCATGGTTTCATGACAAGGATGTATCTTTCTTATTTTTTGAAACTAAAGCTTTTTCCTGGAGTCACACAAGTATATGAGACATACTCCATTCATTGGAGGTTGGAAAGGTTTCCATGTACAACCATGTGTCTTGATTTTGTCATTATATAAAATTATATACATATACCTTTTCTTTTCTACCTCAGAGCTGGGAGTAAAGGCATGTGTTTTTACCTGGCTTCCAATGACATTCTTTATACTAAGAATTAGGACAGGTGTATGCTACTGAAGAGAAGATTAATATAGGATTCTCATTCCCTGTGAATATATTTCTTAAGCTTTGTCATGAGGCTCATGCAACACATACATTTGGAAGGTTTAACACTGTTGCTTGTAGAAGTCTTCATTAGTATAGGATGACCAAGCATGGTCATAAACAGAGCCTGCTCTTTATTAACCTACAGCAGGTGTTAACAATGTTTCCTGTGAAGGTGTACATAGATAAGCATTCCTTTTGGTTGGTAGATTATGAGGCACAAAATTGAAACTACCATGGAATTAACTATGACATGGGGGAAAGCATATTTTTACAAATGTTTTATAAGTGAAATTCTTTAAATGAAAATATATATTGCTTTGCAACAGAGATCTACTAATAATAAGAAGGGTAGATGGCGTTTGGGGCAGTTCAAAATGTTACTGTAATCATGGCAGAACTATGTTTTCAGTTTCACACTGAAATTACCCTTACAATTTGGGAGCATCAGAGTCTGCCTTCCTGAAAACTGGACAGAAAATCTGAAGTGAACATCACTCTTTCAGCATTGCTTTACTAGTATTTTTAGAGTCATAGAATTTAAGCAAGAAAAATAGGTCATGATCTAGAATAAGAGTCTATGTCTGAATTTGGTTTAAATATTCACTAGTTGTGTAGTTTCATTTCTTACTGAGCATTTTTTGGAAGCTTGAGTTTCCTTACATGACACATGTTTAAAGATGAAACTAATTGATATGTTCATGAGACACTGTATAGTACTAGTTAGGAATATTATGTTTTGATTTCTGTTCCATTAATTAAATACTAAATTGGTTTTGTAAGCATGCATGCTTTATAAAACAGGCATCAGGCATTGCTTCCTCATTTCTCCTCACAAGTAGACTCTGTGTGGTGGTCCGTTCCCGTTCATTATCTCAAATGGAAGGCACTCTGTTTGAGAAAGATTCCCTGTCTGCTTGGAGGACTGAATAGTCTTTGAGTGGAACAGTGTCACTAAATTAATCATGCTTTTTTTCTTTGTGATAAGAAATACATAGTAAGTAATGAGCACAGACTCACAAAGGTCTGTTCTGGGAGTCAAGAGAAGAGTGAGGCACTCCTCCAGGTGTGAGCTCTTCCTTGGGTCCTCTGATATCTATGTTATGATTGTGGAGCAGCCTACCTTCCTCTTTTTCTTTCTTTCTGTGTGTTTTTTTCTTAAGATTGTTTCTCAAAGGGTGTCAGTCACATCTCACAATCAGCAATTTTACATCTTCCCCAGTACCCAGTTTCATTGCCATCATAAAACATTTTCACCAAAGGCAATGTAGAAGAGAGGAATGATTGTTTGAGTTTACAAATCTAGATCAGTCCATCACTGAGAGAAGTCAAAGCAAGAACTTGATGGCATGCATGGTCACTTGCTGTTCCACTTGGATATCTTCAACCAAGGAACTCATTTCATAGACAAAAAGTACAGCAGGGTCAATGGAAAGTGTTCAGGCCAGCTTATATTCTCTTCACTTCCTTATATATTCAGGCCAGCTGCCTAGGTATGTTACCACCAGCAACTGGCTAGGCCCTTCTGCATCGACTAACATTCAAGACAATCTGATTCAGAAGATTTTTCAATTGAGTCTGTACTCTCATATGTTTGTAGGCAGTATTAAGTTATCAGTAAAATCAGTTCAGAATACCCAGTATTGTTGATGTCCATAACTGGCTTCATAATTTAGTCTTTGTAAAGCATTTCTAGATGCAAAGTAAAACCAGAATACTGGGTTATTTTCAAATAATGCTAATGTTCTGATATAATTCAGCAATTCTCTCTGAAATGAAATTGAATAAAATATGAAATACAAAAATATCTAAAAGCCAATTTTCAACTTATACTTTTTATTATAACATGATTTTCCAAAGTACCTCATAAAGGTTTTCTCAGTGTGGAGGTTGTTTTTCTATTCTAATCCCCACCCACCACCATCCAATCTCACTCTCCATTTCAAATTGAGAGGAAAGCTAAATTGAGGGAAGTATTTACACTCTGGCTTGCACAAATACAGATGTGAGATATAATGTTGTGCCTCTTTCAATGCCGAGCAGTGTTACTGCTAATGACATGGTGAATAGAGTTGAGCACAGAGGTTATTTTGACAGATTGTGGTTATAAAAAGATGCAAACTAGTCAGGCTTATGACTATCTATGAATATAATGGAATGTTGATCTATTACAATGCTCCCATACTTTTGTGAGTCCTGTTAGCTGCTTTAAGACATAAGTACAAAAGTGAGAACACATGCTTGGAGAGGATATGGAGAAAGAGGAACGCTCCTCCATTGATAGTGGGAATATAATCTTGTACAACCACTTTAGAAATCAATCTGGAGGTTTCACAGACAATTAGGAATAGTGCTTCCTCAAGATCCAGCTATAGCACTCTTAGGCATATATCCAAAAGATGCTCAAGTACATAACAAGGACATTTGTTCAACCATGTTCATAGCAGCTTTATCCATAATAGAAAGAAGCTGGAAACAACCCAGATGTCCCTCAACTGAGGAATGGGTACAGAAATTGTGGTACATTTACACAATTGAATACTACTCAGCAATTAAAAACAAGGAAATCATGAAATTTGCAGGCAAATGGTGGGAACTAGAAAAGATCATCTGTATGAGGTATCTGAAAGGAAGAAAGACACACTGGTATATATCCACTTAGAAATGGATACTAGACTTATAAGACAGGATAAACATATTAAAATCTGTACACATAAAGATGCTAAGCAAGAAGGAAGACCCTGGGTAAGATGATCAATCTTCACTCACAAAGGCAAATGGAATGGACATCAGAAGAGGGAGAAAACAGACAACAGGACAAGATCCTACTACAGCGGGCCTCTAAAAGAATTTACCTAGCAGGGAATCAAAACATATGCCGAGACTCACAGCCAAATTTTGGGCAGAGTGCAGAGAATATTAAGAAAGAAGGAGGACATAGGAGGACCTGGAGGGGACAGGGGCTCCACAAGGAGAGCAATAGAACCAAGAAATCTTGGCCCGGGGGGGGGGGTCTTTCCTGAGACTGATACTCCAACCAAGGACCATGCATGGAGATAACCTAGAACCCCTTCATAGATGTAGCCCATGGCAACTAACTATCCAAGTGGGTTCCAATCCAGGGACTGCTGACTCTGACATGAAATCAGTGGCTGATTCTTTGATCACCTCCCCTTGATGAGGGAGCAGCCTTACCAGGCCACAGAGAATGACAGGGCAGCCAGTTCTGATGAGACCTGATAGGCTAGGGTCAAAGGGAAGGGGAGGAGGAGTATCCCTATCAGTGGACTTGGGGAGGGACATGGGAGGAGATGAGAGAGGGAGAGTGAGAATGGGAGGGAATGAGGCAGGGAACCTATAGCAGGGATACAAAGTGAATAAACTGTAATGTATAAGAAAAGACATAAGTACGAAACAATTTTCTGGATGTTTTATTTTAGGGGTTAAGTGATATTTCTTGGTCTTCTAACAGAGAATGGAAAGAGTTGAGACAAATAAAAGAAAACATTATTTTGTGTGAAGGAACAGTCAGTGGTTGGAGCATTTTACTCTTAGTAGTAGACAGATGCTGATTAAGTTGTTAGGCTTGAACAAGACTGAAGAAAGCCTAACTGATGGAATCACATGTATAAAATAGAAAACAATGCATATAAGTGATATAATTACATTTTGTCCTATGTCATGGAGTTAATACCTATGCATCCATGTCTTTCAGAGATAATTACTCAAAAGTTTTGTCCAAGCCATTTCCAGAATATGGTATGGAGATTCTTTCTTTTGGAAGGAAGAAGGGTAACTTAGGATATCTCCTGATACCATAAGGATGGCTACTGGATCAGCTTCAGGAATGTTTAACATACATGACCACAGTTATGTAAGCTCACAGTCACCAGGTACACTTGAGAAGCTGCCACATAAAAACATTCTTAGACCCTGTTCAACTAATGGAATGATAAGTGGTATGGAGCACAATCTCATGTGTAAACAGCTCTTTAGAAAATGTTGATGCCCACTAAAATGGGAGCCACTAAGTAAGCTAACAGAAACAAACAAAGAAACACAGGTAAAACCATGTCACTGTGATATGAAAGTTTACCTGGCATTACACCTAAGATTATCAAGATTAACACATATGCACATCCTGGCACATTGTTTAAAAGGTCTCCAAGCTGGGCAACAAGGACAGATTAAATAAAGTCAACGGTAAATTGGATCCACCCTAGTAGAAGAAAACATGAGAAAGTCCAGCATCTATATTACAAAGTAAATTTGTCTTTTTTTTTACAGGGAACTTAGTTCATGATTTCACATCTAAGATGGATTCAGTAACTAAATATGAAGCAAAACCATTTGAAAAACTATTGCTGAAAATCCAATTTAACAAAAAAGTTGGTCTTTGGTCTGTGAAATGTATGTAGAACAATGGTTAAGTGCTTCAATTCTAAGAGTGAGCATCTTGGATCAACCTTCAGTCCTAAACTTTTGATTAAATACTAACTAAATAAATACATCATTTTAAGTCCTAAACACAAAGAACATAAAACACAGCCCTCTCACATTAATATATTACACAGGACTTGCATTTTTCAGACCCTAGAGTGGCTCAAATGTGTGGACATGAATGCATATTAAACCCCATATCTTCTCTATTATTCTGGAGGAGACATGTCTTTATCTTGGCTCTCTCTATTTTCCTTCAATGCCCAACTCTTAAACATTGGTTCTTGATTCTCTAGCTTCTTCTGATTGACTTTATCTGATCAAGGAAAAAGTGATCCTCCTCATAGAGGAAGAAGTGCAGTCTAGCAATTTCAGAAGTTTGATGCAACCAGAAGAGAAAATGGATACATTTCTCTGCTGATGTCTTTCCCACCAGTTCTGCCTGGTTTGGAGTGTAGAGATGACCACTGAAGTAGGATAATGAAAGGAGAAATGGGGATAAACTTCTTTTTCCCAGATACCATGTCAATCTTACAGTTGAGGATTTCTCAGAGTTTGTAGGAGACACCAACTGAGACTTCATTCTACAGTTCAGATTTTTTTTTTTAATTTTTGTTCTGTGTTAAGTAGAATTAAGTCTTTCAGCTGTTTAGTAAATACATGTTGGTATTATCAGATAAAAGTTGTCTTTCTTATTCGTATTACTGTGCCAACTTCTACAGTTCTGTTCTTGAAGAGCCTTAATACAACACTGAAGTCATAGCTTGAAGTTTGAACTGAATGGTATCTTTGTGAACCTAAATATGCCAGGTGATAGCATTTTAAAATGTGGAAAATAAGTCAATTAACCACAACTTTTCTCAACATGGTATCCAACAATGTCATTTTTTCCCTCACCAAAGCAACATTTATTATGGAAGTTGGAGGCTTCTATTAAATCTGGAAATATTAGCATGTCTCCGTTCAGGCACAGAAAATGAGCACATTATGTAGAGTTGACATTTCTGTGTGTTCATTCACTATCAAGGTCCGCACAGTGAAAGTACTGCATGAAATGCTCCAGTGTAATTTCTTAATCTCTCTATGAATCTGTTTTTATTCTTCTCCTTCTGTACTTTAACTTATTCAGTCAGTGAGTACTGACCAATTGTCGTATTATCACATGGCACTTGTCTAGCTTTAGGGAGAATGAAATACCACATTCAAAAATTAGTGCTTTCATGTCACTTAGCTTCCAGTAAAAGAGAATTAATTAGAGATCACAGTAATTAAATATCACACCCTTAAACTTTGTAAACACTACAACCAAATATAAAGAATTCAAATTTGTATTTCATTAGGGCTGACTATCATAAACATAGATTATATCCAGGATACTGACTGTCAATATGCCTCTTACTTATCCTACATCCTTGATAATAAAAACTTGTTACCCACTGCTTCTAAACTTGGAGCTACAGTTTCATTTCTTTACTTTTCCACATCCTAAAGATTGCTTATTCTTTGGCCAACATTAATAGAGTCAAGCTGGTTACACTAGAACTGAAATGTTGAAATAATGCCATTGCAGCACCGTTTCAGAAATATGAGGATTAAATAGATTTAAAAGCTAAATCCTATTTTGTCCTAACATAAAAAGAATGAGAGTGAGGGAGAAAGGGGATGGGGAAGTAGAGGAGGGAGAACATAAAATACTAAGCAGATAATCAAATTGAATGTTTTATAGAGATATAATATAGTACTACTTCTTTTGGGGAAAATTAGCATAATATAAATAGTTCATGATATCTAGTTGTTTTCAGATATTCATGAATATATTAACATTCAAGAAAAAGCTCATGAAACTACAAAACTGTATTTTTCACTTCTTATGAGGCACCTATTTTCTTAAATGTCTGTTAAGATGAAGAATCAGCTACATATGATAGTGTATTTATTCTTATGTCTAATTTCAAAGCAAACATAACATGTAACAAGCA
This sequence comes from Psammomys obesus, assembly GCF_907164565.1. Taxonomy (NCBI): domain Eukaryota; kingdom Metazoa; phylum Chordata; class Mammalia; order Rodentia; family Muridae; genus Psammomys; species Psammomys obesus. The sequence continues at coordinate 15,841,831 of NW_026588752.1, read as the reverse complement.
TTCTGGTGATAAATTCTTGGTTGAAAGAGCATTCTTTTGGCATTATGCAAGCTGTTTATAATCTTCAATTCAATGAACATGCTGGGTTGCACTATTTCATGTAAGAAAATAATAGATTATAAGCTTAACTATTACCATTTCATATTTTATGGTCTCGCCAGCATACTCAGAGGTTCATTTTTCAGCATGACCTCCAGTGAGCACATATAAGTAAACAGAATCTTAAATTGGCTTAGAAAATAAAAGCAAAAATGTGTTGAATTAAATCGTATTCGGGCAAAGTGTTTGGAAATGGAAATGTGACAAGCTCTCGAGTGAACATGAGGCAGCACCATGGAATTACTATCATCCAGAACCCATCTTGCTGTGCTCACCATGTGTGACTGCCTCCAAACATGGTTAGCTCCTTACTGGTGACAGCAACTTCACAGCGATTAGAGCTGAAAAAAAGAAAAAACAAACAAACAAACAAACAAACAAAAAGCCCTAGACTTTAACTCAATTACACAAGAATTAGGTCTCCTTCAAGATATCAGGAAAGAAAAAATATGTTTTCCTTTTTTTATTTTTAGTTATTTTTTTTCTACTAAGAGCTTATAAAAGTTCTAATGGGAAGATGTGCATTTTGGAGCAACTAATATCTTACATGCAATTGAAAAATTATTGGCAATTATTAAACAAGACACAGACTAAATAGAAAAAAAAATTCTGTATTCCAGTTTGTTGTCATTTAACGAATACTTTGATACTGTATAAAACAGTTTTGATGAATCAATGTAAATATATAGGGACTAGGAACTGTGACTGACAATTTACACACCTAGCTACATTATCATATCTGGTACTTAGTTTTCTTGCTTTTAGAAATAAATGCCATACAAATCTTTCACTTGAGTGATTAGAGTTACAACAATTTTTTTTTTTTTATTATTTGTAACTATTGTGAAGGGCAATGTTTCCCAATTTCATTCTTAGCCCTTTTGTTGCTTGTATAAAGGAAGGCCACTGACTTTTATGGGTTAATTTTGTATCTAGACACTTTGCTGAAGATGTTATCAGCTGTCAAAGTACTCTGATTCTCTTGAGGGTCACTTATAATATTATCATATCATCTGTGAATAGCGACACTTTGACTTCTTTCTTTCCAATTTGTATTCCCTTGATCTCCTTTACTTGTCTTATTTCTCTAGCTAGAGCTTCAAATACTATATTGAAGAGATACAGTGAGAGTGGACAGCTTTGTCTTGTCCTTGATTTCACTGTAATTGCTTTAAGTTTCTCTCCATTTAATTTGATGTTGGCTATTGGCTTGCTGTATGATGTCTTTATTGTGTTTAAGTATGTGCCTTATATCCCTGATCTCTCCAAAACTTTAAACATGAAGAAGTGTTGGATTCTATCACAGGCCTTTTCATCATATAATGAGATCATCATATGATTTTCTCTTTATTTTGTTTATATAATGGACTACATTGATGGATATTTGTATGTTGAACCATGCCTGCATTCCAGGGATGAAGCCTGCTTGATCATAGTGGTTGATATTTTTGATGTGTTCTTGGATTAAATTTGTGAGTATTCTATTGAGTTTTTGCATCAATGTTCGTAAGGGATGTTATGCTAACATTTTCTTTGGTCTTTGTGTGGTTGACGTAGCAGGGTGACTGTGGCCTCACAGAATGAGTTTGATAATGTTCCTTCTGTTGTTCTTTTGTGGAATAGTTTGAGTAGTTTTTTATTAGTTCTTCTTTGAAAGTCTGGCATTATCCTCATCCTGTTAAAACCTTCTGTCCCAGTGCTTCTTTTGTTTGGGAGGCTTTTGATGAGTCCTTTGATTTCCTTTAGGAAGTATAGGTTTATTTAAATTGTTAACTGATCTTGATTTAACTTTAGTAAGTGGTATCTATCAAGAAAATCATCCATTTAATTAGATATTCCAATTTTGTTGCATACAGGTTTTTGAAGTACAATCTAGTGAATCTGTGAATTTCCTCGGTGTCTGAAATACTCCCATTTTCATTTCTGATTTTATTAATTTGGATACTCTCCCTCTGTCTTTTAGTAAGTTTGGCTAAGGGTTTGTCTATTTTGTTGATAGTCTCAAAAAACAGCTCTTGGTTTTGTTGAGTCTCTGTACTGTTCTCTTTGTTTCTAGGTTATTTATTTCAGCCCTGAGTTTGATTATTTCCTGCTGTTGACTCCTCTTGGAGTTTTTTTGCTTCCTTTTTTTTCTAGAGCTTTCAGGAGACCTGTTAAGTTGTTAGTATGAACTCTCTCCAATTTCTTTATGAAGGAACTTAGAGCTATGAACTTTCCTCTTACACTGCTTTCATTGTATCCCATAAGTGTGGATATGTTGTGCCTTCATTTTCATTGAATTCTAGAAATTCTTTAATTTCTTTCTTTATTTGCTCCCTGACCCAGTGTTTATTAAATAAGTAGTTGTTTAGTTTCCGTGAGTCTGTAGGCATTCTGTTGTTTCTATTATGGAAGTCTAGTTTACTTTGTGGTCTGATAGAAAACAATGTGTTATTTCAATTTTCTTATATTTGGTGAGGCTTGCTTTGTGTCCAAGCATATGGTCAATTTGAGAAATACAAACCAAAACAACTCTAAGATTCCATCTTTCACCACTCAGAATGGCTAAAATAAAAAACTCAAGTGACAACACATGCTGGTGAGGATGTAAAGAAAGGATAACCGTCCTCCATTGCTAATGGGAGTATAAACTTGTACAACCTCCTTGGAAATCAATATGGCCCTTTCTCAGAAAATTGGGAATAATTCTCACTCAAGACCCAGCTATAATACTCCTGGGCATATACTTAAAAGATTTTCCACCATAGAACAAGGATATTTGCTTAGCTATGTTCATAGCAGCTTTATTCATAATAGCCATAAAATGGAAACAACCTAGATGTCCCTCACCCAAAAAAATTATAAAGGAAATGTGGTACATTTACACAATGGAATAGTACTCATCTATTATAAATAAGGAAATCGTGAAATTTACAGGAAAATGGATGGAACTAGAAAATATCATCCCGAGAGAGGTAGACCAGACAAAGAAAAACACACATAGTATGTATTCATTTATAAGTAGATATTGGCCCGTAGTACAGGATAACCATACTACAATCCACAGACCCAAAGAGGCTAAATAACAAGGAGGACCCAAAGGAGGGTGCTGGAATGTCACTCAGAAGGGGAAATAGAATAGACAGCAGAAGTGGATGAAGAGAAGGAACTGGGCAGGAGATGAAATGGGGATGGAAACAAAGGTGGAGATGAGATGTGGGGAGAAAGGAGGTGAGAGGGCTGGGAAAAAGACGGGAAGCTGAGGGGGGCATCTCTTTGACAAGCTGGAGGCCTATGACAGGGTAGGCTCCTGGGAGGATATGGGTGTGACTCTAGCTGAGACTCCTAACAAGGGGAGATATGGAGACTGAAGTGACCTCCTTCATGCCAGCCAGAAAAACTGGAGGGAGTGGAACCACAGCCCACCCACAAAACCTTTGATCCAAAAATTACGCTGCCTACAAGAAGCGCAGGAGAAAAGCTGGAACAGAGATTGAGGGAATGTCCAACTAATGATTGGCCCAACCTGAGACCCACCTCATGGTACAGAGCCAGCCCCTGACACTATTAATGATGTTCTGCTATGCTTGCAGACAGGAGCCTAACATGCCTGTCATGTGGGAGGCTCCACCCATCAGCTGACCGAGAGAGATGCTGGGACTTGCAGCCAAGGGTGGGGCAGAGCTCCGGGGGTCCCGTGGACGTGTTGGGGGAAAGATGGAAGAACCTGAAGTGTCCCCACAAGAAGACCAACAGATACTACTAATCCAAACCCACAGGGGCTTAAAGAGACTGAGACTTCAACTAAGGAGTATGCGTGATCCGTACCTAGATCACCTACTCGTATATGGCCAACGGGTGGCTTGTCTTCATGTGGGTAGCCTGGCCAGTGGAGGTGGGGCTGCATCTAACATGGACTCTATTGCCTGCTTTTGGATCAGTCCCTCCTGGTAGGGCTGCCTGGCGTGGCCTCAGTGGATGAGGATATATGCTCATCCCTAATATGACCTGATGTTCTGGGGAGGGTTGATATTGGGGGAGGAGGGCTCCTCTTTTCTGGGGAGAAAGGAAGAGCAGAAGGGGGAAAGAGGGCAAGGCGTAACTGGGAAGAGAGTTGGGAGGGGGCACCTTTGGGATGTAAAGTAAATAAACCTAAATAAAATAAAATTTAAAAATAAATGCATAAAATTGAAGGTTTCTTAACTATCTTCTCAGATATGAGACAAGATGTAGCACATTGCTTTTACACTTGAAAGATGGTGAATGACACTGTGAAATACAATGACTTACATGACTTTTGAGCAGGAATCTTCTCTCCATCGATGGGCAAGGATAGATAGGGAGAATAAAAATTAATGCTATTTTATCCCGAGGAAATACATAAAATCAACTAGAAAATAGAGGATCAAGGCAGGAATGAGAGCAGAAATGTCCTGAGGTAGTAAGCTAGGTGAGTCTCTGACTACCATTCTGTCTGTGCAGTTGGGCTGGAGAAAGTAAACAATGAAGCAATTGCCACTGGGCACATGAAACAAGTACATGAGAACTATGAATTGAAGAACAACCAAAGTCAGCACTGGGCTGGGAGACATTAGTATCTAATGAGCTAATTTAGAAAGCTCATTAAACAGCTTCAGTTTAGTAAATCTCCAATAAATAAAATACCAAAGAAAAATCTTTTGAAATTAATCAATCTTCTATTGCTTTGCTAAAAATACAGAGAAGAACAAAGTCAGGGCATCCCTGCCTATCCAGAAGATTCCCTATGTTCATGGATAGGAAGACAAAATTCTGTGTGAACATCATTTTGGCCAGTGACTTTCTTAATGTGTACTGTAGTTGCTGGTGCATAAATGTTCCTCAAGTGCTGTAAGCAATAATCACACTTGACCATTCAGTCATGAAACAACTTCTGTATGGACATTAAAATAGAAGAAAAAGACTGATAACAAGCAATTCTCGCCACTAAAATTAAGATGGGAAGAGCCTTTATACTGGGGTAAACTAGTGAAATATTTTGGAAGGCATTAGGAGAAGGATTAGTCAATATAGTTATTTGATACTTGTGTAATTTAGCCTCCCACTCCACTACAAGGTATAAAAGACAAGATTCTTGTTCCTCTGTATCCATTACTTAAAAAATGGTGATTCCTAAGTCTCAGTGATACTTTTGAACTATAGAAAATTCAGTTCTTACAAGTGTAGAGAGAAATTAATCCTCGTTTAGAAAGACAGATGGGATGCACATTAAACATTGACAGGAGTCTACTGAGCGCATTTGAAAAACTCTAACTAGCAGTGTTTTCAAAGCAAAGACTCATGACCAAACCTTTGGCAGAGTACAGGGAATCATAAGAAAGAAGGGGAGTTAGTATGATGGGGAAAGGATAGGAGCTCCACAAGGACCAAATATATCTGGGCACAGGGTCTTTTCTGAGACTGACATGCAACCAAGGACCATGTATGAATGTAACCTAGAACCTCTGCTCAGATGTAGCCTGTGGTAGCTCAGTAACCAATTGGTTTCCCATAGTGAGGGGAACAAGGATTATTTCTAACAGGAACTCAATGACTGGCTCTTTGGCCTCCCCACCCCCCAAGGGAGGAGCAGTCCTGTTAGGCCACAGAGGAGAGCTTTGCAGCCAGTCCTGAAGATACCTGATAAAACAGGATCAGATGAATGGGGAGGAGGTTCCCCCTATCAGTGGACTTGGCAAGGGGCACGGTGGAGATGAGGGAGGGAGGGACTGGGAGGGAATGAGGGATCGGGACACGGCTGGGATACAGAATTAATAAAATGTAACTGATAAGAAAAAAATAAAATTAAAAAAAAGAAATACAAAAAAAAAAAAAAAGAAAGAAAGAAATCCATGGTGTGTGTGTGTGTGTGTGTGTGTGTGTGTGCCTGAGTGTGTATGTGTGTGTTGTTTTTTAAGTGTTAAGAAATTGTAAGGGGAACAAGGACTATTTCTAACAGGAACTCAATGGCTGGCTCTTTGACCTCCCCACCCCCCAAGTGAGGAGCAGTCCTGTTAGGCCACAGAGGAGAGCTTTGCAGCCAGTCCTGAAGATTCCTGATAAAACAGGGTCAGATGAAAGGGGAGGAGGTCCTCCCCAATCAGTGGACTTGGAAAGGGGCAGGGAGGAGATGAGGGAGGGAGGGTGGGATTGGGAAGAAATGAGGGAGCGGGATACAGCGTTAACAAAATGTAACTAATAAGAAAAAAAAAACATAAAAAAAAAAATTGTTAATAGGTAGATGGAGAGCCTAAAATCAAGAACATGCTGTTTAAATCTGCAATTATCAAATACAAAATGATTTCTCCACAATATGTGATTATTTAACAAATAAAGATATTAACTGAAGAAATTAGAATAAAAAATAAATGAAAGAATGAGCAAATACTATTTAATGCTAATGTTGGCTATTATGAATAAAATTATGTTAGATCATATGATAATAATTGACACTGTTAAGAACTCACACAAAATAGTTTTGGGCTATTTTAAACTATAATGCCAGATATTCTAACATGTTTGGGAATAGGTAGAGGTGCAGTCATTGCATATTTTCAATATTTGTTTTAATAGATGATATAGGAAAATATTTTTTTTATTAAAGTCCATCTGTATGAAATGTTTTCACAGTATAATCTTTAGTTTCCAAAATCAAAGAAAACTATTATAGACTGAGTATTCATTTTGTTAAGGGGAGTGACCATATATGTGTGCTTTATGCACAAAAAAGTTTTTTAAATTTTATTTATAAATAAAAAGTGATGAAACCTCATAGAAGAGGGAGCAGAGAGACTGTAAGAACCAAAGTTAAATATTATAGAAAGACAGAAATCTTCATTTTCCCTTGTAGCCTAACCAACCTAAAAAGTCAATATGCTGATGTCTACAAGAAAGATTTTTGAACAACAGTGTAAGATTGTACATTACTACTTTTTTGATTACTGTGAGTTTTAACAGAAATTTTAAAACCTGTATAATTTATAGGACATAATCTTTTCAGTCTCCAACTTTTTATTTTAATTTATTTCTATAGTTATTTATTACAATTTATTCACTTTGTATCCCTGATGCAGCCCCCTCCCTCGTCTCCTCAGTCCTGCCCACCCTCCCTCTTCTCCCCCTAAGCCCCTTTCCTAATCCCCTAATAGTAGAGGACCTCTTCCTTCCCTTCTATTTGAGCCTAGCTTATCAGGTCTCATCAAGGCTGTGTCATCTTCCTCTGTAGTCTGGGAAGACTGCACCCCTGAGGGGGAGGCAATCAAAGAACCAGCCACTGGGTTCATGTCAGAGATAGCTCCTGTGACCCTTACTAAGGAAAGCCACTTGGAAACGGAGCAGCCAATAGCCTTCCTTTGAACAGGTCTAGGTCCTCTCTATGCATGGTTCTTAGTTGGAATATAGGTCTCTGCAGGCTCCCCAGGGCCCAGGTATTTTGGCTCTGTTGTTCTCCTTGTTTAGATCCTGACTCCCCCAAGTCTGTTTCCTTCTACTTCCCTAAGGATTCCAGCACTCTGCCCAAAGTTTGGCTATGAGTCTCAGTATTTTCTTGATACCCTGGTGGGTAGAGGCTTTCAGAGGTCTTCTGTGGAAGGCTCCTGTACTGTTCCTTGTCTTCTACTTCTGATGTCTATCCTGTTTGCCCTTCTGAATGAGGAGTAAGCATCTTCCCTAGGGTCCTCCTTGTTATTTAGCTTCTTTAGGACTGTAGATTTTAGTATGTTTATCCTATATTATATGGCTAATATCCACTTATAAGTGAGTATATATCATTTGTGTCTTTCTGCTTCTGGGTTACCACACTCAGCATGATCTTTTCTAGTTCCTACCATTTACCTGCAAATTTCATGATTTCCTTGTTTTTAATTGCTGAGTAGTATTCAGTTGTATAAACGTACCAAAATTTCTGTATCTATTCCTCAGTTCGGGGACATCTAGGTTGTTTCCAGATTCTGGCTATTACAAATAAAGCAATTTCAATCAAAATACCAACACAGTTTTTTTTACAGACTTTGAAAGAACAATTCTCAATTTCATATGGAAAAACAAAAAACCCAGAATAGCTAAAACAATCCTGTACAATAACAGATCTTCTGGCAGTATCTCCATCCCAGATCTCAGGCTGTACTATAAAGCAACAGTATTAAAAACAGCATGGTACTGGCATAGAAACAGAATGGTGGTTTAATGGAATGGAATCGAAGACCCAGCAATAAACCTACACACCTATGGAAATTTAATTTTTAACAAAGAAGCCAAAACCATACCATGGAAAAAAAGACAGCATCTTTAACAAATAGTGCTGGTCTAACTGGATGTCTACATGTAGAAAAATACAAATAGACCCATATTTATCACCCTGCAGGAAATTAAAGTCCAAGTGGCTCAAAGACTTCAACATAAAACCAGACACACTAAATACATTAGAAGAAACATAAAACCAGACACACTAAATACATTAGAAGAAACATAAAACCAGACACACTAAATACATTAGAAGAAAAAGTGGGGAAGATCCTTGACTCAGTTGGCACAGGAGACAACTTCCTGAACATGACACCAACAGCACAGGCTCTAAGAGCAACAATCAATAAATAGGACCTCAGAAGGTCATGATAAGCAAAGGACACTGTCATCAGAACAAAACGATAGTCTACAGACTGGGAAAAGATCTTTACCAACTCTACATCTAACAGAGGGCTAATATCCAGAATATATAAAGAAATGAAGAAGTTAAACAGCAACAAACCAAGTTATCTAATTTAAAAAAAATGGGATACAGAGCTAAACAGAGTATTCTCAACAGAGGAATATGGGATGGCAGAGAAACATTATAAGAAATGTTCAACATCCTTTCAGAATAATGCAAATCAAAATGACCCTTAGATTTCACCTTATACCCATCAGAATGGCCAAGAGCAAGAACTCAAGTGACAATACATGCTGGAGAGGATGTGGAGAAAGGAGAAACCTCCTCCATTGCTGGTGGGAATGTAAACTTGTACAACCACTTTTGGAAATCAATCTTTATTTTCGGCACTTTCTCAGATGTTAGGGAATAATGCTACCTCAATATCCAGCTATAGATAGCACTCCTAGGCATATACACAAAAGATGGTCACACCATTCAATAAGGACATTCATTTGCTCAACTATGTTCCAATACTACTCTTATAAAAAAAAAAAAAAGCAAACAACCAGAACATAGGTAGTGATACAATGACTCCTAATAATACTCTGCCTTACGCATAGATCAGTGCCTTGTTCAACCATCATCAGGGAAGTTTCCTCCTGCAGGAGATGGGAGCAAAGGCCGAGACCCACAGCCAAACATTATGCTGTGAGTAAGAGATCTTGTAATATTCAGCCCTAAATGGGATGTCTTCATCAAATTCCTCCTCTCAGAGCTCAGGAAACACCAAGAAGACAAGAAAGAGTGTATGAGTCTGAGGAGGTCACCATGAAAAGAAAGCGCTCTAAGCCAACATGAACAAAGTTCTTATGAATTCGTAAACTAAGGCAGCAAGCAGAGGGTCCTGTGTGTTTATATTCTGGTCTCCAATATGGTGTTTTGGTTTTTTTGTTTTGTTTATTTTTTTTATTATTATTATTCCTGATTATGCAAACCAGTGTGTCTCTGATTCTTTTGCTTTCTCTTGGGCTCTTCTTTTTGTTCCTCTAGTCAAACTTCAAAGTAACAGTTTTTGTTTTGTCTCATATTTTATATTCTTATATTAAATTTTTAAGGCCTAGTATTTTTGTAATGAGAGACAGAAAGGGAATGACTTCAGATGGTAGGGAAGGCAAGAAGGACCTTGAGCGAATAGAGGGAGGTGAAACTAAAATCAGGATAATGTCATGTGAAAAAGGAATCAATTTTCAATAAGCAGAAAGAAAAAAAATTTATAAAAGTACAAATCTCATTTGCAGAATGATGTCATCAGAAAAATTAATTAATTGAGTTCCAGATTTTTAATGGCCTTTTTTTCTGCTGTGTGGTTTGATTTTTGTTTTTTGTTTTTCTGTAGAAATAGCAGTTCTTTGTGAGTTCTGAACATTTGGGTCTTGGCTAGAAGTAAACAGCCACTCATTTTATTTTCAATGGTTTGAAATTGTGAATATAGTAATATTCCAGTATGGTGAACCACATCATGCCAGTGAGAGTCATTTTTAAGCAAAAGGAGAAATATCCCTCTCTCATTCACATAATACTGCACACTTTTGTTTTCTTTAACTGCCTCTCTTTTCTAATCTGTCACTTTCTGATAATGTCATAAATATATTCAGGCTGGAAAGCACCTCACCCAATCACTCCATCCTTTCCGGTTCTTTTTTTTTCTCCTCTTTCTATAAACATAGTACATAATGCTTGAGTTTGAGATTCAATAACTTATTGTTTAATAATTCATTTCTAAATGGATCTGATTTTAAAAGTAACTTCCCTACATAAAAACACAATGTTAAACTTCATAAATCTGCTTTAAAGTCACCTTGAGCAAATATTGTGAAAATACTTTTATTAGTTCAAAATCTCTTCCTGTCTCTCATTTTATGTACTTGAAATATTTCTTCTCCTCATTCCAATATTTTTTAGTTTTACTTTGATCCTTCCCAATAGGTGATATTAAATAATGGTAAGTTAAATAAATAATAATAAAGTGATGGTTCACAAATAGATTGGCAATGGAAATAAGATGGTTTTTAGGAAGGTAAATTCAAGTTTCTTTTTCCTTGAATGCCTAAATGTTTAGATACAAAAGTAGAAGCAGAAATAAATCATCAGAAACTTAGCCACTGTAGATACAGGAGTTTGTGATTTAGTAGTACAAGGAGCCTTGAATTCCAGACCAAAAAAAACATATCACTGACTGTTAAGGATGTCTCCCTCTCTCTGTGAGGCTTCATTTGCAGGACAAAGTATGTTTACCACTGATCCTCCAATCCTGCTTTGAGTAAAAGTTTTCTTATCACATCCAGACAGCACATTAATCCGTGAAAGACTGAGTACCATTTAGAGTCTGCAGCATTTTGAGTAGTTCCCTATGGAATACTGCTCTTTAGAAAACTCTCAGCAACATGCTTATTAAGTTATATCACACCCAACAAGATTTCCTTGTGAATCTCTCCAGAAAACCCGCTGAGATTCTAAGTAGAGTGAACCACTGATTAACGGAAAAACTCAATTAATCAGCATTGTTTTCTTTCTCTTCTCAAGCTCCAGTAGAAGGATAAAAAAATTAATACAATAACAATAACAACAACAAAAGAATTATATCAGAAGTGAATAAAATGTTTTCCACAGTGTGACTAGGATCAGTCCAGATTAATTCTGATCTCTGGCAAACCAATTTTAGCCCTTAGGCCACTCATGAATCATGGGAAATATAAATTAGATTTTCTACAATATATTTTACAAGGTACACATGGTCTGTTGCTTTTAAGAAGTATTTCAACCCATGAGTAAGAGGAAAGAAGAAATAAAACATAATGCTTAATCAAAGGGAGCTTCATTTCGTAAGATTCTTTTACTTAATCAAAATTTAAAATATTCTTTATGCACTTATGATACCGTCTGGGAAAGGTGGTCAGTTCTCAGTGTTAGCCTGACCGCACAGGATGCCATGTAGTCTAAAGAAAGCATCCTATATACACAAAGACTTTGATTTGGTTCCCGAGTCAGGAGCTGGTACATAATCAGCGTAATAAATTTGACTAGAACCGATGACACCCATTTCCAGGCACCTTGTGTATACTGAGCTTACAACATTGTCAGAGGGAGGGAGCTGGCAGACAGGAACAGAGAGAGCCAAGAAGAGGTTATGAGACCCAAGAGACACAGAAATCAAGAAAGCAAAATCCTAGTGTTTAATGGCTTCTATTTTCTGATTCTCTGTGTTCCTGTCTCCGTATCACACTCTTTGCTTCATGTACAGCATGATCCCTGTATATGCTTGGCTTGTATAAGTGACCCTTGAATATCTGCAGCCAGCAAACATATAATTCACGCATGCTTACTTATACCTATTGCCTTTGCATCTGAATTCACTACACTCCTAAGGGTTTTCTGCCTTTTCCTTGGACGAAAATTGATGTTCTCTGTGTACAGAGCAGACCAGCAGCACCACTCATTTACCGTCACAGTGTTGTAAGTACTAATACCAGCCCCCACCCTTGAAAAGAATGAGGGTACCGTGTCCAGAAAGGCTATGGATTGTTCAGTAAGCCCTGGTGAAACAGTGGCTTGATTCTAAGAAGTCTGGTCCTTAGTGCATCTTTAAAATAAATTTCTATTCGATTTTGGAATAAAACTTTAATGACAGGATTAATGTCCAGCACATGTAAGTTGAGGTGAAGTATTACATACAACTTCTGCATGAATTCATGCACGTGCATTTTTCCTTATCTATACAGAACCCTCATTTATCTCAAATGTGTTGGGATACTGATTCCACATGCAAAAACTTACATATGAAATTATTAAGAAAGGATTCAATAAATCATTGTTTTTTCATGCTTTCTTGGAATCCTTCCGGTCACCTCATCTGACAGTAAATTTGGGGATAGTATACATGGTCGTAGCAAGGCCATTGGTAACTCTTATTCATCTGAGTGCTCACACAGTCTTCTGGGCTGAAACCCCAGTCTGGAATTCTGCCTTCTCTAAGCAGACACCACCTTTACACAAGCTTTCTGCTGTGGGCTCCATCCAGGCAAACCTAGTGAGACAGGGTGAATTTAAAAGGCCACTATAAACTGAGCCACGAATTACCAACAGATCCACTGGTTCAAGAATAATTTCCTCTTCAGCTTGAAATGTAAGTATGGCTCACTGAGAAGCTGTATTACCTCCTGATTCCAAGCAGGCCTGTCAAAGTAGAACCCACAGAGTGTAAAGTTTTTAAAGTGCATTTGTTATAGCTTGCTAGTCTGACTATTAAAGTGAAACACTACACACCGTTAAACCTTCAAACTAGCACTGCAAAAATACTTATCAAAAATACAGCCTCTGGGAGATTTGTTTACTCTAGAAATATGCTGTCTTTGCAGTTACTTTTCCCTTAATGAGAAGGCAGTGTAGAATTTGTCTTTTTCATTGGAGGGCAAAAAGCCAAATATAGGCAAATATAGGATATTGGCCTTAAAGTGACATGGCAATACTGAATTCCTAAGCAGAGTTCAAGAAGCCTCATGAAAATATGAGGAAACAAGGTTGCACATTTGAAAAAACTACTTTGCCTCAAAAGTTTGTATTTGGCAAACTTTGTATTCAGGTACATAATATGAATGGCTGAAAATGTCTTCATCAAACAACAACAACAAAACAAAACACACACACATAAAAAAAAAAAAAAAACCTCTCTATGACAGAGCAAGGGGGTATAAACTTTTTGCATTTGAGATGATGTAAAATTATGAACAGTCATAGTCAGTGGTAATGGGTGGGGTGAGAACTGTTTTCAAATGCTGCAGAAGTTTACTTTAACACTTCAGAAATGGATCTGTCTCCAGTTGCTAGGGAAATCTTGTCTCCTGTTGCAAAGCTTAGTATGCAGTCCTGTCCTTTGGCATGCTCCTCGAGTACAGCATTTGCCGGCAGAATGTGTGACCTGCCTTGTCAAACAACGTGGGGAGAATAAAGGTGTAAGAAAATAAAGAAATAATTAAACCTTCAGAGGCATTTTCTTGCTTTTCCCATTTAATTTTTCATTTGGGTTATAAATGGCGTCTCAGACAGGAGGAAGCCTTCTGGGTTTGTTAGGGTTCTCTGTTGGCCTAATCACAAGCATGATGCGTGTAGAAGCAAGGCACTGAGAGAATTAGTGATTGCGTGGAGAGGGGGAGGATGATCAATTATTCACCACATGCCACCAAATACAAGAAGCATGACCACCGCTTGCCTCTCATCTTCTCTCCTCTACACACACAAACAAAGCTCTTCTGCACAGTGTGCCATGGAGAAAAATCCTCCGTTCAGGCAATTCTCATTCTCATCAATGTCATTCCATCGAACTTTAACCCTGGACAAGCATAATTGGGGGAATGAGTTAATATACATGCTTTCTGTGGCTTTCCTGCTCTTAGACCTCTTCCTTCCTTCCTTCCTTCCCTCCTTCCTTCCTTCCTTCCTTCCTTCCTTTCTTTCTTTCTTTCTTTCTTTCTTTCTTTCTTTCTTTCTTTCTTTCTTTCTTTCTTTCTTTCTTTCTTTCTTAGAGAAGGACTAAAATGTGAAACCCATGAAAGTGACCTTGAGAATAAATTTATTGTGTAAAATTCACCCAAGGAGTGCCTGTAAGATCCTGAAGGCTTTGATGAATTCCTTCTGGTTTTCTGTGCTTAGAGACATTTTCTAACATGAAATGAAGCTAGGAATTATGCTGACATGAAACAACCTTCTAGCCACTTGTTTTCTTTATAAGTTCAGGTAGCAGTCATTCCATCTATAGATAAATGCTCTTGAGCACAGGAATATAGGTACCAAGGCAAGCCCTTCGAGGTAATCAGTGTTTGCAATGTCCATCTGTCATTTATAATGTTTGTTATATTGGTTAGGCATTTCAACTTGCAAAAAAAAAAAAAAAAGGAGCTCTCCTCATCATCAATGGTTCTTACCTCCAGTGATACAAACTTTGTGAGACTATTAGAAAAACCATATGAGGTATTTCTTAAGTTCAATGCCTCAATAATTCAGCCATTCAGGTATGTAAATGATATAATTCTAATAATATCTACTTTTTATGTACTTTCTCTTTGTTTCTTCATGTTTGCTGCAAAATTTCCTGCATGATAACCAGCTATCAAAATGTACCATGGAAAACATCAGAAACCAAACAAACCAGACTTTTTACATATATATATATATATATATATATATATATATATATGTATCATATATATATGTATCATATATATATGATACATATAATATCTTCTGGGAGAAGTAATCATAATTTTCTTTATAATACTATAATTCTACTGATAAGTTCTTCTTTGTTCTCTCTTACTGAGTCTCTGGATGTGCCATCAACTGTACTAAGCTAACATTGCCTCTTTTCCTATGCTCACAATAAGCTTTAGGATGATGCATTTATATTTTCTAGATTGCAAAGGCATAAACTGAAACGAAAGAGAGTAGCGTCAGTCCCCCATTTGTGAATGTTTAGTCTGTACCCTCAGGTAGCTTCTCTCTCCTCTTTGCTACATGAGAAAACATGTGACCTTGTAGAGGTAAACTGAGCAGTAGGTCAAGATGAAGCTGGGTGGTTAGTACCTCCAGCGGTTACTAGACAGTGCTGGTGATGTTTGCCCATGAAGCACACTTGGTATAGCAAAATTCAATGACCACATCTCGTGATTTTAATTCCAGCTAATGAAATTGTAGTGGATATCAAAAAACCCCAAATATTAGCAAATGATGGAAAAAAATAACTGACAATTTGCTCAAGTCAAATTTTCTGGAGTTAGTGATTAGTTTTTGGCTGGAGCAATGCCAATTTGAGGGAAATTTGATTCTATGACAATTAACCCTTTCACCAACATGTTTCTCTTCATGGAGTCCATGCCCTTGATGTTACTAATCCAAAGCATATATTTGGGGTAATAAAGACTTTTGGCCTTCCAATTGGCTCAGAATGCTGCCTTTACCAGCTGGCTTTTTTTTTTTTCCAGAGAATTCTTTTCTGAGTCATGGCTTTATTTTCTTGACCAAATAAAAATACTCTAATTTATTGTGGGTTTAGATAAGAAGGAGGAAGTAAGAAATTCTTACTAAAATAAATGCACTCTCTCATGAGAGTAGGAGAAAATTGTGAGAGAAAAGTGAGATGAAAGAGGTGAGAGAAAGAAGAGGTGAAACATGAAGAACAAAATCAGGCTTGCGCAATCACAGATGGCAGAGTTGTAGAGCCTTCAGAATTCAGGAGAATAGACAGGTTAGCAGAACAAAAACAAAGCCTAGTGGTTAATGTGTCATCTGTTTCATGACGAGAATGATGTGTGTCTCTAACCCTGTCTAATAATCTAGGGACATTTCCACTTTGGGGCATTTTTATAAATCACTTATAGGATGTGTGCATTCCAGTCCTTCTGTGAAGACCACTTTATTGAAGAGTCAGATAGTTACACACATTGAACATTTAGTAAATGTCAGTTAATGTCATGGTCTTGGAAAGCCAGGTTAAGATTCATTGGCCACCACCTCAAAATTAATTAGTTAATAAAGACAACACAGTGGAAGGAGAATAAACTTGATATCTATATTTTCAGGAATTCTAGTCTATAGGGCAAGGTTGTTTTAGATTCCAAGAAGTAATAAGTGTGAAAGAATACTGAACATGACAAATGTTACATGTGTTTTATTCACTACCCTCATGATGAGTAACTTAGGATATGGTCTTCAGGGCAGCAGTGCTGGTCTGCATAAGAACTTTGGGAAGAAAGTGAATACAGAAAAGGTTAGACACATTGGTATATTCCATTTTCCACGTTATGGTCAGTCATGCCATGAAATGTTGATGATAGATGTGAGCAGTTGATATGGAGTGACCAGGTAGATCAGTGTTTCTGAACCTTCCTAGAGCTACAGCCCATTAATACAGTTCCTCATGGTGTGGTAACTCCAACTATTAAAGTATTTTTGATGCTACTTCATAACTGTAGTTTTACTACTGTTATGAATCATAATGTAAATATCTGTGTCTTCTGGTGGTCTCAGGTGACTCCGAAAATGGTCTTGACCCACAAGTTGAGAACCACTAAGCTACATTCTTTGTAGAAGAAACTGTAGCTGAGATGTTTGGAGGATGAATTTTCCTGAACGTCTACTAGCAGTACCCTGACTTCTTAATATTTAGAACTTTTACCCAATAAAATTTCCAGAATGTTGTTCTGATATTGATGCAGATAGCTCACTCTTTCCCTTAAGAATCTGAGGAGCATATTTGTTTTTTTTCTCCAAAAGGCTGATTTGAAGATAATTTTAAATATAGAAGATAAGAAATTGGTACAAAGATAAGACAATGTAAAACGGTGGGGTTTTTTTTTTCCCCTTCTACTGAGCCTGAAGCAGGCATTCTTTTCTTTTCCTCCGCCTTTGTTCCATTGAAGTGTGGACATTAAGAAGCTACTGTTCAGGTCAGTACCAGTCTCTGAAGCAGATAACTCATTTTGGGCAAAATCTGTTCACATTTTGCAAGGGAATCTCTCATGGTCCCTGGAAATTTTATTCCTTTCAGCTATCAAGATACTATAAAACACAAAATTATGGTGAAATGCCTTAATGTTTGATGAAATGAAAAGGAGTCTACATTTCATCAAAAGTACCTAAGAAACAGAATCATTTTGACTTGCCTATATTTCTTTGAAGATTTTGTTTATTAGCATATATTAATTGCTGAAAACATGGTTTTTGTTATGACACTTTCACACATGGATATAATGTACTTTGATCAGATCCTGACTCAGTATTTTTTTTCAAATATCCAAGAAGGTTCATTTATGCCAGGTACTGAATTTGAATAAGTATAGATGCCACCCAGTAACTAAGAAGTTTTGATGAAAAAAAAAAAAAAAAAAAAAAACAACACATAAAATATAGGTTACAAGTTTGCACACAGAAACACTTGTGATTTCAAATGGTTTTTGTATAACTATAGTAGTTACAAAACTCTAACCACCTATTAAGTTTATTTTGTTGCCATATTTAACCCCAATTACCCTGTGCAAGGGAATTCTTTTAAAATTTAATTCCCCCCTCTCACTTTTTCCCCCTGCTTCTGCAAGCCTTTCCCCTCATGTAAATTGCACCAGGTGCACAAATTGAAGACATCACAATTAAATGTAATCAAATATTTTAGGCTCTAATGAACTGCTCCAGGAAAACAAGTCAAAAGAAAAAAAAAGTCTATAAGTGAGTGGATTTTCAAACACCCAAGGCACCATAGGACCAATTAAGAGAGTCAGATACCAGGACACATACTGACATTAATTATCTTTGAGTTCAGGGAAATAAAAAAATAAAAGCAACAATTATCATAATAAATCTCCACACAGTGCTTGTAAGTTGTGCTAATCTACGGCACACCTGGGTTTCAGATATTTAAGGCGAATACTCAATCAGTCGGTAACGACCTCACGGAGGGGCTCATGGGACACTTTTCCTTCCTGTGATCTGCCAATCAGAGAGAGGGGCTAAGATGATGTCCAACAGCTATGTCTGTCTGCTTTCTTCCGCATCGCTCCTGTGAGCTGCAGGAGGAACCACTGCATAATTTATTCAATAAAGTCAGTCACAGAAGCGGTGTTCTCTTTAGGGGATGTTTATTCAAAAAAGAAGGAAAAGTCAAGAATAGACATTGAAGGTAAAAATTTGAATCGCCGAAGTCCCAAAGTCTCAGGATGTCTCTGTAAATTTATTCTCCCTTAAGCCAGAAAGAATCTTACTAAAGAGAACAAATATTTCAGTTTGGGAATACGAGTTTTCATTTTAAAAATGCGCAGGAGGGTCAGAGAGAGAAAGAGAAGAGTTAAAGGCTGCAAGCAAAGAGGGTCAAATAGAAAAGAAACTTACTAGACAATTAATCTATATATTTTTGATTATTTGGAATGTAATAGTATAATACTGGAACCAAGAAAAGGGGGAATTTAAGAGAGAGTTGCTAATTTTTTTTCCTTTTTTTTTTTTTAAAGGAATTTAACATAAGCATTTACATTGAGAGATAACCGCACAGATATTTTATGTAAAATAAATTCAGTGTGGTGTTAGAAGAAAAATTTTCAATTTACAAATTCTGGGTTAATAATCAAAGGTATGCATGCATACTTGTCCTTGAACAAGTATGTAATTGATGAAGATGAAAAAAAAGATACATATTTTTAAATCTTCTTGTTTTCACCATATACCCACTTAGATTATTCTTCTGAGCACGTGTACACAAACTTTTCTTATTATATTAAAAATAGATTAATATTAAATTCATGGTGTGGAATCATAGTGTTTACACTGAAAACATGACTGCTTTATTTTGTCCTCTTTGTTAGTTGAGCCTGATGGAGTATATATAATTTCTTTTTGATTGCTCCATTTTACATTTGTGAGTGTGTGTGTGTGTGTGTGTGTGTGTGTGTGTGTGTGTGTGTGTGTGTATAAGGTAGCTCTGGCTGTTGTGGAACTATCTATGTAGACCAGGCTGGCCTCAAAGCCACTTAGATCTGGCTGCCTTTATCTCCCAAGTGCTGCGATGAAAGACCTGCACCACCATGATTAGTAATAAGATTTTTCTCCTCCTCCTCCTCCTCTTCCTCCTCCTCCTCATTCTCCTCCACAACCTCTTCTTCCTTGTGCTCCTTCTCCTCCTTCTTTCTCTTCCTCCTTTTTCTTCTTCTTTGTTTAATTTCTTTAATATACTACAGAAATTAGAATATCTGTTCTAATATAGTGTATATAAATTTTAATCTGAAATCTAGAGTTTTGATCAGATACAATATGCAAACAAGAAGAATAAAGAGAGAAATCCTTTTACTATCATGTCATGTTTGAGCAGGAAAAGAAGGTCTAACCTAACTCCAAGCTCTTCCTCCTTCAGACAGTGGCCTATACATATCTGAAAAGCTCACTCTAACTTTTACCTTTTGAAATAGCATTTTGATTTCTCTATGTGAATGTTGATTGACTCCATTTGGTGCCAATAGTGATATTTTACTTGTTTTTGTATGTCATGAGCTCTATGGACTATGGTGTGGTGAAATTATTTAAACAAATTCATATTTTAAATACGTAGCCTTGGTTTCTGAAAATGTTAGACAATGTAGAAAATATATTGACAAACAAACATTACATTGCATTTAGCATGCATCATATTATGAGATACAATATGATTGTAAAATAATTTTTAAGGTTTAGAAAAGGGTTCCTTTATAGTGGCAAAGGAATAAAGAGAGCTGATGAGTTTGCATAGAGCCCTTATTCCCAGTTCCCAATATCACATGATGATTTGTAATCTCCTGTACATTCTTCTAGCTTACCCACACATACATGGTACTTATATACATGCAGATAAAATAGTCATAGAGGTAAAACAAATGAAATTATCTTAAAATGAGAAAAAAACTGTAAAAATTACACAGTAAATGTCAACCAGTGGAAAAAAATTCTTATAAGTCATTTAAAATATTTAATTATATCTAATATTATAATAATATACAATCAAATTAGACTGAATATAGAAAATCATGATAACATTTCTTAATGATTAAAAATAATACTACTTAGAGGAACGATATTTTGTGAACTGAATCAGTTGCTATTATATTCAAAATCAATAATTAGTAATTATTTTAAAATCATATGAAAGAAGGGGAGTTAGTATGATATGGAAAGGATAGGAGCTCTACAAGTACCAAATATATCCGGGCACAGGGCCTTTTCTGAGACTGACACTCAACCAAGGACCATCTATGGATGTAACATAGAACTTCTGCTGGGATGTGGCCCGAGGTAGCTCAGTAACTAAGTAGTTTTCCAAAGCAAGGGGAACAAGGACTATTTCCAACAGGATCTCAAGGGCAGGCTCTTTGTCCTCCCCCCCTCCCCAGGGGAGGAGCAGTCCTGTTAGGCCACAGAGAACTTTGCAGCCAGCCCTGAAGATACCTGATAAAATAGGGTCAAATGAAAGGGGAGGAGGTCCTCCTCTATCAGTGGACTTGGAAAGGGGCAGGGAGGAGAGCAGGGAGGGAGTTGGGGAGGGGAGGGGAATGAGGAAGGGGGATACAGCTGGGACACAGAGTTAACAAATTGTAACTAAAAATAAAAATAAAATAAAAAAAAGAAAAAAATTAAAGGTTTTTATTTATGATACATTTTACTAATAAACAGAATCAGCTATTATGTTAAAATTTATAAAAGTCTGTTACGTTTCTATCCAAGTTATATTAGCAATTGAAAATGAGAACGTCAAAGTAATTGATATCAAAGTTCTTTAGAATATATTTGAGTAACAAAATTTAAATACTACATATTATGTTAATTAAACAAAACATCAGTTGTAAGAACCATATGTATCTGTGCATGTATACATTTACAGGAAATAAATGTATATAGTAGACTATTAGAATAAATTCAGTTGTATGTGGAATTTAGTCTTAAAGGCAATATTACTTATGTATATTTACGTATTATTTGTATTCTTTTCATTCTAAGTATTAACTAATTCTCCTCATTAGGAGCTATTGACATTTCTAAATCATACAGGTTATTTGCTATACCCACATTTTTAGAGAATAATTTCTCCAATTTTAATATTTCTATTCAAAATTAACATTAAATGAATTACGAATATTGTTTTCTATTTGACAATATTACCTGTTTTTGTGTGTGTGTGTGTGTGTGTGTGTATGTTGCTTTGGGATTTGTTTCTCATGTGTGCGTGTGTTTGTGACAAGTTTCACTATGTAACTCCTGAAATGGAGTTTGTATGCTTCAGCTTCCTGAAGGTTGGAATTAAGTAGCGCTTAGTCAACAGAGTGGACTTTGTATTTTTATTGAATAAGAGAGTGTGAAAGAAAGTAAGTAGACAAAAGAACAGATACATTTGGGGGTTCATTAGAGTGACTAAGAATGTAGCATTATCACCTACCCTTGAAACACAACCGGGTACTTACTAGACACAGAGGGAAAGTACTCTCTTGTCCCTTCTCTTCTAATTTTAAGGAGGATAAAGAGAAGCAGTTTTTCCACTTTTTAATTGTTTGGTATTTTTACACATTGAGGCAATGTATTTTAGTCATATCACCCCAATTCCTATCTCCCATCTCCTTCCCATGTCTGATGAAAGCCATCTTCTTCCAAATACCTTTCCTATTTCTGTGTCTCCATTTTTTGTGTGACCCATAAACTTTAATTAGGCTTGCTCGCCATGTGCAAGGACAGGAAGTTATTTAATGGATCATGTACAATCTATCAGCGGCTACACCACTAAATAAGTGCTACTCCCCTCAATATCCAGTAATTGCCAGTAGTCCCTTAGGTTCGGTTCCTACATCCTCCATGATGATATGCTGACAGCTCTAGTCTTATACAGAACTTATGCAGATAACATCAGATTCAGTGAGTTCATGAATGCAAAGGTCCTCTACCCTGGAAACACATCCTCATCAAAAGACATTATTATTACACTCCCCATTTTCTGATTCTTACATTCTTTTTTTATTACATTATTCTTAACCCCCCTTTTTTTTATAATATTCCCTGAGACTTGGAGGTGGTCATATACATGCTCTAATTAGATCTGGACATTTTATCATGTCTTATTTTCCAGCACTGTGCCCAGCTATGGTTTTGTACGTTAACTGCTGACTACAGCAATAAAGGTCAATATTTTAAATATACTCAGTGCATTTTATATATCAAAGAATTATGTAAAATACAGCTCTCTTTTGAGTCTCGCTACTATTGACCAGAACACAGATTGCTTTTGATTTAGCTCTGTGGTTAAAACAAAATATATTTAATGACTGTTATTGTTGCTCCTCATCCAAACTGGCTAGCAGCAGTCTAAAATGTTTTACTTCTCATTGAGCTGATACAGCCTAATCAAGAGTTTTCACAAACACATCTGTCTTTCTGTCATCTGAGTGTCCCTGCACCTGCCTGGTAGGAACCTAAACTGGGAGGATAACAGACAATTCAGGGCTGGCTGCTGTACTAGTTCATACTGTCCCCTCTCATTTCTGACATCTTTAAAAAAGGTGAATTCCTCTTGGATTTAACTCTATTTAACTCTTCTCGGTAAGAAACTATTCCTTATACTTCCAGACCTCTCTTATTTCATGTATCTATGTCTTTGGTGGCATCTTCTCAATCCACTGTAAATTGTTGATGCCACATTTAAAAGAGAAACACATATTAGACTCAAGCAATATGCTATAATCAAATTCCAAAGGTACAGATTAGCCTTGCTGCTTCACCTTCAACTTCAGCACTGTTCTCTGTATACTCATACATCCTTCTGGAACTTTCTGACATGTGTTGCTGTTCTAGGTCTATATGATTTACCCTCTTTTTACCTGTTGTTCTTTATCTATTTATTGACACAGTTTTCATGGCTGCAATCTAGAATGCCTCAAAGCTGTTTTTTTCTATATGTTCCCTGTCTCGTTCATTATCTAAGAAATACAGATGAATCGGTATTTTATGAATAAAATGCTTTTTTCCTTATGATATTTAGAGGCATGTCTGTAATTGAACAAAGCTGAAAGACTGAATAAAAACATACACTAGAACTTCAAAGATCACTTTGTACATTTAATGAAAGGCTGCTGTATTTTTCTCAATAAATGTCTAAAGGATATTGGGACGCTTCACAGAATTAAAGGAGCACTTGTCTATTAAGCTTTTGCTTTTAATTGAGGTTTAAAACCATGCTGCCATAGTAAATTTTAAGAGCTTGGAAAGCATTTATTTATTTATTTTTTTACAATTAACCATGCATCTTCTTTTAAAGAAAAAACCATTAAATACTTTTTTATGACTTCCTGCTTTGCTTTTTTGTTTTAATTTTACTCTCCACTGGACTACATCCTACAATCGTTGCTAGGAGGGGAGAGGGCTGAGGATTAAAAAGAAAGGATTAGAGGGAGGTGTTTGGAGATACAGGATGAGTGATGTGTTGCCTTTGAATATTTTATTTTCCTAATTGAAAAAAAAATGCTTAAGGCCCAGAGACACGAGCCACTAAATCAATTTTTTTTCTATGTACAAAGCAGAACAGTGAACTTGTGTATTTATTCCTAAAACCACTTAGCCTGTTGTGTGATAGGATGACTGAAAACCTGAATTCTTTATCCTTCCGTTGAAACTTCAACATGAAAGAAAGCACATGGGATACCATACACAATGAGATCTCTCATAAGCAAGGAAACATCACAGGACTTGTTTTTCCTATATTTTTTTTCAAGGAAGAAAATAACTAGATTTGTAATGAAATTGCTTAGGGTATACAAATTTATTAGCAACTGTTGGCTTCTATGGAAGGTTGTGTGTGTGTTCACTGAACTCTAATTCCCTCACTCCCCTCCTGTTCTCTCCTTTCTTCCTCTCTCCCCAACCACTCTCTTCACTTTCCTCTTTCTTCCTGGAATATAGGTGCATTTGTAGCAACAGTATCTACAATATACTCTATAGAATGAAAGTAAGTTTCCTTTTCCCCCCCCCCCCCCCTTACAAAAGCGAAGCTCATTATCTCAGTGTGGCGAGACTTCCAAGTGGAATTACACAACAAATTTGTGTCCTGATTACAATTATTCTAATCACCTTGGATCTAAAAGAATCTCACCAACATATGTATCTATTATATAGGTGTATTCATTTTATTTGCATTGTTGTTCCTAATAGTGAGTCAGGAAGTCTTCATCATCTGAGTTCTTACATTCAGTTGTCTTCAAAAGCCCTTCCTTGATGAGTATACCTTGGCGGATACACATATAGACATAACTTGACTTTTCCTGAAGCACTCTTTATCTGCTCAGCTCTTTGATCCATTTTACTACCTAGTTCAACAAATTTAATAATGTACTCCAGCTTACTCATAATTCGTGCTACTGCTAACACTTAAAAAATAATGATCGCTAATTTATTATCCTCAGTTCTTAACTAAAAATAAATTAGCCTCTTCACACAATGAAAACGTAAAAAGAAATTATCAGATCCACTTGTTTAAATACTTAAAAATTAACGTGATATTTTTTTTCTCTTTTCAACAATTTTTCCTTAAGAGCATATCATGAGGTAGTTTAGATTAGTTATCTCCTTGTAATATTTTCATTAAAATGTATATGGTTTTTTTTTTTTTGGATGTGACTGAAAAACTGTAAGGATACATTCATTTTGTAGGAAAATCAGTCACTCAAGGCTAAGTTTTGTAATCCTCAATTTCCATATATTATGTTAATTCATTTTCATGAAAAGCCTCCTCATGAAATATAATAGTACTTTTATTAAAAAAAAAAAAAGCCATGTGTCACCTACTTAACCTTAAAACCTTAAACGAAGTTCAGGATGTGATGCTTATAAGTGGTCTCATCATTTGAAGATTTTCCTTACAGTCAAATGTTTGTACAGGCTACTTTGATTATTCAGTTCATCCTTGCCATTACAGTTGTAAAATGAAAAGCCAAATTGGCAAAGCCTATGGTCTTATGTAACTTGTATTCCAACAGGAAAGTGGCAGAGACTAAAGACTGACATGAAAGTATCCAAAGATGGTGGGCTTGGGGGAGGTGGTCTAAGAAGGCTATACCCATCAGGGTATCTAAGCTGATGCTGAGACTCATAACCAAACTTTGGGCAGAGTGCAAGGAATCTAATGGAAGAAGAGGGATATAGAAAGACCTGGAGGGGACAGGAGCTCCACAAAGAGAGCAACAGAACCAAAAAATCTGGGCAGAGGGGTCTTTCCTGAGACTGATGCATGGAGATAACCTAGAACCCCTGCCAGATGTAGACCATGGCAGCTCAGTGTCCAAATGGGTTCCCTAGTAAGGGGAACAGGGACTGTCTCTGACATGAACTCAGTGACTGGCTCTGACCTCTAATCCTGGTGAGGTGGCTTAACTAGGGCACAGAGAAAGAAGATCCAGATAGCCCTGATGAGGCCTGATAGGCTAGGATCAGGGTAGGGTAAAGGAGGAGGACATTGTGGAGGGAAAAGGGAGGGAGGGAGGGTGAGACAGGAAGGAGATGAGGAAGGGGATGACAGCCATGATACAAAGCGAATAAACTGAAATAAATAATAATAATAAAATTTAAAATAAAAAAACAAAGACTGATATGAAGCAAATGGAGATGATGTGGCTGAGAATTTGAGGTGAAGGTGGGTGGCATCTCTGTTAATCTAATCTTTGTTTATCTAATCTGAGATGATGATGAGAAGGATAAAATGGTTGCATGGCCTTCTACAGAATAGACAGTAAGTGCGGTGTCTAAGCCTGAGACAATGTTGGGATCCTTCAAGAAGAGATAGCTGTTGAAACAAACTCAAGGACCGGTGAGTGAAATTAGAGCTCCATAGTATTCCGAGCTCTGAATGTTGATTTTTTCATTTCTGTGCTATGTTAAAAGAGTACTGTTCTTTGAAAACTGGTGCAATCAGTGTAATATTAATCAAATTCATAAAGTAAATGACAGGAAAACACACACACAGAAAGGAATAAATCCACTAACTTTCCTGTTTTTTTTGTTTGTTTGTTTGTTTTTGTTTTTTGTTTTTCACTTTATTCCAAATTATCTTTATGGAAATCAATAGTCTGTAAAGTCACAAACACCCTATGTAGTTTCTAAAACCATGGATTGACTATCTATAACGATCTTACCACATATTTAAGATATGCTAAAGAATATGGAAAAAGATGAGGTATAGATATGTAAAAGAATGAGGACTGTGTGTCTCCAAACTCCATGAGAGTATGTAGAAAGATAATGAATGTTTTTTTTACTTGGGATTTCAATGAATATGACCACTTAAATTTTATAAAATTTCTTAAGGTTTTGAAAGAAAAAGTCTGAGAACCACGTAAATATCTGGAACATGATCTAACAATTGTGTTCTACACTCTATATTGAAGAAATAAAAATATATCCCATAATTCATTAAAAGAAAATGGGGCATACAAATATTGCAGGTACTCAGAGCAACATATTTCATTTTCCTGGTTACTCTTTCACCTAGATGTTTTCATTTAAATGTAAACACCTTATTTTAAATGATAGTATATCGCTGACTGTTATTTGCTAATGAACCAAGCACAAAGAGTAACATTTCTGTTGCATTCTCACAATGTACTTTTATACTTTTATATGTGACCACTTTGCATAAACTCACATATATTAGGGGAGCCAGATAGGCGAATTATTTTTTATCATCTGGATGTAATTAAAAGTTTATAATTTTAGTAACATATTATTTAAGTTAAAACAATACTTGCTCTCGTTTTCTTCAATTGTGCCATGATAATTTTAGATTTAATACCAGTGACTATATCTTTTCTGAATTAAGCCTATTATTTATAGCAGACATTTGGAAACAACAGAACACAAGGAGTATATAACAATGAGAAAATCTGCATAAATTGATTGGATTCTTTTGATCCTTTGTCAAGAAATGTAGAAACAAATTTTCTTACAGGATAAGATAATCAAGGATAAGAAAAATTGTGAATAAAAAATTCTTTTGTTAAGATCCCAGTATTTTAAATATCTTACTTATAAGTTGAAAAGTGGAAGTGATATACTTTACTAAATTATGTAATTTTATTGGAGTTTTTAAAACATTTATTTATCTCATATTCTCATTGTAAAGCAACTTTTTGTTTATCGTTTATATTTATATACTAGTATAACTAACCCAATAACAATCTCTGATAATCTATCTATAGAATTAAATTTTAAAAGCTTATATAAAATAATTTTCCTTCCTATTCAAATTTCAGTAAATATTTGCAACATACTTTATCTGTTCCTTGAAACAGAAACAGTATAAATCCTCTCACAAAATAATTTGAACCATACAAAATTAGAACTTCTTTTTTACTTTATTTAAAATATAATTGTGTGTGTGTGTTTACTTCAATTTTTTTTCTTTTATTTTCTTATGGGTGAGAGTCTGTCCTGTGGCCCAAGTGGCCTCATATTTGCAATATAGGCAAAGATGATCTTGAATTCCTTATCCCCTTCCTCCACATCTCAAGAACTACAAATACAAGCATGCACCACCATGCCCAGTAAATGCAGTGCTAGGGATCAAACCCAGGACCTCACTCATGCTAGCCCCATACTCTACCAACTGAACCTCACTCTAGCCCCTGAAATACAATTGTGATATGTCTTTCAAAAGATTACAAAGTGCATTGCTCTTATTGCTGTTAATAGCTCTTAGGCTTCCTATAAGCAAAAGAATGACTAGGAAAGGAAATTAAAAATAATATACCACACATATTTTCTTCTTTGCTCTACTGAGGGAGAAAACTGATGTATACTAAACTGTCCTTGATGTGTCTGTAAGCTTAACACCATTTAGAGGATTACAGGAACTTCAATTTTAGTTTCAGTCTTATATCTGATTAAGTGTGTTTCGTGTACTTCAGATATGTCTGTATACGTGCAATCTATTTTCAACACATCTCTGTGTACATATCTATCATGCTCATAGTGAAAACACTGTTATTTTTTATCTCCCGGAAAACATTAACATGTTCTTTTTGTAATCAGTTAAAAAAAAATCAGTATCACACATTTCTCTAATTCATTACAGAAGTATAGTCAGTATCATCTATTGTCATGAATCCAATACATTGAAATTTTTGCAGCTTAAAATGAAAAACAATAGGAAGACACGCCACCCGAATTTAAAAAAAATAGGCAAATATTTCAATAGTCATGTACCCACGGAAGATATAGGATTGAGTAATAAGTGAAAAATATAAAACTTAATCACTCATTGGGGATATGAAAACCAGAACCAAAGTAAAATGCTACCACAGGCACTTTTCAGGGAGACAGATGTCCAAAGAGAGATAATTAGAAGTTTTGGAACAATAGCGAAAACTCAGAGACATCGCATATTGTGAAAGGAATGAAAAATGGTGCAGCCATTCCAAAAAAAAGTCTGATGTTTCCACAAAAAATGAAAAGGTAGTTACCATATGATGCAGCATTTCCATCCTTAGGAATACACCCAGAAATATGAAAATGTATGTCCATGCAAGACTGTACCAATGAATATTCTCAGGATAACTCACAAGCTTTCAAAAGTGGAAACAAGAGTCTGCCAGCTAATGAATAGGTCAATAAAATATTATAGTTTATATGATAAAACGACGTATTAATGGAAGAATGAAAAAAAATAAGCATGAAATAACACTGGTAAGCTTCAAAAATACTAAATGAAGCCAGTCATAAGACCACAATCTTCCGTTTCACTTACATGAAATGTCCTAAAATTGTTTTGTTATTAGTTACAAACCTTATTATGTGTAATAATCATCTGTCATTCAGTGACATTTGCATCCATGATGAATCACAGACACAAATGCTTGCTGTAATATTGTAGTGGAGATGACAGGTTTCTACCATTTAGAGAATTCATGGCCATCTTAGTGTCATGGCATATTTCTCGTGTGTGTAGCTAATCCAGAATATTTAACTTGTACACAACATCCTTCTTAATAATGACGATAAGGAAATACAGAGCCATTTTATGCTGGTAGCATAGCTCGTTCTACAGGGGCAGCTAAGCACTTTCAAGATATGGTAACTGGTTTCCCTCAAAGGACTAGTACTAGGAAAGAGAGTATCCACGTGTCGCGTAAGCATTGTTCACTGCTACAGAATCCTACAAGCAAGTTCCTTTGACTGTAGATATATATTACAAGGCTCCAGATAGGATTTATTTTATTTTAAATTACATGTCTGTGTAGAGGTGACATGAATTCAGCCAGGTACTCTTAGAGGCCAGAAGATCATGGTGCTAGAGTAATAGGCCATTGTGAATCACCTGATGTGTGTGCTGGGTACCAAACTAAGGTGAATCCTCTGCAAGAGCGCTTCATGCTCCACAACACTCGATCATCTCTCCAGCCTGCCCCTTATTACACCACGTTTATGATGAAGTATGATTTGATGTCATGTCCTGACTGATACCTTGACTTTGAGACAAATTCCTCTGGTTATTAGCAATGCCTTTTTAAGCCGTATTTTTTTTTTTTCTAATGCATTTTTCAGAAGGCGTTGGTTGTATCATGGAACACTTTCCTTGAAGAGATCCTAGCTTCCTAAGGAATTTCACAAAGACCTTTTAAGGTAGCTGAGCTATGCAGATCATTATTAACTATTAAGGGTTGTTTTAATTGGACAAGATAACAAGGTCACTGAAGATAGTTGTTTCTGAGTTTCAGTGCTCTAAGAGAAGCAATTACTTATCAGGGGTTATTTACATACCGTCCCCTGTGGTTTGTAGGTTGAAAAGCTGCTGGCATTTGCATTTTTATTGTGGATGTTTTTTCTTTTTTTTTTTTTTTGGTGCTTGAATTTAGTTTCTAGTAATGGAGTACACAGAATCAAAGGTTCCTGGGATGATACATATGCATCACCTTAAGTCCTTTTATTCTTTAATGATGTTAACACAATAAGGGTACTTTACATGCACACGTTTAACTAAGTTATAAAGCACGTAACTTCACATGGCTTCTCCTATTTCCTCCTGCCATTTTCTGTACCTTACTGGTTAGTTTTTTTGTCAGCTTGACATAAACTAGAGTTACTTGAAAAGAGGGACCCTTAACTGAGGAATTCCACCCAACAGATTGGTCTATGGGCTTGTTTGTGATGAATTTTCTAGATTAATGTTTTTAAATTTTTTTTTACTTCATTTATTATAATTTAATCATTTTGTATCCCAGCTATAGACTCATCCCTCATCTCCTCCTATTCCCATCCCCCTCCCTCTTCTTCCCTTATGTTCCTCTCCTAGTCCACTGATAGGGGAGATCCTCCTCCCCTATTATCTGACCCTAGCCTATCAGGTCTCTTCATGATTGGCTGCATCCTCTTTCTCTGTGTCCTGGCAAGGCTGCATTTCCCAGGGAAAGGTGATCAGAGCGCCTTCCACTGAGTTCATGTCAGAGACAGTCCCTGCTCCCCTTACTAAGGCACCTCCTTGGAGACTGAGCTGCCTTTGGGCATGGTCCTGTCCATGCTTGATCCTTTGTTGGAGTATAGGCCTCTGCAGGCCCTCCTGGGCCAAGATATTTTGGTTCTGTTTGTCTCCTTGTGGAGCTTCTGGGTCCTCCAGGTGTTTCTATCTCTTCCTTCTTTCGTAAGATTCCCTGCACTCAGCCCAAAGTTTGACTCTGAGTCTCAGCATCTGCTTTGTATCCCTCAGCATCCTTTGTATCCTGTTTTAGAGGCCCTCTGTGGTAGGCTCCTGTCCTGTTCCTGTCTTCTCCCACTTCCGATGTCTATGGAGGGTCCAGCCAAATGTCAACACTGGGAAGATGATGCTAGAGTATGTAAGAAAGCAGGCTGGAAAAGTCAGAGAATAAGTTGGGGAGCAGCATTCCTCTATGGTCTCTGCTTCAGCTCTTGCCTCCAGGTTCTTATTTTATTGCTACCCTCACACTGGTGGTGTGGACCTATGAGGAAAAAGAAAAAAAAAAAAAAAGGAACAAACTTCCTTCTTCCAAGTTGGATTGGTACTGTATTTTATCACAGCAACTGAAAATAAACTAGGACACCATCAAAACTAATTTTTTTTGGCATTTTGATCTTTATCATTTCATTAAATTTAGTTGACTAGTTGGGCTTTACCATCCTCACTGAAGCTTTTTGTTGTTTGTTTATGTCTGGAGTGGCGGGCTGAGGCTTTCTCTGAGCACATACAAACCCAGTGGAATGCCTGGAAAGTTAGAGATCCTTTAAAAGTGAGTACTATACTAGCGTTTTAGAAGGGCACACTCTTTCAGTGTGCTCCATTAGTGAGTAAATGTCTCCATGCCTAGCTTGATGGATGGCATGCACTTGTGTTTTGATACCTTCTTTAATGAAGAAGATGTTTGGGCCTTAATAAAGACTCCGTGATAAATTGGTAGGCTTTTCAAATGTTTTTTTTTTTTTTTTTTTTTTTTTTTTTTAATTATATGCCTTTTCACTTATATTCACTGATCTTAGTTCACCTTGGGTGCTTCTGAGCCTTTACTATGATCCTAACTTCTCTGCTCACAAGTTTCTTTAGACTCACCTTAGTAGTATTCATGTAACTTCACATATTCTGCCTTTCTCTTTGAAATGTTAGACTGAGTTAAAAACAAAACTACTCATGTATGGAGCATAAAAACCTGGAGAAATACAATAAACTACTATAGAGACAAGTCTTTGATTTGTGACAAAAAGTCTATCCCTATTAGTCAGAGCTGCATTTTCAACTCATGCTCAGCTAAGATTCTACAGCTGGGCTATTAGCAATGTCTATCCTGTTAGTACTTCCCCAATTATTTTTTTGGCTGACTGTAACACTATAGATTAGCCCCTGCCTTCTTGATGGTGTCAAGAGAAAGCTTTGCAATCAGCACAGTAAATAATTACAACCTAGAACAATACCAGTGCTCTATTGCCACACTACATCACAGGAAAGACATTTAGTAAGTTTCAATCCTCGAGTTTCTCTTATGTAGCAACTGTTTCATATTTAGTGTAGCACTTGTTAGAGGAAGCATCCTTACATGGTAACCAACACCACTCCACATCTCTAGGAAAGGAAACTGCGTTATTAAGAACAGAGAAGTTCAGTGTAATGTCCATGACTTATAAACCATATACATTCTGGTGTGATCTTATGTCTTACTCTTACAAAAAGGCTTTTCAAACCTTTCTGTTTGTCCTCTCCCATATTTTTACACTTAAGTTGTAACTTAAGCCACTTGCACAAAGCACATCTCTGATTACCATGAACATATAACAAAAAGTATGATTATAACTAAATATGCATGGAATGGGTACCACTGATACTTAATCTTGTGGAAATGCTCATTGATTATTAATAGTCTATGTTAGTAAATGAGATAATCTTATTCTTGTGGATATAGAATGGTCTCATTCTGGTGGCATCTACTATTCCTGTTTCTTTCAATATCTCCTTTAACTCTAACAATATATTTAATCAGTAGTCTTTAACTTGCTTTTTTTCTTCTACTATATATTAGATTGGCTCCCTAACATATATGAAAATATAAAGTAGAAGAGATTTATCTTTAAGTGTTTCGTATTACAAAGTGCAGTAATCTCAGGGAGGCAGAAGCAGATAGAGTTCTGTGAGTCTGAGGCCAGCCTGGTCTACAGCCCGAGAGATGGCTCAGTAGGTAAATGTTGCTTGATGACTTGTCAATTGTAAATCTGGACCTATTGGTCCTTCCTGGACCTATTGGTCTAATTTTGATGCAAATGCTGAGTTTAACCGTTTAATAAACACAATTATTAATACTTTTGAAGTATAAAAAGTATAAACGTTCATATATAAAATGGGGAAAAAAGGTAAAAAATTTAAAGGCTTGGTTTATATATTATCACCTAGGAGATCTTCAACTATTTAAACTGGTCACTTCTACCAACACAGAACAAATAATTATTAAAGATCCAAATTCTATAAGAAGAAAATATATTGTCAAATATAACAAGAATGGCATTACAACCATGCTCATACTTCACTTCTAGCAATTATTCAGGTATTTTTCTTTCTTAACAACTGTTCCCTTTGTAGAGGATCAAACTAGAGCCTCCCATACGAGGCACGTTTTCCTGAACTGAGCTGCACTCAGCCCGGTAATGTTTTCAGCATGGAAACATTACCTGGAATGGAATGGAGTGGCTTGAAAGTGTTCTAGAAGTCATACCTAGGTATGATACGTTCTTTGTGCCTTCCCCGCTAAGAAAGAGAGTAGGCATTTCCTGAGCTTCCCCAGTCACAGCTTTATCAAGGGAAATGAGAGAATAATCAGTGACTTAGAACTAAATCATTTAGAAAGACGCTGACATTAGTGAGTCAAACAAAATGAATGTGATAATTGGTGAGGGACATACAGTTTATCAAATCTTAGACACCATCAATTCTAAGACATTATTTTAGGTGCCAGTCAGAAAGAAAATATGTCTTCAATTATGCTATGTCAGGCTAATAATAAGACACACTCATTTTTAAGATGTTATAGTGAGAAATTACATAAAGGATCCCGGAGATACATTATTACTTTACTTTCTATAACAAATTATCTGAAAATGTATAAGAATAGCAGCTTCAACAATTATATAGAATCAAGGTTTGGAGCAAGGTTTGTTGATAAACTTTACATTAACTATTATTTTTTCAAAATATTGTTCTCTCTCTCTTTGTGTGTGTGTGTGTGTGTGTATGTGTGTGTGTGTGTTTGATGACATTTTAGATTTTCTGTCTCCTTTGTTCAAAATCTCTGCTTCTTAGTCAAGATGTAACTTTGGCACTTATTATAATGTCTCATGTGTCTTACATAACCCATACATGACTGAAATCAATTACAATGATATTAAGTAATATTAAGAAATCCACAGTGTAAACATCAAGACCTTATCCTGGCAGTGAAAATCTCTGTGGGGGTGCACAAATGTGCCCGAGAGAGGAGATAGTGGAGGGCATCCTATGTAACAAGGAAGGACAAAGCCAAGCAGTTAACACAATTTAAAATTTCTCTTATCAGTTCTGAAATGAACATCATTTGAAATGAAC
Organism: Psammomys obesus; assembly: GCF_907164565.1. Taxonomy (NCBI): domain Eukaryota; kingdom Metazoa; phylum Chordata; class Mammalia; order Rodentia; family Muridae; genus Psammomys; species Psammomys obesus. The sequence continues at coordinate 15,807,443 of NW_026588752.1, read as the reverse complement.
GAAGGACCCAAGAAGCAGAACTTTAAGAGCCTATAGCACAGAGGCTACATATGACAGAATAATAAAACTAACATAGTAACAGAGAAAAGTGTGTTCCAGTGTCAACGTATCCTGGTGTAGAAATGACAGTCACTTCTCTGTTAAGGGTTTCAACTTCACTGGATTCACTTCTATTAACTTCTTCTAACCAGAGCAACAATAATGCTGTTTTCCAATGATACTCAAATGTTAATAAAATCCCCTGTTATAATGCCTAATAAACTATAAATTTTATGTAAGTAAATAACATAATGCATGGTATGGAGACCAACAGTAAGACAATGCTTTTGTATATCTTTGATGAAATTTCAGTTGTAAAAATATATTCTGTCTGTAGTTGTTTGAACTGATAGCATAGAACCTGAAGTTACAGACCAGTTATTTACGTAGTGAGCATGCACATCTTTGACAATAGGAAGTCCCCAATAGTGATGGAAGATGAAGCTGATGATAGTTTAAATGATACTAGCAGATGATTATTCAGCTATTGTGCTCCTCCTTTATTGGCCCCTGACAATGTTTGTAACTCAATAGTATAAAAAAAGAAAGTTGAATGGAGAAGTAAAAGTATACATTACAAACATGCAGAACTGTACTCCGAAACGCATCTTAAAAAAAGTCTCAAAATTCTAGAAAATAAATTACAAAATGACTGAGTTTTAAGTTCTTGTGTAGAAGTTGGAGAGATGGCTCAAATGCTAAGAGTGCTTTCTATTTAGTCTGTTATTTATATCCCAGCTCCTCCGGCTCTGAGGTGGATGGAGACAGGATGACTACTGGAGCTTGCTGGCCCCAATCTAGCTGAGAAAACATTCAAGATGAAGGAGAGATTGTGCCTCAAAGTAACAGAGGAGAAAATAATAGGGACAGATACGCAGAACTCTTCCCTGGACTCTTCGTGAACTCACATGTTCACAAATATTCGAACATGCAAACACAAATACAAAAATACTTGTACACAGAGAAGTAAATAAGTAAATTTTTGAAAGTCTTGTATATACCACTTATAGCAGATGACGTAAGGTAATAAACTTTAGCGCACTTCATTTGCTTACCTCCACAGTGAGATAAAGTGTAAAATTGAAAATTAATCTAAGATACACTTTAGGTAACATGGAAGTCACACGCAACACATTTGATGGGCATGACGTGTAGTCACAACACAGAGTTAGGCAAGATCAATTTCAGTCTTTCTTGGAATACCACAGAAACCTTTACATTTGTTCATCCGATTGAATGTTTGCCTCAAAGAGCAGACATCAACATCATTCAAAATCTGGATTACGTTCTAAAAATAGCAGAAGCATGCTGAGATGGCTTCTTTGTAAGAAGTTTGTAACACAGAAGGTTAAACTTAATTTAGAGATATTCCTGGCAATCGAATCACTATTTATAATGTACCCTTGTAGACAAATTTTTATCCTAATTCCTGATAATCTGTTATTAGATCAAAATTTGGAATACAGCCCATTCGTAACTTGGAGTACTCCAATTCAATGTAAAAGTGCAGGTTATTAGATATTAATTTTATCATAGCTTTTGATTGCACATTCTGAGGTCTTATCTCATGAGTCACAGGCTTTCCAGAATTAAACGATGCTAACAAAAACATTGTAATAAAAAGGCCTCCACTTGAAAAATGAATCAGCTGGAGAGAAATGAATGTCGCATTTTGTGAATTAGTGAGTTAACATTTCTTTTTCTTATGGAACCATAGATCAATAGAACAGTGTCGACGTAGACATGGGGCTAACCTTCTAGTGAAGCAGCTATGGCTGACACTAAGTACTCAGTCATGATGTCGCTGAAGACATCAGAGGACACACCTGCTTTTCCTTCAGAAGTTTCCTAGTTAAATCTGGATATAATAAATATGATACATCTTTTTCAGTCTCAGCAGTGTGGCCCTCCCTTGTGTCCTCCCAGTCCCACCCACCCTCCCTCTTCTCCCTCTATGCCCTTTCCCTAGTCCCCTGATAAGGGAGGACTGCCTTCCCTTCTTGGATAAGATTTACTTTTGTTATATTTCTATTGGTCTTTTCAGCATCCTTAAAGGAATGAACATACCTAGAATTAACACTCCCATCTTCAAAATAGTCTAACTAGATCTTAAGCCCTGTCAACTTTGCAGTGTTAATACTGCATTTTATACAGCAAATGGTAGAAAATTCCCACATGTTCTTATTTATTGTTGCTATAAAGAACACTTAGTTTACTCATTTATCTTACAATTCCAGGTTCACCATGAATTTCTAGTAATATAGCTTTTAAAATTATTATTCTGTCTCAGTTTTACCTCTATCAATTAACTATGTTGCTTAGCAATCTATTATCCCATTATATAAGATGAGGCATTTTTTTTTACTCATGTTAATACATAATAATAGATAAGAAATAAAACCTGAAATTTTCTTTATAATCTGCTGCTTAGCAGTTACACATTTTTAAGAATTTAACATGAACTGCCATATGGAACATCACAAGAATCGTCCAAAATAATGGTTGGCATTATCCCATTTAAAGATGTAAATCACTGAGCGCTAAATATAAAATAATAAGTCTGAGAATATCTAGATAGGAAGTTTTAGAGTGACGGCCGTATTAGTCCGGACTCTGGGGTCTTAGATACCACTCTGTAACAAAATGTTTAATATATACTTCACTGTCCAAAATTATCCACAGATTATTTTAAGTTAAAACAGATATGATCACAGCCTCCTGCCAATTTGACTACATAGGCACTCCTTCCCTTTAGGAGAAACTTAGCACATGCTGTGAAATGTCATGTTCCTGATCATTGGGTATTGAATGAACTGGGAAGTAGAAATGGATAGCTCAAGAGGTATTGTGCCTGCCTTAGGTCAAAAGAGTTTAAGACTACAATCTTTCAACAATAGAGCACAATGCTTAACAAATGTCATCTGCACCTATCTGTGACTTGGCCCATCGTTCCTACACAGAATTCACCCTGATCTTCAATACAGGAAATTCAACTGTGCACAAAACACAGTTTCCTTTTCTCATGATTTGTAGCCATCCTAACATCTTCAACATCTTTTTATCCTAATAAAATGCTTAGAAGCACCAATGTTAGGGATAATATTTTAAAATATTTTTTTATTTATATTTGACAATCATGTATAAACTCTAATTATATCTTTTAAATATAGTAATTTAAATAGAGTAATAAAGTTAATAATAATAGTACTAAGAACAACAATAAATTATCATATGCAATTGTAATGAGAACAAGTAAATAAATATTAATAGTTTCAAACAGTCAGTCATACCCAGGCAGGCTTTGTTTAAATAACAAAATCATTCCCCTATAGAACATCACTTTATTATCATCATCATCATCATCATCATCATCATCATCATCATCATTATTATTTATAATTTATTCTATTTGTATCCCGGTTTCAGCCCCCTCCTTCATTTCCTCCTGCTCCCACTCTCCCTCCCTCTTCCTCCCCTATCCCTCTCCCCTAGTCCACTGATATAGAAAGTCCTCCTCCCGTACTGTCTGACCCTAGACTATCATGTCCCATCAGGACTGCCTGGATCCGCTTTCCCTGTGGACTGGCTATGTTGCCCCACTAGAGAGAAGTGCTCAAGAAACAGGCTACTTAGTTCATGTCAGAGACTGTCTCTTTTCCCCTTACCAGGGTACCCACATGAAGACTGTCTATGGGCTACATCTGAGCAGGGGGGTCTAGGTCCTCCCTATGCATGGTCTTTGGTTGATGCATCAGTGTCTGCAAGAAAACAGTGTAGGATGAATTCAGAGTTTCTCGGGTATGAAAGTTTATGTCACTCAGAAGTATCTATAGGTGCCAGGACCTGCCCCTTATCATGGACAATTATGGAAACTTCTCGATGGCCAGACTCCTAACACATAGAGGGAGTCACAGTAGAAAAGTAAGATTTTTTTTTTTTTGATAACTGAGTAGAATTCAGAATGGTAAGCCCACCTCTTCCTTTTAAAGAAACTTGATATTTGTACGATTTGTGCTATGAACTTTGTCCAACCCCTGAAGCCTCCTTCATTCTACCTGAATGGTTGTTCTTTACTTGAATCATCTAAGCTCACAGAAGCTAAATTAAGGAAGTTGTACGGTAGAAATCTAAGAACTGTTTAGGAAACTGTCAAGTGTTTCCTCTGAACTCTTCATTACAGGAACATGAAAGCCTTGGGTATGGTGAGAGGTGAACCAGCAGTTTAATAAGCCCACAAAATAACTTATTTTCTGCTCTTATCTGGAGGCTATCACTAGGGGCAAAAATACAGGAGACTTATTTTTGGTAATGTGAAAAATTACTCTTTAAGAATGAAACTTTGCTTCGACAAAAGATATGATAGCGCCCATATCCCTTGAACTGTCCCTTGAACTGTCTGACACTATGTATAAAAGGTAAATCTGTTAAAAAATATTTTTAAATACTTGAAATTCTCTCGCAACGTGTTCTAAAGTGCCAAAGAATGATATATCAAATTCTGAGAAAGAACAGAAAAGCTAACAAGCCTTAAAAGAAAGCAATTTTCTAAAAAGTAAAAAGGAAAAAATAAATAATGTAGTTTTCTAAAATTGAGGATTATTCCTTCAAAGAAAATGTCTCAGTGTCCTTAAAGAATCAGTCCCTGTTAAAATCAAATGGTGTCATTTTTAGCAAAGTAACCATAGATTTGTCAATTTTGTAATTGACTTGGTTGGGTCATCCAATTTGACACCTGTGGGACATTTCACCACTAGGTACCTTATCAATTTTTAATAAATTCCACAAATTAAGAATTATAAATAATAAATGATAGTGAACTTGCAAAGTCAATATTTAGTTTAATGTAGTCTTGGGGCAACTAACACCACACATGAACATAATTGGCCTGAATTTAAAATCGGTTTCTTAGGAATGAAATTTGAAAGGTATACCAAAGATACGAAGGTTTTAAAAGTACAGGAGCTCCAAAAGGAGACGAACAGAGCCAAAAAACTGAGCCCTGGGAGCCCTGCAGACACTGATACCCCAACCAAGGACCATGCATGGAGAGGACCTAAAACCACTGCTCAGATGGAGCCCATAGACTCATTCTCCAAGTGGGTTCCCTGAGGGAGCAGGGGCTTTCTCTGGCATGAACTCAGTGATAGTCTCTCTGATCACCTCCCTCTGGGGGGTGCAGCCATGCCAGGCCACAGAGGAAGACAATTCAGCCGGTCCTGATTATACCTGATAGGCTAGGGTCAGATGGAAGGGGAGGAAAACCTCACCTGTTAGTGGACTAGGTGAGGGGCATAGGAGGAGAACAGGGAGGAGGGTGGGATTGGGAGGGGATGACGGAAGGAGACACAGCCAGAATATGAATTAAATAAATTGTAACAAATGACAATTATAAAATATTTTTAAAATAATTATAAAATATTTTTAAATATTTATAAAATATTTTTAAATATTTATAAAATATTTTAATTATAAAATATTTATAAGGCTAAACTATGAATTGGTCACTTAAGTTAACTCATCTAAGTCGTGTTTAACAAAAGTCAAGAAATAGTCGCTTGGTGTCTTGATAGAACTAGATACTACCCAAAGGATGGTGCTACCATGGCTTTTTCAATATGCGCATTTGTATGTCAAAGGGTATGAAATAATAGAAGCATGTTAAATAAATTGGTGAACAAGAGAAAATAACTAACTATTGAATTTGAAAACATGGTGTTTGGAGAAACACATTTTTGGTTTATTAACTGCAAACAGTTGAAAAGTGCTGATTTCACCAAGTTTTGGACAACATTTTTTTTTTTAACTATTTCTTGTGATAAAAGATTAACCCACCCAGCTTAAGGCTCCTTGAATCTCCAAAATAATTTGCCATTCAAAACACAGTTTTCCACTATCTGTTTTTCCCGGAAGCACAAAGTTAGCATCTATTTAAGTACGTAATGTGTGGTGGTTGGTTTACATGTAATGGTGCCAAAAATTAGAATCATCTGAATGGGAAGTTGCACCTGAGAATTGTTTTGAGTGCTTGAACGGACATAGGAAGACCCACCTGGTGTGTTATGCCACCTTGTGGTCACAGCTCAGATCAGACAAGGATGGCAGAAGGAAGATTATTCTTTCCTTTTCTGGAACTCCCTTTTGCTATCCAGTTGATTGATTCTGTTGATGTGGCTGATTCTTTCCCTAGTAACAGAATCAGAATTTCCAGGCTTGCATCATTGACTATAGACAGCAGTGCCCCAGGAATCTTCCATGTTTTCAGTGGCATATACAGACTGTGGAGACACTCAGCCTCCTACACTGATAGAGCAATATACCGTGAGCCTCTGAAATATGAGTCAGCCACTATCCAACTCCTCTGAATGCTGGCACACCCAGATCAAGGATGGCGCAACTAACAAGTTCCCAGCCTCTCACATGTGAGACACCTGTCCTTACTATTTTAAGATAAGTTAATTTAATGAACTCTTTATATATGTACATATATATATATACATAAATATGCATATATCTATATGTATGTATTCATCCTACCAATCATTTTTTTTCTAGAGAACCCTGACTAATTCAGAATGTTTGATGACTATGTTTTATTAGCGAACTTACCAATACACTATGTCCAAATATAAAACATATAGTCAAGTCCACAAATGGGCAGAGAGGAACAAAAGGTCAAATGAAAAGATTGCATCTACAATTAAGTGTTATTAATATAGCACAACTCAAGTCCATTGCTTTGGTTGCTACAGAAGTTTGTGCAAAAGATATTTGTTTGAATTAAATTGAGTTGTTTTGTTTTGGTTGTTAGAGTTCATATTGAAAGTGTAAATCTGTTGTTCCTTTTCAACAGTTTGCATCTCTTTTCCTACCACCCATAGCTTTTGTTTAAGTTGAAATGCTTATCGAAAATTTAAAGAGAGATTAAAAAGTAAAACTCATAAAAATTGTAGAAACTAGTAAGGCACAATGGGGAAAAATTCCTGTTTAGGAAGGTAATTTTAAAGACAAAAGTATTGACCACCTACCTACTGGTTCAAATCAAATGCAGATGCAGATGAAGAAAGCTTGTGTAAAAGCCGTATTTAACTGGTTGGCTGCTTTCTCACAAGGCTTAGGCCCTGGCTGAGAACTCTTCTGACAAATGTCCTCCATTCCCACACTGAGTCATCCTGACTCTTATACACTGATAGTGTTTTCTCTCACCTCAGTGATATATATGCGTGTGTGTGTGTGTGTGTGTGTGTGTGTGTGTATCCGTGTTATTCTGCAAACCTCTGCAGTAAATCTAGCCATAAGAATCTTATATGCCAAGATAGACTAAAAGTCTTTATAATGTAAATGTGGTTTAGTGCCCCATCTATCATAAAAATGTAGGCAGCTGCCTATAGCTTGTGCACACAGGGGTCCTTTCCAGAGTTTATGGCTGTAAACTAAAGAGTAATTATCACCCATAATTTGGATGAGTAAAATATAGTGAGAGAAAAAAAATCTAGGTCTATTTACAGTTAACTAGATCCACTTAGTGGCCAGGAAACAAGGCAATAAAAGCTGTCAGTGACAAATATTCATTCACTTCCCAACTGTGGCAACGCAGAAACAAGACAAAAAGCCCGAAGCGGATGCTGAATGCAAGTGCAGTAAGGGACACTGAGTGGGGGAGCTTCAGAAGCCAGACAGACAAGGAGTCGATTGGCAGCTAAGCCAGGGGCAACCCTTGCTCGTTTGTCTATTCTGCTGAGCCTTCCAGGTCACTTCAGGCAAAGGCAAACTAGATTCTCTACCGGTGGACTTCTTTTCTCCATCGTGCCCTCCCTCTAGTCCTCTGGACAGCACACCCAAAGCCTTTTTCTCTGTCCTGCAGCAAGATGACAGTCATAGTCGCTGTGGACTTCCAGGGCTCATTCATATCTTTGGAATTTCCTCTGACTTTTCAGATCAAACCCAGATCGCTGAAAAGCCTTGCTATTCAGAACCTCTCTGTCTTAAGGTTCATGTTTTCATGGTTTTTTATCTCCATGTCAAAATCTCTCTTCCTCATATGCTTCCATATTTATCCACTTTGCTTTCCTTTTTCTGTTTCTCTAGAATATAAACTTTGTACATGCCAAGAGATTTTACCCATTTTTCCATGTTCATTTTTAACATGACTTAGAATAGTATATGTGCTTAATTTAGTATTCAGATTAATATATAACGTCATATATGGAAATAATGCAAAATGTATCACATATACAGAACATTGGTGTGCCCCAGTGTTATATGCGAGTTTTTGTCAGGGAGTATATGAAATTCTGATATAGGAGGGATGGGAATTATTCCTGCTTTATAGATTGAATTTTTAAGATTTAGGAAGAGTAACTTATTCTCCAGAGATCAAAAAGCTGATAGGAAGTAATGGACGGTCTAGAACCCAGGTATCCCTCCCTATTCTGAGGAATGGGGAGCGGGGACAAGGGAGGGAAGGTGGGACTAAGAGGAGAGGAGAGAGGAGCCTATGACACAGATGTAAAATAAATTTAAAAAATTAATTAAAGAAAAAAGGAAAAGAAAAAGAAAAAGAATCCAGGTAGCCCTGTGATGCCATATATTCTCTTGGCTGGACAATATACTGACTTAATTATAAACTTTCATGAGGAATGCAGAAGACCTGAAGAGGACAGGCAACATCTTGACCTGTAAGAGGGAAAACTAGATATTTTACAGGATTTGTAGATGTATAAAGCTTGCATTGCATGGCTTCTCTGAGAACAGTTTCCTCTCATATTTCATCTTCAGTGATTAGGCTAAGTCCTTTATGCCCTCTATGCTCTTAGTCTCTGATAAAGTATCTTATATCCCCCTTTTCGTTTCTGATATTGTTGATTTGGATAGTGTCTTTCTGTCTTTTAGTTAGTTTGGCTAAGGGTTTGTGTATCTTGTTGCTTTTCTCAAAGAACCAGCTCTTGGTTTCACTGATTCTTTGAATTGTTTTATTTGTTTCTAATTGATTGATTTCAGCCCTGAGTTTGATAATTTACATCCATCTGCTCCTGTTTGGTGTGTCTGCTTCTTTTTTTTCCCCCTAGGGCTTTTAGGTGAGCCATTAAGTTGCTTGAATGAGATGTTTCGAACTTCTTCTTTTTTAATTTTTTATTTAACTTTTATTAATTATACTTTATTCATTTTGTATCCCCCCATAAGCCTCTCCCTCCTCTCCTCCCAGTCCCACCCTCCCCCCCTTTCTGCATGCATGCCTCTCCCCAAGTCCACTGATAGGGGAGGTCCTCCTCTCCTTCTTTCTGATCTTAGTCTATCAGTTCTTATCAGAAGTGGCTGCATTGTCAGGGTTCTAGGTTATCTCCATGAATAGTCCTTGGTTGGAGTATGAGTCTCTGGGAAGTTCCCTGTGTTCAAATTTTCTTGTTCTGTTGCTCTCCTTGTGGAGTTCCTGTCCTCTCCAGCTCTTACTATTTTCCACTTCTTACATAAAATTCCATTCACTCTGCCCGACAGTTGGCCATCAGGCTCAGCATCTGCTTTGACAGTCTGCACGGCAGAGGCTTTCAGAGGCCCTCTGTGGCAGGTTCCTAGGTTGTTTCTTGTTTTCTTCTTCTGGCTTTCAGAGGCCCTCTGTAGCAGGTTCCTAGGTTGTTTCCTGTTTTCTTCTTCTTCTGATGTCCATCCTCTTTGCCTTTCAGGATGGGGATTGAACATTTTAGTCAGGGTCCTCTCTTTTGCTTAGTTTGTTTAGATGTACAGATTTTAGTGGGTTTATTCTATGTTGTATGTTTATATGAGTGAGTATAAAAAAAAAAAAAGACCGTGTGTGTCTTTTTGCTTCTGGGACAACTCACTCAGGATGATCCTTTCCAGGTTTCACCATTTACCTGCAAATTTCAAGATTTCCTTATTTTTCATTGCTGAGTAATACTCCATTGTATAGATGTACCACAGTTTCTGCATCCATTCTTCAGTTAAGGGGCATCTGGGCTGTTTCCAGGTTCTGGCTATTACAAATAAAGCTGCTACAAACATGGTTGAGCAAATGTCCTTTTTGTGTACTTGAGAATCTTTTGGATATATACCTAGGAGTGGTATGACTGGATCTTGAGGAAGCACTATTCCTAGTTGTCTGAGAAAGCGCCAGATTGATTTCCAGAGGGGTTGTACCAGTTTACATTCCCACCAGCAGTGGAGAAGGGTTCCCCTTTCTCCACAACCTCTCCAGCATGTGTTGTCCCTTGAGTTTTTGATCTTGGCCATTCTGATGGGTGTAAGGTGAAATCTCAGGGTTGTTTTGATTTGCATTTCCCTAATGGCTAATGTGGTTGAGCATTTCTTTAAGTGCTTCTCTGCCATTCGATATTCCTCTACAGAGAGTTCTCTGTTTAGCTCTGTTCCCCATTTTTTAAGTGGATTACTTGGTTTGTTGCTTTTCAGCTTGTTTAGTTCTTTATATATATTGGATATGAGTCCTCTGTCAGATAAAGGGATGGTGATGATTCTTTCACCATCTGTAGGCAGTTGCTTTGTTTTGATGACGGTGTCCTTTGCTTTACAGAAGCTTTTCAGTTTCATGAGGTCCCATTTATTGATTGTTGCTATTAGAGCCTGTGCTGTTGGTGTTCTGTTCAGGAGGAATTCTTCTGTACCAATGAGTCGAACTTCTTAAAGGCACTTAGTGCTATGAACTTTCCTCTTAGAGCTGCTTTCATTGTGTCTGTAAGTTTGGGTATGTTGTGCCTTCATTTTCATTGAATTCTAGAAAGACTTTAATTTCTTTCTTTATTTCTTCTCTGACCCAGATGTCATTTAGTTGCAAGTTGTTCAGTTTCCATGTGTGTGTAGTCTTTTTGCTATTTCTGTTGTTGAGGTCCAGCTTTAGACCATGTTGATCAGATAGGATACAAGGGATTATTTAATTCTTCTTGTATCTGTTGATTCTTGCTTGGTAACAAACTATATGGTCTATTTTGGAGAAGGTTCTGAGAAGGTAAATTCTTTTGTGTTTGGGTGAAATGTTCTGTAGATGTCTGTTAGGTCCATTTGATTCATTACCTCTGTTAGACTTATTGTTTCTTTGTTTAATTTCTGTTTTGTTGACCTGTCCTTTGTTGAGAGTGGGGTGTTGAAGTCTCCCACTATTAATGTGTGGGAAACGATGTGTGGTTTAAGTTTTATTAATGTTTCTTTTACAAACGTGGGTGCCCTTGTATTTGGGGCATAGATGTTCAGGATTGTGATGTCTTCCTGGTGGAATTTTCCCTTGATGTGTATGAAGTGTCCTTCCCCATCTCTTTTTATTAATTTTGGTTGAAAAATCTATTTTATTAGATATTAGAATGGCTATTCCTGCTTGCTTCTTGGGTCCATTTGATTGGAAAACCATCTTCCAGCCCTTTACTCTCAGGCAATGTCTATCTTTGTGACTTAGGTATGTTACTTGTATGCAACAGATTGTTGGGTCTTCTTTACACATCCATTCTGTTAGTCTGTCTTTTTATTGGATAATTGAGTACATTGATGTTGAGAGAGATTTATGACCAGTGGCTGTTAGATCCTTTGATTTTGATGTTGGCTATGGTAGTGTGTTTGTGTGCTTGGCTACTTTTTGTTTTGCTGTAGTGAGGTTATTTATTTCCTGTGTTTTCTTGAAAGTAGTTTTCTTGGGTTGTATTTTTCCTTCTAATATCTTCTGTAACACTGGATATGTGTGTAGGTATTGTTGAAATTTGTTTTTGTTGTTGAATATCTTGTTTTCTTCGTCTATGAGGACTGAGAGTTTTGCTGGGTACAGTAGCCTAGGCTGACATCTATGTTCTCTTAGAGTCTGCATGATATCCGTCTAGGCCCTTCTGGTTTTCATAGTCTCTGTTGAGAAGTCAGGTGTGATTCTGATGGGTTTGCCATTATATGTTTCTTGGCCTTTTTCCCTTGCAGCTTTTAGTATTTTGTTGTTGTTGTTGTTCTGTATACTTACTGTTTTGATATTATATGACAGGAAGATTTTATGTTCTAATTTATTAGGTGTTCTGTAGGCCTCTTGTATTAAATTGGGAAAATTTTCTTCAATGATTTTGTTGAAAATATTTTCTGGGCCTTGGAGGAGTGAATCTTCTTTTTCCTCTATTCCTATTATTCTTAGGTTTTGTCTTTTTATGTTGTCTTGGATTTCTTGGATGGTTTGTGTCAGGAATTTTAAGATTTATTATTTTCTTTGATGGATACATCGATTTCTTCCATTGTATCTTCCACACCTGAGATTCTTTCTTCCATCTCTTGTAGTCTGTTGGTTATGCTTGCCTCTGTAGTTCCTTTTTTCTTTCCTAGGTTCTCCCTCTCCATGATTTCCTCCTCCATTTGTGTTTTCTTTAATTTTTCCAATTCTATCTTCAGATCTTGAAATGTTTTGTTGATTTCCTTCACCTGTCTGACTGTATTTTCCTGTTTTTCCTTCAATTCCTTCACCTGTTTGTTTGAACATTCCTTTTCTTTTAGTGATTTAATCATTTCCTCTCTGAAAGCCACAAACTGTTTGGCTGCATCTTTCTCTATTTCTTTACAGATGGCCATAATCTGTTTTACTATATCTTCCTGTAATTCTTTATCCAATTTATTTGTTTTCTCCATTAACTTCTTCATTAGCATAGGTGTAAGGTCATCTTCTTGAATTTCACTTATGTTAGGGTGTCCAGGGCTACTTGCCCCTGGTTAACTTGGTTCTGGGGATGCCATTTCTTTGCCTCTTGTTGGTTGTGCTTTTTCACTGGCCTCTACCCATCTGGCTGTCTCAGGTGTTGTCTATTAAATAATTAATTTCTGGTGCCTGCTGGGTCCTGGGTGGGGAGAATCCACTTGGCGGTGTTCTGAAGGAGATCTCCTCAGCTTTATGGGTATGGTCAACTCTATGGTGTTGAACCTGTGTGGTAATTGGTGTTCAGGAAGGCTCTCCTCTTATCAGGAGAAGTCCTGAAGATGGCTGCCCTGCTGCTGGGTTTCTTGCTCTGAATTTAATGAGCTGCAGCTGTTGCTCTTAAGGTGTAATTGCTGGATGTAGCCCTTGAAGAACCAGGGAATCCCAGTTTTGTCAGTTTAGCTAGGGATAACTGGTCGGACCTTGGAGCAGTATCTGAGGGCTGCTCTAATGGCTTTCAGGCTTTTGTAGGTCTGAGGATGCAGCTGTGTGCTCCAGTGCCCTAGCAGTAATCAATGGCAGGTGAGCAGGCACCTATGCCTTCAGTAGAAGGCTAGAGCCTAGAGCCTGTGTAAATCCAGAAAGTCTTCTGGAGCTGGGCGTCCTGAGCGTTGGACCTGATGATCCTCCTGCTGTGGGGTTTCCTCCCAACAGGGACACCCAGACTGTGCTCTGGGGACCACCATTCTGTCTGGGAAGGCAGCACAACACACAAGCACAGGTGCGTGTGGCTCTGCCTTGATGGAGATTGTCACCTGGGCGTCTGCTGGAACTAGGTAACTTTTCCGGAGAACTTTTCAGGGCCGGGGAGTCAGCTGAGTGCTCTGAGATCAGACATGCTGTTTCCCTCCCTGTGGGTTTGCATCCGACAGAGAAACTCAGTCTCTGGTGTCCTGGGGCTCACAGCTCTATCTGGGGCAGTGAGTCAGGTGCACAGACAGGTCTCTGTGCTGGAGCCTGTGTGCTCAGCTCTGGGCTGGCTGCTGGGTGCCTGCTGGACCTCGGGTCTTTCCCAGGAATTGTCTGGGTGACCTGTGGTTGGTCCCGATCGTTTCCTCCAACATGGGGTTATCTTCTTGACTGGAAACCCCAGTCTCTGATATTGTGGGGCCCACAGTTCAGGGCCAGTGATCCCAGTTCTGGGCCAGTGATCAGCGCAAGCTGGTGTGTGGCTCTAGGCTGGTGTGTGGCTCTGGGCACTTCACCAAGCGCCCAGTGAAGCTGATTGAATCCCACACTGTGGGGTATCCTCTCACCTGGGAAACACAATCGCTGTGTTTTAGGACCCTCAGTTCTGATTGCTGGTCACTGTGCTGATCCTGCTGTGCTGCTGGTCAGAAACAGTGTCCTCCCGGCACCGCCATCTTGAATCCCCCCTCCATAAAGTATCTTAATAATACTGTCTTACACAGAGAAATGCAAAACACCTAAAGTTAGTATTTCTTAAATTATACTCTAAAATCACTGTTGTCTCTTGGTTCCTAGAGAGGTATTTTTTAAGTATCAAATGAGTAAATATATTCTGTGATTAAAAATAACTAAAAATGAATAATAAAATGTGGCAATTAAATTTGTTTTGAGACATTAGAAAAAATGAAATTTTGTGTAAATTCACCCCCAATTGTGAGGCCATATGATGTTTACTAAATGTTGTCTTCCTGTATTTTCAGGGTCTTTTATATTTATTAGAATGCTTAAGGCTAAGTTGAATTTTGAGCATCAAATGAGGCAGCAAGTGAGTAAGAAAATTTTGAAGAATTAATGACTGCATCTAAGTACCACTTTCAAGGATTTTTATTTAAGTAAAAATGTCATTTTTCCTACTTTACCAATAGTAAGTGATAATTGACATCATTTTTCCAATTGATGTTTCCACCCCTCCATTAAAAGTATATAAATGTCTAGCAGCATTTTCTTTTTGCTTTTTATTTAAAAGAGCTCTTAGGGGAATATTGCTTAAGTCCAAGGGAACTCCATATGATGCAGTGAACATCTAAAAACTATGTCCTCTGTATCCAAAATGTAGCTTATCAAAACAGTTATTAATCAACCTGTTGTGTTCTAATATTTCTGAATGGCATGGATTTATTTAATCTGAGAAATGTACACCAAATGAAGATTGGAGTGGTAGAGTATGGAGAAGATATAATCACAGCACGTGGGCAAAAATATAATTCATTTATGTAAGAACTGAACGACTAAGCATTTAGATTTAAAAAAAAAATAGCCAAAGATCAATGTGCCCAAGTTCTCTTCCCCCTTCTCTGCCTTCTCCTATTTGTTTTTATTTATCACTCAGATTGCATAATTTTCCCATATGTATTGCTATGTCCACTCATTTACATACTTTCTTCCTAAATGGGAGGGGCACAAAGTAATTTCTTTCTGAATCTGAAACTGAAATTTTCTGCTTATGGAATTTAAATTATGATTAAAAAAAAAAAACAAGCTGTAAGAAAATGCCATTCATGCCACATCATCACAGTAGTGCTTGAAGGAGAGGAGTCATTTTCAGCAAACATTTGGAGCCTATTTGCCCAATTAAAATATCTCTTTTGTTTTGTATTTGTAGCCTCAGGGTAGAATCCAAAATTATTTTTGTTTGGTTTTCCTTCTGTGTCTTTTGTAGTTTGCCCAACAATGATGTTCTCTGAGAGTCTTTATTTTCTTTTCTAACTCCCATTAGTATTGATTTTTTTTCTTCCTCTATTATTTTCTCTTTTTAACTTCTGCATCTGTTGAGATAATTAGGCTACAATAATAATCTGCATCACAATAATTATTTGATAGTTATTCTTCATGGATATTTCTGTTACATATGTTTATGATCTACACAAAGGGACCCTGCCACCCCTCTGTTGACCTTATCTTTTGATCTTTTTGATTTATTGGTGAAAGAAGCATGGTTTTGCTTAAGTGAAAGACAAGGTAGCTGTGGTAGAAGACCATGTGATATCCATTAAACAAACCTTCTAGCTAATGAACCACTATCATAAATGGCTCCAAAAATTGCCAGAAGAGAATGATGTGGGATTCTGAAACGAACCATGATTGACTACAATGAAGAGGTCAAAGTGCTGCAGTATCATGAAAACACCATTCACATTAATTCTGGAAAAAAAAACTTATTTAATATGTTATTCAGCCAGGTGCAAGTTGTTTTTTTCCCAAAACATTATTTGGATATAAATTCATTTTGAGTAAATGGACAAGTCACTTCCTTTGGAGAAATTTAGGTTTTCATATTCATAAAATAAAAAGTGAGCTATTGGTGTGGATTTGTTTCAAAGGTTAAATTAAATTATACATTCAAAACTGTTAGCACAGTCCATAGTATACAACAAGCGTTAGTAATTACCAACTCCGATTTACATTACATATAAAATATCCTGGACAATATGAAAAATACAAAAATATATGAGTCTGGCCTTGCCCTCAAGATTTTCTCAATATGGTTGGGAAATAAAATATATTGTAAAACACGAAACAGCAATCCATATATAATTAAGTGCCCAACTACGTGGTAGAAATACATGTGTATAATTGATTTTGCAACAGTTCAGCCTGAAATATCACACTGCAGAATGGAGCATATCTTGATGTCTTCAAGACATTCCTGTTCTCAAGCATCAAGAATCACCTACATTCATTCCTCTCTTCTGGCTTTTTGCAAGCCCTTGCAGGTACACCTTCTCAACAATGTTGTTTAGAAACTGCCACCTTTTTCTCTAAACATCCTGCTAGTTTATAAAAGGAATGCCGTCTGCAAAAGCTAAATGTTGGTAGTGTTTAAAACTTTAATGAGACGACTGTATCTATCGTTGATTATACTAAAAATAGTAATTTTAATTGTCTCTATAGAACTCTGGAAAAAGTAGCTCCTGTTTTAAATAAAAATAAAACTGACAAGTAAAGTTTGACTCTTTCACTTGTGTTTTCAGCTAAGGCTTTGACTCTCTCTGCTGTATCACAACCTCTTATATGAGTACGTGGCACATAGTTCATCAGTAGTACTTGTTAAATGTTTATTTGTAATATTTCAAAGTGGCTTTTATCAATAAATAGATGCTGTGTTTTCATTTATTTAAAAACATGTGATGATAACAGGCCAGAAAATAAAAGTGCTTGTCTCACACACACACACACACACACACACACACACACACACACAAAAGGTACATGTGAGGTAGCAATATTTAGTGCTACATTATGGCATAGTAATCACTGCAAATGGTTCCAGTAGTTCTCAGTTATATCATTTAAACAATACAACAGTAGCACCAAGTGCTGGCTGTTTTAAATGTGTCTCACGAGTCCCTCCTGTCATCTTACTCGGGTTCCTTTCCTTCGTTAAGTCAGTCTTGCGCATCATTCAACCAAAATTGAGCTTCCAATAGCCAGGAAGTTCTTCCTCATACAATACAAATAGCTTCTTCAGGAATTTAGAAAAACATCCTCGCTGCTATCACAGAGCAATGGAGATCTGGGCTTTCTCTCCTTCCCTGCAGCCTTCTTGTCCACACTTTCTCTTACTTTCTGACATGAAATTGCCCTCAATCACTCTTGAAAGCGGGTCTAATTCTTCTTGGTTTTGAGGAATTTCTTATTTTGCTGGTTTTTTGTTTGTTTGTTTGTTTTTTGCCTTGAAAAAGCCATTGTTTTTTCTTATTCTTTTTTCTTTATGTGTGTCTATGTGTGTGTGTGTGTGTGTATGTATATATGTATATGTCATTACACTTCCTTATAACTTCACCCTCACCATAAAACTCTGCAGGCCTTCCCACACTCTTCTATCCGTCACATTCCCTACCATTATTCCCAGTATTTAGCTCTCCTTTTCTTACCTTCACAGAGTATTTCTACATTATTTATTTGATAACTTCCTTATTTTGTTACTGTTGTTAACTGTTTGTATTACCATAGCTTGGGGATAATGATTTCTTAAATATAGTGAGTGTATTGTCTCAGCCATCACTGTATCACAGAATTTCAGTAATTATTTATTTTTAAAATGGACCTCCCTTATTAGTGGACTGGGAAAGGGGAATGGGAGGAGAAGAGGGAGGGAGGGCAGGGTTAGGAGGTGGCTACACCTGGGATACAGAGTAAATAAATTGTAATAAATTTTAAAAAAAATTAATAAAGACAAAATATGGACAACATTTTTGGTTGGAAGTCTATTTTATTAGATATTAGAATGGCTACTCTAGCTTATGCAGAAGTTATGATTCCTAAAATTATAATAATAAATGAAGAGTTTTCAAAAACATGTTATTGTTTAATTAAATTAATTCCCTTTGTCTTTTTCCAAAGAAAAGCAGATATTCTTCTATTACACTAAGATCTTATAGTATATGACTCTAATCTAAGAGATGATTAGTAGTAACACTTAAATTTAAGTATAATATAATCAGACTTTAGAAGCATGAAAGAATACAATTCAGTTCCCATGCCTTACCATATACTAAGGATCCAAGAATGATGTCTAACTTTGTACATGCATTTCCGGATCTGTATGATTTTTGTTTCTTTTCATGCAGCACTATTGTATGACTGCAGTGTGACTGTTTTCAGACCAGGAACATTCACTGAAAGTCATGTAGCTAAGTCAAGTCCAAGAATATGGATAAATCCAATATAGAAAGTTTATTTGTGAGAAACTTAGCAATGGAATCAGCAATTCACCCTACAATGAGTATAGGACACTGTCCCCCTGTGTGCAACACCTGAAGCAAATCATCCCTAACACTTTCTTCTTTCTGCTGGTTAAGGCATAAGACAATTTTATGTCATGTCTGAACCATCAGAGTGAGATGCAGACCCACCCAAAGACCAGCATCCCTTTCTCTCTTCTCTTCCTGCATCCCTCCCTTCCTCCTCCCGCTGTCAGAACAGCAGAACTGTCATCTGAATAGTTGATACTGTGCAAGGGACTGTGAAAATGTCTTCTCCTCCCTCTCTCTTTGACTAGAAATTTAGTTGAAAAATACGGTTTCCATAGCAGATCATGCAAATCTACTTTTCAAACCATTGAAAAGCGTGATATATTTAATTGCTATGCTCAAAACGTTAGACCCAATGGATTTTATTCCTAGAAAAGCACCCTTTTGTTTGTTTATTTGTTTTTGTTTTTGGAGACAGGGTTTCTCTGTGTAGTTTTGTCTGTCCTGGACTTGCTATGTAGTCCAGACTGGCCTCAAACTCACAGAGATCCACCTGTCTCAGCCTCCTTGAGTGATGGGATTACAGGCGTGCACCACTGTGCCCAGCTAGGAAATACTTTTTTAAATGATGTTAAGATGGCTGTTGCATATGTTCAATAGATAGAAGTAACTTACTTTGAAAAAAAAAAAAAAGATGTTAGAGATTCCTAAACATGCTGTTTTGCCAGATTACTTTTATGGCATAGTAAAAATGGAGAGAGGAGAATGATACTATAATCCATACACACATATGTGTATGAATATTTATGTTTTTGCATATATATAATATATATATATTATTCTGTGGACACAAAATGGTCCATTTGAAAATGCACCATCTTATTAGCATGCCAGCTTAGCTGATCCCAAGGGAAGTCTGTTTCTTTGTTCAGTTAAAAATCTTTTTTTTTAAGCTGGTGTGCAAGCAAGTCAGATAGAAAGGACATGTATTATTTCAGAGGGTCCCTAGCACTTCCCTGACCTACCACTCATAAGACAGATTTCACATTCAGTACAAGGATTTTTGCTTATTAAACAATGGTTTTTGGGGAAGAACATTATCCAGCAAAATAGGCGATCACCCTCTTTGTGTAGTAATAAATGCAGAGACTCACGTGTACACAAAGTGCTGAGAATAACTGAAGTCTGAGTGCATAAATCTAAGCAGTGTATTTACGCCATTTCCTAAACGGGTCTGGGATGTTGAAGAAGAGGAAGGGGAAAGAATCGAAGGTCCAGAAGAAAGAAAGGAAGACTGTGAATTGCCACCTTCTGGGCATGATAGAGACATGACATTTAGGATGTCACATTTACCTCCCCTGAGCCAGAATGGGGAAAGGCTTGAGGAGCCCTGTGCTTCCTGTAGAACTATTGGTCATTTATGGATTTTAGAGATGGGTCCTCATCTTAGCTACGTTAATGCAGGTGAGCCTGCAGTGATGAAACACACGTTCGAGTTCCAAACCCTTATTCACACACCTTTATCGTTCTGTATATACACAAGAAGTAAAACAGAGACTAAAGAGTCATTCCTGTGATAAAGTCACTTGTAGGGGATGAAGGCAGAGACCAGGATGAGAAAAGTAACAGTGTATGGAGGATGAAAGGGAATGAAATGTGTTATGTACACATATGACACTGTCAAAGAACAACTATATTAAAAATATCTTATATTGACATATTATATTCAGTGGATTATATAAAGACACATTAAACCAAAACGCTTTAAGAGTAGACAGGAGTCTACTGAGTGCATTTGAAAGACTCTAACTAGCAGTGTTTTCAAAGCAAAGACTCATGACCAAACCTTTGGCAGAGTACAGGGAATCATAAGAAAGAAGGGGAGTTAGTCTGATGAGGAAAGGATAGGAGTTCCACAAGGACCAAATATATCTGGGCACAGGCTCTTTTCTGAGACTGACATGCAACCAAGGACCATGTATGAATGTAACCTAGAACCTCTGCTCAGATGTAGCCTGTGGTATCTCAGTAACCAATTGGCTTCCCATAGTGTAGGGAACAAGGACTATTTCTAACAGGAACTCAATGACTGGCTCTTTGGCCTCCCAACCCCCCAAGGGAGGAGCAGTCCTGTTAGGCCACAGAGGAGAGCTTTGCAGCCAGTCCTGAAGATACCTGATAAAACAGGATCAGATGAATGGGGAGGAGGTTCCCCCTATCAGTGGACTTGGCAAGGGGCACGGTGGAGATGAGGGAGGGAGGGACTGGGAGGGAATGAGGGATCGGGACACGGCTGGGATACAGAGTTAATAAAATGTAACTGATAAGAAAAAAATAAAATTAAAATAAATAAATAAGTAAATAAATAAATAAGTAAATAAATAAATAAATAAATAAATAAATAAAAGAAAAAAGAGTAGCTTACGAATTAAGTATAAGTTAGCTGAGACATTTCAGTAAGAAGCCCAATAGCATCCAAGGGAGAGTAACTATTATTTTCATTCCTTTAGTTCTCCAATCTGTTTGTGAATTGCACATTAAGGTAACTTCTGTTCAGCAAAGCAGAAAGATACAATGACGGTTTTCTCACTGTTTGCAGAACTGGATGCTTGAAGCTCTTGCCCCCGCTTTTCCTATAACCTCTTTTCAGTAGGTGGCTGACAGTGACCTACCTCAGCTAATCACTGTGGTTCCTTCTGCTCTGTGCTTGGGAAGTGTCTCAGGGTGTCTGTTGCTCTGAAGAGGCACCTTGACCACAGCAACTCTTTTGAAGGAAAACAGTTACACGGGGTTGGCTTTAGAGTTTCAGTGGTTTAGTCTGTTGTCATCATGGCGGGAAGCAGGTTGACATCAGGGTAGACATGCTGAGAGTTCTACATCTGGATCAGCAGGCAGTAGAAAGAGGGAGTGACACTGGGCTTGAGGAGCATTGGAGAGCTCAAAGCTCACCCTCGCTGACACACTTCCTTCAATAAGGTCACACCTTCTAATAGTGCCACTCTCTATGCTCCAATGGGGGTGATTTTATTCAAGCAACCACAAAGGTTTTGGACTTCTGGGCATTTCGAACCCTTGCCTTATTGAGGGAATAGAGAGCTTCCCCACACGGTAATGAACCTCACTTACAGTCACATTCCTCCTCATTTGCAGAAGCTTCATGCTTATGAGCTGATGCTGTGCCCAGCTGCACTCTCCTTCCAAGAAAAGCATAACCCAGCTCGCTCCTTTGTCTTTGTAACTAAACAGAACTAGCCCTCCATAAAAATGCATCCAGCGATACTGCTCCGATTCTGCTGCTCCCCTCACACCCACTGGCCCTTTCTCAAACAAAAAGGCAGCAACAGTCTTGGTCACAGATTCTCAAAATGACTCTCAACTTGTCCTTGCCTACAGTGAGACTCAATGCTTTTTTCCCCCCTTTTACATAACTTCAGTGTGTTTTGGCCTCCTTGCCCTGTCTCCATGTTCTGTAAGTTGACTGTTAGAACAAGAAGTTTCTGTTTTGTATTCATAAGCACACCATATCTGAGGTAAGTGCAAGGTGACTTTGCTGTAACTCAGCAGGCTTTTCAAAAAACTGTCCTCTTTTCTCCCATTCTAGGTACTGAGAACACTATCATTACGGGCTGAAAGGTGAAAGTACTTAGATAAGAAAATAGCAGACAGGGACCCCAAAGAAGTTTAAGCAACCCTGGACTGCAGGATATCCCGTCCTGGTTCCAATCATCAGAAAAAGGTGTTCTTTATCACAGGTAGGTCCTTCAACTCACATTTAACATTTGTTTAGACATGGCTCTTTCATGGGAAAATTTTATTTTTTCTCATCTTTGAAAAGTAAAACCATGCTTAACTTCTAGGAGATGACTTCCTCATAGCTCTCTTTATTAAAATAATTTGTTAGTACATGATGAGTACTTATTGTGGCTATATTCTGCAGGAAAATTGCAGGTGATTTCTTATCTTTATTTGCTTCTAAAAGAGAGCACGTTTGCAACGATGTACTCTGATGCTAGCCACTGATTCAACTGCATGCTTCTAGCCACTGAAACTCTTTGGATGCCAAAATTCTGATTTCCTAAAAAGGGATGAAGGAGTCCTTTTGTGCAAGGGGACTCAGACATATTTAAGGTGATGCACAAGACATAGCAACAACTGTTATTTACTCCTGTCCTATCTTTTCCTTAAGGAAGACAAACTCAGTCTCACGGAAGCTTAGTTAGTTTGTTTCTTTTTGTGTTCAAGCTTGCAGGAAAGCCTTTGTTCTGAAACTACTTCTCCTAAAAGTATGTTACTGAGTTAATCCATGTGAAGGATATAGCCATTTTACTATGGTATTTTAATGTTATTCTCTTGTTCCCCCTTCTTGGAGATTTCCTGACAAATTTGAAAATTGCCAGAAATTATAGGTCTATGATCTTTAAAAAAAAATGAGACTTAGAGTCTATTGAATGAGAAAAGTAAGCCTCAGGATGTAAAAGAATCCCCAAGGAAGCAGGACAAACACAATTCATGCCTTTATGAAAAGCTACCACATGGTAGCCAATTGAAAGACTTTTCAGGACAAATCTGGGAAGATGAGTCACAGTTTAGTTTTGTACGTGCTCACAGCTTCAAGTCAAGGAGCTTGAAACTGCAGAAGTTAACAAAATCAGCATATCATTTGTATATTCAACCCTGTCCCTCTTTCTAAAATTATAAAATGGAGACTTTTCAGTGTTCCTACTGTGGCATGACAAACATTTTGGGGGAGATGCCATACATACAAGTTTATACTCACTTCAAATAGGAAACTGACAACAGACTAAGGTATGAATATCACAAAAGTCTAATTTGGTGAACCAATAAGTTTTATTGGAGTTACTTAGAGGATTAGTGGTGAAAGGTTACTAACAGAAGAAATGACTCAGAGACAGCTACATCACTAAAATATACCTGAGCATGTATCATCAAGGCGAAAAACCTGGAACACACTGACTAGCCTGCAGGCAGCTCAACAGGCTGAAGAGTGTCCTTTCCTTGTGACGTGGTTGGTCTGATCCTCTTTCAGGCAGCTCAGCTGTGATGTGTGTGTGTGTGTGTGTGTGTGTGTGTGTGTGTGTGTGTGTGTGTGTGTGTGTGTGTGTGTGTAGGCAGTTAGGCTGATCTCCACTTGTTCCCGGAGGTTTGCTTGTCTGAGAGTCTACCTAGTACCTTGTCTTGACTTTGCTTGTTTCAGGCAAGTAGGCATGTCTGGTAATGAATATTATCTCTCTTTATTGTTTACTTTGGGGGGGAAGATCATGGTGAATCTAGTCAATTTCAGGAACTTCCTGAAGCCATTTTGAGTTTTTCACTACCTGCCTTAATGAGCTTTCTTGCTAGATGGAATGTTTCAATCTCAGAGGAAACTAGTCTAAAACAGAAAAATGGAAGTTTTCATTAAACATTTTATGTCATAAAATATGTTTTATCACCTAAAAAGTGAGTATATAATCTTCCCTGCCTTCCATTACTTTGGCTTATTCTATAAGGCAAATACCTAAAAAAATTGATCTCTGCACACTAAAAGAAATATGGTTTACTCATTGATGAGCTGAGCCTTGACATTAGTTAACCATCTTTTGCCATTCTTTTGCCTTTTAAGTTTTACTGGTCTCTCCTTTTTCACAGGATTTATGTCAGCACAGTGATTTTTTGATCCTGTGTCACGTCTGCCTCATCTGCATTTCAGGAGTCAGATCATTACAGAGATCTACCACCACTTGACAGTTTTCTATCTTTCATAGTCTGAGCTAAAACACTTAATTCTGAACAAGATTCACTCTCTACACCCTTGAACTGAAACTCAGCCCTCACCCAAGTAAACTAATTGGATTCCATAAATAGCACATCTATTGTTTCCACCAGTTCATAAAATTTTAGTTGCATCCCATTACCTTAATTTTAAACTTGAGGTACATAAAGTTCTCATCTCTGAAACCAGAGACCATGACTGCATGGTGTTAGACTAGACATAGTTAGCTGTATCATGAAAAAAAATTAAAATTAAAAAAAACACATACTTATTTTGTGCATTTATGAATGGGTGGGTACAGGTGTTTGTATGATTGTGTGGTTGGGTGCATGCATTCTGTGCATGTGGAGGTCAGAGGACAACTTATGGACTCTTCTCTCCTTGTGGCCGTCAGGATCAAAATTAGGTAGTGGCAAGTGTCATCACACTCTGAGCCATTTTGTCTGCTCAAATCATTACATATATGTGTGTGTATATATATACATATATATATATATATCACATATATCCCTAATTGTTTGTCATACTCATTCTGTATGTTAATTAGCATTTGTAACAAAATTACTAAGGCTCCACGTTCTACCTAAGCAAGAAGGAGGACCCTGGGTAAGATGCTCAATCCTTACTCAGAAAGGCAAACAGGATAGACATCAACAGAAGGTGAAGACAAGGAACAAGACAGGAGCCTACCACAGAGGGCCTCTGAAACATTCTACTCAGCAGGGTATTAAGGCAGATCCTGAGACTCATAGCCAAACTTTGGGCAGAGTGCAGGGAATCTTATGAAAGAAGGGGGAGATATAAAGACCTGGAAGGGTCTGGAGCTCCACAAGGAGAGCAACAGAACCAAAAAATAATCTGGGCCCAGGTGTCTTCTTTGAGACTGATACTCCAACCAAGGACCATTCATGGAGATAACCTAGAACCCCTGCACAGATGTAGCCTGTGGCAGCTCAGTCTCCAGGAGAACAGGGACTGTCTCAGACATGAACTCAGTGGCTGGCTCTTTGATCACCTTCCCCTGTAGGGTGAGAGGCAGCCTTACCAGGCCACAGAGGAAAATTATGAAAGACAGTACTGATGAGACCTGATAGGCTAGGGTCAGATGAAAGGGGAGGAGGTCCCCTATCAGTGGACTGGTAGAAGGACATGGGAGAGGATGAGGGAAGAAGGGTGGGGTTGGGTAGGGATGAGGTTGGGGGCTATAGCTGGGATACAAAGTGAATAAATTGTAACAAATAAAAAATTATATTATTAAAAAAAAGACAAGAGCTGAGGTTTGAATGCCATTGGACCTAAGGGCAGGATTCCTCATTAGAAAGCAACTGCTCTCCAAAAGAAACTTTTCTGTCCAATTACAAGAAAACAAGCCTCTCATGTAGTATGATAGACAGATATGGAAGTGATTTTAGACTTGTTTGGGTGGATAAAATGAGTAGCAATACTCTTTAAGAAAAAGAAAAACATCAAAGAGGAAGCTTCCTTAATGGTCTCTCTCCTGAAGGGGTGGAAAAAGCTGCAGACCTACACAGTTTCTTCACTGACTCCAGATCATTATAGTTTATTTCAGTCAATTATAATAACAATTACTACAGGAGATGCTTACCAGAAGAACCTTCTTCTGCTTGAGTCCCCACAACTCCTGGACCGATTGAAACCCCTCAACTGATTTTCATACTGCGTTGCCAACTCTGCCTCTTCAAAGGAATACATCCCGTAATGTGGGAAAACATCTTCTGTTCACCCCTTTGTTTCCAAAGCTTGTTCTTCTGAACATTTCATGGGCGCTTTTCAACATATCATACTAAGGCCTTTTTAACTTTGCAGAATAGAGTTGGAAAATGTTTACACCAAGGAAATTATTATTATACAGGATTCAACACCACGCTTGCTTTAGTCTGACATGGGGACTAAAGGTTGTGCTGCAGTGTGTTAAAATGTTTCCATAATGGATTCCCGCTGTAAGCAGATTCATGGCTGAGAGCAAAATGATAATTCCCAGCCACCTAACTTGACATATGAAAAGTTCAATGAGAATGCAGATTAACATATCTTTTGCATTTAAATTACTATGTATTTTTTAAAAGAGAAAAAAATGTGCATTTGGTGGGTTGTTTGTGTCGGCAAATAAACATATATCAGGATGTGCAACCTAGTAATTAGGTACATTTCTTCTGTTTCTGACACTGATGGAAAAATAATCTGAATGAAGACTTAAGAGGGCAAATTTGTCTATTTGAATTGTCTTCTTAAAAACCTGCCCTCCCACTGGAAAATTAGAGTTGATGTCTGAAACTAAGAAGCAAGTGTTTGGTCACTGTCCAGATGCATTTATAATAAAGATTCTTCTTGTTGGTATGTTCCCTCACAGTCTTCAATTTGTGTGTTATCACCTCATTTATGTGAAATAAAACTGATATAAAATTAGTTATGATGATACATATCCTATAATCTCAGCATTTGTGAACTGGAGACAGGGTTGCGTTCTAGTGCTTTGATAAGCCCCATACCAAAAGAAAGTAAGGAAAGGAAATGCCTTACTGGGCTTTCAGGTTGCAGTGCGTCACTGAGGAGAGACTGGCTTATACTCAAGACTGGAAAAGAAGGTAGGAACTGAAGTAGCAATCGGAAGGAATGATGGCCACAGTCTTGCTCCCCATAGTTGCTCAGCCTATTTCTGTATACAACCCAGACTTCCTGCTGGGAATGGCACATCCAGAATGAGCAGGGCCTTCCTATATAAATCACTGTTCAAGAATGACACATAGATTGTACTGTATGCAAATATTATGGAAATGTTTCCTCAACTGAGATACTCTCTTCTCAGATGACTCATTTGTTTCAAGTTGACAAAAACTAAGCAATGTACAGGATGATCAGAGTTCAGATACAAAACAGCACACAGAAAGGTATAAACATATTTGTATTTCTATTTTCTTGAGACCTTTGGTATATAGAAAGTATTAGAGCATGGCTGTTTTGACCAGAGTCCAAACAAAGGAAGGTAGAAATAAATGTTTCAATGTGGTGTTATAGTTTACAGCTATACAGTAGTCTGTCCATATGAGGAAGTCTCAAACAATCACAGATTAAGAAACTGCTTCTTCTTATAAATTTTTAAAATTTGCATTGAAAAAGCTGATCAATTTTTATATAATTGTGTGTGTATGTGTGTGTGTGTGAAAGGGCCTAGATATTGTTTTCCTTATTTAAAAGTCATAACGGATACAAGCTTATTTTCCAATTACTCACTCCTAATCTGTCAAATCATGAACCTTTACATACACTATAAAGACATACAAACTATGTAACTGTGCAGTTCATAACAGCAGCAGCTATTACTGCAGTGCAAGGAGATAAGGGAAGGTGCCACAGCCTTAGAATGAAATGAAATGACAGTTACATAACTAGAAAAAAGTAAAAGTCGTCACTGATTAAAGAATATGTTTTCTTCATTAAATTGTTACAGTCTTGCGAAGGCCCTCTGCAGTAGGCTCCTGTCCTGTTACGGAGACTCATAACCAAACCTTCGGCAGAGTGCAGGGAATCATATGAAAGAAGGGGGAGTTAGTATGACTTGGAGAGGACAGGAGCTCCACAAGGACGAAATATATCAGGGCACAGGGGTCTTTCATGAGACTCTTTCTCCAACCAAGGACCATGTATGGATATAACCTAGAACCTCTGCTCAGATGTAGCCCATGGCAGCTCAGTATTCAAGTGGGTACTCTAATAAGGGGAACAGGGACTATGAACTGACATGAACTCAATGGCTGGCTCTTTGACCTTGCTAGGCCCCAGAAGAGGGCATTGCAGCCAGTCCTGAAGATACCTGATAAGCTAGGGTCAGATGGAAGGGGAGGAGGACCTCCCCTATCAGTGGACTTGGAAAGGGGCAGGGAGGAGATGAGGAAGGGAGGGTAGGGTTAGGAGGGAATGAGGGAGGGGTCTATGGCTGGGATACAAAGTAAATAACCTGTGATTAATATAACAAAATAAAAATTATTAAAAAATCGTTACGGTCTTACAGAGGTATTTATATGCAATAGATGTCCATTTTATATTTTCCTTAAGAATGTTTTGATGGTCGAAACTGGAGCTTAAAGATAGTAATAAAATGCATACCCAACCCTTGCTCAAGAAATTCAATTGTTTTAGAAGTTTGTTCTTTTTGCTACCTAATTTTGATATTCTTTTACTTTGCAATCCCCTTTTCTTGATACCTTCTCCTCTAAAAAAAAAAAAAAAAATGCTAGCATAACTGACTATATTGCATTCAAGCCAGGAAAATACTGTAGCTGACTCTATTTTACTGAAATGACAGGAACAAAAAAAGTGAATTTATTCTTCATTTGTGAAGAGGAGGGTATAACAGGAGAATAGTGGCTTTGTTCTTAGAAGGATGGGAGTGGATGGTACGTCAGTCTGAGGATTCAATTATTATACAGAAGAATGGTTTGTCAAGATCTAGAGAGGACAAAGAATGGCTTATACAGAAGAGACCAGTAAGATCGGGGGGAAAAGAAAGAGAGGCAGGAACAAAAGCAGGGATGAAGGAGTGACAGAAACTGAGACACAACAATCAAAACAGACATCTTGCTATGCTAGGTATAACACACCTCCTCCGTGCATGTCTTTATGAAGCCATCAGTTATAAAAATTACTCCACAGTGCTATTGGCAGAGGTATTAGAATTTATATTATTAGTTTGCTTATAAATGCACACTGAGATGGAGGAAAGACCAGGTGGAGAGAAGGGCAATAATTTTATTATATTAATTTACATCCTGAAGCTGACCTTTCCCTGCAGCTTATGGCTGTAGCTTCCAATCTGGATGAGGAGGCAAGTGACATATATTTGACATATATAGAAAACACTTTCAGAGTCAACACCCGTTCCAATAATGTGTACACTTTTGTGAATTTTGAAACAACTTTTCTAGTAATATTGACAAAACTGCTTTATGTGAGATCAAGGCCTTATATTCTTATAAGGTAAAAGAAAGAACATAACAATGTTAATTAATGAGTATATTTATTATGTCTCAGAATTTGTTTTTATCTCAGACAATGATAAGCATCAACAGGAATTTTTTTAAACGTGTTAATACATATTTAAAACATGCAATACTTTGAATATATTCCAAAGAGTCAGTAAAGTATTTTCCTGTTTTATAAGAGCTTTTTTTTTTTTCTGTTACTAAAGCCAAATTACTGCCACTAGGTGTGACCCTTAAAACACTTGAGGATAAAGGCACAGAGGTGGTATCTAAAGGTAGAGGCATACAGTTTGTGCTGTATAGTCCACAAACAGAGCACCCAACACTGCCTCACAACCCTTGCTTGAAACACAGATTCTTAGACTCCCTCTGGCTTTACTCTTGTGGAGTTAGAATGTGAAAATACAAAGTCTAGGAAGTTGTGATCTTATACAGTAAAGTCTGACCAGCAGCCTGAGCCTTGAATGATTCTATGTGGTGTTATATTGCCATTTAATGCTGCTTATGGGTATCCAGACAGTCTCTTACATTCTTTTGCCGTCACTGCAGAGGATTCTCCCCTGGCTCGGGCCTAGCCACTGAAACAAGACTAACAATGGCAACATCAAAGGAAGAGATTTCAAAACAAAAGACATTCTTACTGGCCTGCAAATAATCAGCCATTATACACTTATCGGGAGACTAAAACACACACAGTGGAATTTCAGCATTGTGGTTGCAGTATCAAGGGTAAAATGACGAACATTCTCCAGCCTTCTGCTGAAAAAAAAAATAAATAAAGCCAGAGGTAATTCATTAAAAAAAACATCTGCACAGTCCTTAATTTTCCTAATGCTTTGCTCTAAAACATTGTTTTCATCAATTCTTCTGCAAAATACACTCAGGAATATTTTCTGAAAGAACTCGAGAAACTCTGAATTTCTTGGGAAAATGGAATAAAAACATATTTTTATGTTATTTGATAATTTAGGGAATCATTACCTAAAATTATGTAAAGCAATTAGTTATTCACTTTATTATCAATTAAATAAGAATTAAGCCAGACTGTGTTTATAAACTGAATTTTCAATTTTGTAGTCTCAGTTCATTACTGTGAATACTGTGTTCTTAAGTCTATAATTTGAGGAAAAGAGAGCATTTATAAATTATCAAAAGATATAAATGTTTAGATGGAAGTTATCTTTAAAAATTATTGCATATCACGCAGACTTTATGAATATATTTCTTTTCTATTATAGGAAATGTAGCTTTAAAATATTTGTAGGCTCATTATTTTATTTATTAAAAGTAGAATATTTTTATTATAATATACTACATAAAACCTTTTTGATACTTATTGCAAATGATGATTAATGTTACCAAAAACAATGTATGTAAGTTTCCAATATTTCTACACAACATACTTTAAATAAATCAGCTCAAGGTTTGGATGTTCTATTTGATGCTAATTATGTCCAGAAATGGGAGTTATAATAGGGGCACTATGAAATAGCATAAACTATTTCTGAAATACAATAACTGACATCAACCAAGTCTCTAAGATCAACTTGGAAAAGCATTATAAAGAAATAATAATTTATGACTTAGCTAAAACTGTAAGGTCCAAGTGTTAGTGTCACAGAGATTAATACACATAATACTTTATTCATGTTCTTCATACTTTGAAAATATTCATAAGCAAATATTGATACACATGTAATTTAAATATAGAAAGCATATTAAGTTGAAATTAAGGCTAAATAAGCAAAGGCATAAGAAAAAATATGTAATAGACAATTAGGAATTAATGGAATTTTTGCATTAGAATTTTATATAAAGTGTTCACAATAGCTTTGCTAGAATGACATACAATACCTTAACTAAATGTCCAAACATTAGGACAGTGTTTTCTATATTAGAAAAACCAATTTATTTATTTTTGCTTATTTTCCAACCAGTGATAATATGAATTCTAAGTTTTATCTTTCTTTGACTATTTACTATTATTTCCTAAACTTAAATTAAAAAAAAAAAGACATTCTTCAAAAGGCAATGTAGCTCAGTTAAGATTATGGAATGGTCGTAGAGCTACTGGAACAGGATTTTATAAAAACCTAGCAAGGAACCAATGAGACTAATATCTGAAGGGCAGGAGTAGAGTAGACAGCGTGCAATGGACAGAAACTTGCTAAAACTAAGGTAATTCTTTTTAACATGACATGACAGGATCCCTGCTCAGAGAGGCCAGGGTGGTTAGAGCAAGCTAGAAGATGGCAGGCATGAAAAGGTTGTTCAAATATCAAGGGCAGTAAGAAATGGAAGGTAGAGGATTCCACATGACAGACTTAGGATATTTGTTAAAACTGCTCTGCAAACACAGAGCCCAAGGACTGGTTCTGATTTTTAAAGGGGCTTAGAGTTTGGCCAAGGGATGACTCTTAGTTAATGCTATGCAAATGTTGGTGCTCTGGATGAACTACCAGAGCATTGTTCAACATCTGTGCCTTGCACAGGTGCCAGCTTATCACAGGGATGAACGGATTCTTACATGAAGCTGTTCTTCTGCAACCTACAGGAAAGCGTCAAGATTCTTCATCATTCAGCCTAGTAAATGTCAGTCTTTTCTGTCTGTCTTCCTCAGCATCACCTTTCCATAGCACCACTGCTGTTTTCCTCTGAACCATAACTCTTACTACATTTACCTGTCTATGATCAAATGCCTTGACCACACAGTAGAACTAAGCAGCAAATATTGAAATTAGTCTTCTTCAATGAAAAGATCTTCACAGCTTTAGCAACCCATCTTCTTTGAATAGATGTTCTAAACCTTTTGATCAGCAACTACTTAAACATAATTGATTTGACAGAATTCCTATAAACCAAAGAAATCTATACCATGCAAATAAAATGAAGATCTGCTATAGTATGTTTAAGGACATCACTAGGTGATAAAGTTCTTGAGAAAAGAAAAAGCTCAATGTTGCCTTCCCAGGAACAAGAACAGCACAGTAGACTTGCATAAACATTTTTGGGTTAACAATCAGCTTAATAGTCAACAATTGGATTTTACTAATTACACGTAGGAGACATAGAACCAAAGCCTTCCTGACACCACTCATAGCCATCAAGCGCCAAGAATTAGGATGGTGAAAACTACCATAGACATTGGAGGTCTGGTAAACCAGATAGCATCCATTCTTCCTCATAGGAATAGCAAGCATTTACCCAAAACAGCCAGAACCCTCTGAGATTTGTAAACTTTTCAAAAGAAAGTCAAACATCAAAGTCACTTCTTCTTAGCACCCCTCAATTATTAGAATAATAACCCAAACTTTTAAGAAAATTTCCTGTGTCTGCTTGGTCACTCGCTCGATCACCTGCAAATTAGCTTAGTATCTCCTTTCCAACTCTCTTGTCCTCCTCTGTGTTGGAATTTCCTTCTGCTTTCAGATAAGGAGGTGAGTAAATTGATATTGAGTATTAGACCCACAAATTAGTAACAAAAAAGAAAGAAAAGCAGAAAGGAAAGCCACAGGAATTCAAAGATTCTAGCTATTCTTTACATTATTGAACCTGCTACTCTGTATAATTAGGAGCTGGTATTAATCATTAATTAGAGGAGGACCCCTAAGTGAACAGTGTGAGCTGTCTCCATGGGAACACCACTGGCTTACTCCTGGCAAGCGTGAAGGATAGAGAATATAGAAACCAATTTAGTGTGCACCTTGGTAAATCTGATTTGGGTAACTAAAGTCTGTAAACACACACACACATACACACACACACACACATTTAAATTTCTGTGTCTAGATCAATTTTCTCTTTCATCCCTCTTCTCTTGAATGCTTGCTGATGTGTTTCTGTTTGAATGTACACCACGACCTACGTCTTGCCTACCTTCCCTACATCAAACACTGAAACAAAAGAGCAGGTGTGCAGAGTTCACCGATAAGTGCTGATATCCTGTAGACTGGGTGAACGTGTCCTGCTTGATCCTCATTTAGGGAAACCTCTTGGCTTATGCCCCCAGACCTGAACAAGCCACTAAAGATTGGGAGTTTAAACTAGAAACATTTTTGTTGTTACTGTTGAGGTTATTGGTGCCAGGGGAGACAGTTGCTAAGTTAAGTTATACAATAGGATGAGGAGTAGGGAATTAATAGGAACAAAACAAAACAAAACCAAAAAAAAAAAAAAAATCACCACAGGGGGAACTGTGATGGTCTTAACAGTGTGGGACTTTTCTAACAAGCTGTCATGTGTTTTCCCTCCATCTGCTGGTAAATTCTAAATGCCACCTTGCTCTGAAGTGTAGAGGGAAGAAAATGTTGCTGATCTCATCCTCACGCACTGGTTACACTTTACCTGATATTTGAGCAGAAACATTTACACCCACTTTGATGACATGATGTAAGTGCTTTAGATCTTCATATTAAATCCTGAGAAGCCTCCATAGAAGATAGGGACCAATTGTAGATTTTCTGGATGTAGTCAGGGAAAAGAGAATTGATTTTGATAGAATTTGTGACTATAAGAGCTTGAAAATCACAAGCAAAATGTCTTTTGTTAGTCAGATTAATTCCTTTATTTTAATGAGGAGTCTTATCTGACAAAGGATTTTATTCTCATTGCAAGTAGCTAAGTTTACTCTGTTCCATACTTGGGCCTAAGGTGGTATTACACATGATTTCATCTATTCTTCCCGGCCTAAAGGAACTGTTGTCTACATTTCCCAAGGGTGTTTTTCCTATAATTCCAAAGGTATATCATCACCCAAATAAAACACAAATTATTAACTGCTATAAATAATAACAACACAACAATAATAATAATCAGGTGTATTCTGACTGTTGTGATGCAGGACCTACTCTAAGAATTTTATATATGCCATTTAATTATCATAGTAGCTTCTGAGTTGGTGTTTATATCTGAGAGAAGAACTGAATCACAGAAACACGTATCACATACTCAACCCCTACCCAATACTTTAGGATTCTGAGAGATGATAAAACAAAAATAAGACAAGTCTTTCTGAGCCAAAAAAAAATCCCACATAAACTATGTAATAACTTCTACATGGTGTCTCCAACAAATACTTGCTATGGAAAATAATTAATTCCTTTATACACCAGCTTCCCAATTTATTTTTATGAATTGTTTTTTGCTTTATAGATGTAGATCCTGGAAATAGTTACTTAGTCTTCATCTCCATCTCCTAGATGTAATATAAAAGATTGCTCTATTGTCAGCATCCAGCATAACTTATAAGTCAAGTTAACTTTATGATTGAGTCCTGCATATTCCTTACCTAACTAATGTTTTCTCTTGTAGCTGTTGTCTTTATAGTTTGTCTGTTAGTATAGTTGTAGGAACCAATTCCTGTATTTATGCAAAGACACACACACACTCACTATACATACATATGTATATGTAAAATATTTGATCAATTGTCAGCACATTCAAGAAACATTTTGTTTTTTAAAATGAACATGATTAAAGATCAAGTCTACACCCCCCAACTATGCAGGATGAGAATAAATAATAATAAAAAAGCAACAAAAAAATGTAAATTGCAGCTCTTGGAGGATCTGGTCCAATAGCTTGAAGTTTATAGATAGATTCCTTTTCATGCAAATAAATTAAGTCAACTAATGGCTAGACCTCGATGACTAATGTAGCACAGCAAAGGAAACGTGTCCTCTTCACCTTTTTAAAAAATAATGCTAGGTTCCCCTAGAGCTTAAGTAAGTGACACTCGGAGAAATAGATTACGATGATCTGGCATATGGCGCACAGGTAGTGCAGCTGTATTGTAGAGATGATTACTGGCAGCGAGATTTTTATAGTTATTGCCTTGTCAAAGCTGGCGTTTTAATCACTATCATCAGCACTGCCTTTGTGTTTTACCTCACCCCCATCCAGAGAGCCAGACCTGCGTGTCACCCAAAGAGAAAACAGGTTTGCCCTGTCCCGTTACTTCGTTTAGATATATATTTCAGGGGGTTTGTGTGAAGGATGACTTTATGAGAAGGGGAGGAGTGCTCATCCCAGGGAGTAGAATTTAAAGACTGCAATTATTGATCCAAGGAGGCTTAAGAATGGTGCATTTGTGAAGACTCCCATAAAGCTGCCTCTGAGATGAGCAATGACTGAGCGTGCAGGTGTTTCCTCTTTTCCTGAGAGCAATTAGAAGGCCAAATTATTTCCACTGTCACCTAATAAGGCAACAAGTATCACCTGATGAAGTTAATTCCAGGTGCTATTAATGTAAGTACAGCATCATTTAAGAGGACTAGAGTTGCTCAGAGTTTACAGAGAAAGGAGACAAAGAACATAAATCACCCATAACTTAAAAACTCCCCAGTAAAGGAAATCACTCGAGCGTGTTAAACATCACCCACCATTTGACTTTCAATCATTTATACTTTGTTAACAACAGCAACAACAACAACAACAACAAAAATCAGTTAACCATCTTCTGTAGGAACCACAGCCCCTTGCCATGTGCCCACGATTTCTCAAAAACTAACTCGTTTTGCTGCTTGTCAAATCTTTAATTTTATTTGGTTTCCTTTGGAAGAAAATGACACTATTTCCTCCAACCCTTTCCTGCCTCCTGTTTGAAATACGTCTGGTTGAGATGTTTGATGGTAAAAGTAACAGCTGTGGGCTCCCCCCCCCCCGTTTCCTTCAGTTGACCTCTTTCCCAGCACATTAGATTCAGACTCAAACTTAAATTGCAAGGTGTTGTGAATAACCCGTGCGTCACTTCAGGCTTTGCTGGTTAGAGCTGTACTTTCCCAGCATCTCAGCACATCGCACCTCCTAAAAAGCCCAGAGAGACAAATTTCTCATTTGTGAAGCACAGCAGGTCAGCCCTTTCCATATGCTCAAGATTTGTGGCTCATGTCATAGGCAGACTATTCTCATCCTTCAAGTCCTAACAGTTCAGGAGCTTTAAATCCCCTTGAACCCGGATTAAATGGGTTCTGGAGAACACAGCACACTGTTTGTGGACTTAGATTTTCCTGAAGTACAGTGCATCTGGAGCCCCGCTAGAGAATCATTTGACGATCTAAAGAGCACAGTATCGGCCTTTGGTCTATTTATCACCAAACACGGTGTGTGGGGGTGGTTATGGATAGATGCATATGTATGTATAATTTAGATGCATATTTGTATGATTTTACTGTCTTGGCAAGCACAATTCAAGACCAGGCTTTCTCAGCCAAAATAAAATTTCTTATCTAAGTATAATGCTTTTTTCTTGCCAAGTATGGGGAAACATAGAAATGATCTCTCTATACTGAGCTAAATCTCCAAATTTTTTATGCCATTCTCAGTACAATGTGCTCTTAAAAAGAGGAAGTTCCCAATCTCTATAATTATTTAGACTCCCTTGCACCGATATCAATATTTTAGGAAGGCACTCCACATGTACTGGCTTACCTTGATGATGTTTCATGTTTGTTGATTGACAGTCTTAGTCCCTCTTATTGTTTTTTGCTCTTCTTCGTTTAAGTGTAATTCAAATTATTTCTAGTTTAAGGCAATCTTTTTAAGTTGTGGCTAAACAGGTAGGGCATGCTCACATAAGAGTTTAACCCCCTCTTTGTCGGCCACACCTATGAGAAAGTACCTCAGGTTTCTGAGCTCCCCTTACAACCTACCACTATGGTGCAGTGTTGATTATTACTCACTTCCCAGCTTACAACAGTTAGGAAGGAAGGAACATTTCCCCATCTTGATTTTTTTTTCCTGTGATTTGTTTTGGTCTGATGCTACATTCATTTATCTGTGACTGTGGTATTATGTCAAGCTTGAGGGCTTTCTGTTGTGCTTGTCAGTCAGTTTGTGTTCCTCTTTTTGTGTTCTGATGCTAAAGAGGCTTGAGCGTTTCCTTTAATATTTTACTGTTGGTTGTTTATGGTCTTTAAGAAAGAGAGTGACATGTGCGTATCTCTTAACTTTTCATACAACTTAATTTATAGCTATGAAAGATTTGGGTTCATGCTTTTCAGTTTTTAGGTCTACAGCATGAAGGCCAATGATACATTTAACTCTTTGCTTTTCAGTATTATATTTGTCAAGTTCTCAGTCATGGTCTCTTATGAAATCTGCCTCCATCCCGTCTACTTACAAGTACAGCTTACACATTGTTGTGAAGATTCAAATCATATTTTTCCTATCACAAGAATGCCCTGTTTACCTTGACCAGTACTATCTCCTAACAGAAAACCTGTTCCTCTACTCAGCCCTCCTGACACCAAAGGTGAGAGTTGTTTTTGTTTCATACCAACTGACTTTACAACTTTTCGTACATAGCAGAATGCCCAGTGGTTCGCACTCAAAAGGCACCACTGTGTTGATCTCTAATATTTTTCCAGAGATCAGTTCTATTCATAAACTTTGCTTTTGGGGCTTTCTGAGTGTAACAGTGTGTTAAGGAGAAATATTTTTACATAATCACACAGCTCTTTTATTCTCATTCAACAAGGTATTATATTTGAACTTTTAACAAATTTATCTCTCCCGTTGCTGATGAAATACACACTGAGAAGCTGTGAGTATTGTATGGAACTTTTGGGTGCATGTTTACATATTTCAGTAGTGTAATTTCCTAGAATTCAGTTTATGAGTCACATGGCAGTTTCCAAGTTCAGAGTCTCTGGCTTGTTCCTACTCTCTTATGATTATCTTGGTGTTTAGCCTATTTAACATTCCTTAACATACAGCAGGACTTTTATCCTATTCTAAATAAAGCTAAGATATTAGAATGTGTTGATTCTCTCTTACTGTTCATTTTTGTTATGTCTTATGTTTCTCCCTATATAATAATGTTTAAAGAAACTGTAGTGTTAATCTCTTCATTATTCAGTTGCATTCACTCATGTACTTGTAATTTCTTTCACTCTTTTTATTTAATATATTATTATTAGTATTTGTATTATTATTAGAATTGTTTACAATTTATTCATTTTGTATCCCAGTTGTAGCTACCTCCCTCATCTCTTCCCAGTCCCAACCTCCCTCCCTCTTCCTCCTTTATTTCTATTCCATATTTCATTGATAGAGAAAGTCCTCCGCCTCTACACTCTGACCCTAGCCCATCAGTTCCTATCAGTGCTGCCTGGATCCTCTTCCTCTGTGGGCTGGCTAGGTTGCCCCACCAGGGAGAAGTAATCAAGAAGCAGGCAACTGAGTTCATGTCGGAGACTGTCTTTTCTCCTCTTAATAGGGAACCCACATGGAGACTGAGCTGTCTATGGGCTATATATGAGCTGGGGTCTAGATCCTGTCTCTGTGTGGTTTTTAGTTGATGCACAAGTCTCCAATCCCCCCTGGGGCCTGCTCTTTTTCTGTTTGGCTTTGTTGGTCTCCTTGTGTAGCTCCTATTCCCCCTGGGACATTTTATACAACCCTTCTTTCATCTATTTTCCTGGGCTCTGTCCAAAGTTTGGCTGTGAGTGTCTGCATCTGCTTCTGTCCTCTGCTGGTAGGCTCCAGTCCTGTTTCCTCTCTTCTATCACTTCCAGTGTTTATCCTGTTTTCCCTTCTGAATGAGAATTAGGAATGTTCCCTAGGGTTCTCCTTGTTTAGCTTCTTTAGTTCTGCAGATTTTAGGATGTTTATTCTATGTAATATGTCTAATATCCACTTATAAGTAAGTATGTACCATGTGTGTCTTTCTGCTTCTGGGATACCTCACTCAGGATGATCTTTTTTACTTTATCCATTTGCCTGCAAATTTCATGATGTCCTTGTTTTTTCCATTGTTTAAATGTACCACAATTTCTGTATCCATTCTTCAACTGAGGGACTCCAGGTTGTTTCCATATTCTGGCTATTACAAATAAAGCTGCTATGAAAACAGTTGAGCAAATGTCCTTGTACGTTTGAGCATCTTTTGGATATGTGCCTAGGAGTGGAATAGATGAATCTTGAGGTAGCACTATTTCTAGTTTTCTGAGAAAGCATAAGATTGATTTCCAAAGTGGTTATGTAAGTTTACATTCTCACCAGCAATGAAGGAGGTCTCCTCTTTCTCCACATCTTCTCCAGCATGTGTTGTCACTTGAGTTTTTGATCTTAGCTATTTGATGGGTGTGAGAATGTTTTGATTTGCATTTCCCTGATAACTAAGGATGTTGAGCATTTCTTTAAGTTTCCCTCTGCCATTCGATATTCCTCTATTGAAAATTCTCTGTTTAGCTCTGTACTCCATTTTTAATTGGCTTATTTGTTTCGTTGGTGTTTAATTTTTTGAGTTCTTTATATATTGTGGATATTAGTTCTCTGATGGAGGTTGGGTTGGTGAAGATCTTTTCCCAGTCTGTAGGCTGTTGTTTTGTTCTGTTGACCTGACAGTGTCCTTTGATTTACAGAAGATTTTTAGTTTCATGAGGTTCCATTTATTGATTTTTGATCTTACTACCTGAGCTCTTGGTGTTCTTTCTAGGAAATTGTCTCTGATGCCAATGCTTTCAAGGCTCTTCTCCTTTTTTTCTTCTAACTGATTTAGTGTGTGTGGTTTTATGTTGATGTCTTTTATCCACATGGACTCAATTTTTGTGCAGGGTTATAAGTATTGATTTACTTTATCTTTTGAAATATGAGTGGGAGGGCCTCTAGAGAGATGATTCAGTGTTTAAAAGTAGTAGCTGATCTTTCAGAGAACCTGGGTTTAACTCCTAACACCAACATTGCTGCTAACACTCATCTGTAATGACATTCCAAGGTCCCAAAAGATCTGACATTTTCTTCTGCATCATTTTCATCTAGGCACTGGATGTTCATGTGTTCATAAAAAACAGAACACCCAAACATAAAATTTTAAAGTGGGGAAAATTCTTATTGTTTTAAAAATAATTCTATCTTATTATGTAAAATTGCTTTATTTTTTCACTAGTTATAAAATAGTGATAAATGCACAAGGTAGAAGTTTAAGGACTTTAGTGACTTCAGCCTGAAAAGTAAATATCATATATACATTATCAAGTCACTTTATTTGTCTTACTCAAAGGTAAATACTTTTATTCTTGTGAATGTTAAAGTTATCATGCATCCACAGGACACTGTGGTATCAGCTTACTAATACCTCCATCTACATATTTATGTCAGCACCCCTATATTTGTGTATAAATGGTAGCATGTAGTCATTTAAAAACTCAGCTTTATGGTGATGTACTTAAAAAACAATAGCCTATGATCCATTAAACTGCTTGATTCATTTAGATAGAGGTGTTAATTTGGGGGTGTTAATTATGACATGATTGGGTTTAATCACGATTCATTGTTTTATGTATTTTGTGTCTTTGTTTCATTTCAATAAGAAGTCTAAGTAGATGAGAGAAACTCCCAACCTTCAATCATATTTACAAGCAAGTTTCACTCATGAGTATGACTTCCAGGAGATAAGCAGTGATGGTGACAGCTGCTTCAGGTGAGGCTCACTTGATCCTGGGAGTCACAGAAGAATGGGGAGTCTTGACTGGTGCCAATAATAGAATTTCCCTGAAGCATCAATAAGGATAAAGTTCTAGGGATCAGGTATGCTTAAAAAACAACTTACTGTCACGGCTCTCACAAAGCTTAAGTAAATTTTCTTAAACAAATATTTTGACAGTGGTTCTATGCTGTTAAACCAGTTTTAAAGATATTAAGCAGTTGGGAATTTTTTTAAAAATGTGTCGTATAAATTACATTGTCGTTGCTTATTTTAACGGGACTAATTCTGTGCTGTTCTTGATACAGCTGTCCCCAAGGCAAGAACACCTTAATGATACTTAAACACAGTAACTTTAAAGGATAACTCCAGCTTTCTTGATTTGACTAGGTTCTCACCAGGCAAGAACAGATACAGAGTCAGGAATTCACGAAGTTAGCAAACTGCTGCTGTGATCCACAGGGAAAATGATGGTGGATTAAGTCGGCATGCAACACTGCAAGCAACGGCTAATGCTACATTTACAAAAGAAATAGTAGAAATAGAGGTTGGTTTTTGTTTTTTTGTTTGTTTGTTTGGTTGGTTTGGTCTGGTCTGGTCTGGTTTTGTTTTGTATTACACAACACAGGGTTTCTCTGTGTAGCCCTGGCTGTTCTGGAGCTAGCTTTGTAGAGCAGGCTGAGCTTGAACTCAGAGATCAACCTGCCTCTGCCTCCCAAGTGCCAGGATTAAAGATGTGCCTCAACACCACCTGGCAAGAATTGGATGCTTATTTTGCTTTTTTTTTGGGGGGGGGGCGAGCGGGGGGGTAAGCATTTTTTTTGTCTCTAGAGATATACTCACTTTCATCCTGTTTGTGTGAGTGTTGTACCTGAGTGTAAGTATGTGTGCCTCAAGTGTATCTGGGGTCTGCATACAAGTTCTGGGAAGTAATCTGGGGTCCTCTGACAGAACGGAAAATATTCTTACAAGCTAAGCCATATCTCAGACCGCTGCAGCATTTTTTTTTAATATACATAGTTTTGATGAAATCATCAGCCAGATATGTTCTTACATGACATCATAATATTCATTTTCATATTGTAAACAAACATTAAATTTTAGAGAAGTGTTAAGGTATAAAATTGTGTTATAAGAAAACCTCCTTTCTGTTTAATACCAACCCCCAAACTCAATTGGTTTTGCTGGTCTCTGTGACTAATGCACTTGGTATACTGATTTGATATGAATCATCCTGACAGGTTTTAGGATCTTTTGCCAGGAACTTTAGTGTTAAAATAATAATAATAAAAAAGTTCGTTATCATCTATCAATAATGAATATTCCTGACAAAGAAAATTTTAAAAAAACAAATAAAAGTTTGCACTATCAAGATACTATGAAAAGCAGTCCATCAAATTCAACAGAAAAGTAGCTCTTCACTTATAATAAATGCCTTAAACATTTAAAAGAAAACATGGAAAAAAATAACTTATATGCCTGACGTTTTATGCAGTCAGTGAATGTAGACAAAATCACTAGGTCTTCTTACAGATTTAGTATTCAGTAATTCTATTTGAAAAGAATGCAAACAACAGAAAGAACATAATCAGAATCAAAGGATCCAATCAACATGAACTGAACATGAAGCACAGTTTGCCTGTTTATGAGAGGAAGAGAGGGAGTGTGCGTGTTTCTGTGTTATAATTAAGGGTAAGAAAATTTCCTGGTCCTAAATTCTACCTTTCTTTGATCATGCCTACCTTAACTTGCAATTAAAAAGATCACACACAATAAAAGAGTTGATGTTTCTATTGACTTGCTAATCAATTGTTTTTTTGCCTTAGACATACCATCATTTTCTAAAAGGCTGACCTAATTTTCATTGCCTTGATTAAACTGAAAACCACACTAAAAGATTTGTTTTCTTCTTCAGTTGTCTACATTACTCTGGTTTAGACGTGAACAAAAGTATACAGAAAACCAAATCCATCTTTGGGTGATATTTCCTTGCCAGGTTTAAGTATTTGTCAAAACAAAATTTGCTTAACGCGTGTCAAACTTGTCCATTATTCTTACTGTAAAATGCAGAAATGAAGTGAGCATAATGCATACAAGCAAAATTATCATACCTAACATTTACTCAGCCCTCATTCTTTTCTCTGTGTTCATG
Organism: Psammomys obesus; assembly: GCF_907164565.1. Lineage (NCBI taxonomy): Eukaryota > Metazoa > Chordata > Mammalia > Rodentia > Muridae > Psammomys > Psammomys obesus. Next base: position 15,764,718 of record NW_026588752.1, on the reverse strand, counting down.
TGTTTTGTGTACCTTTTCTGTTCACCCTCGCCCGGTGGAGTGACTGGTATTGTTATCTGTGCTTCGCAGGCGGGGTGAGAAATTGGCAGAGAGGGTTTACAAAAGTTGCCTAAAGTCACGCAGCTTTTACATAGGTGAATAAAACTCTCATTCCTCTCCTTTGACTTTAGCTCCAGTGGGCAAAAGCAGCCCAGATTCCTTGTGTCGCGATGTTTAAAACTGGTTTTGTTCTTTTTATAGCTCATTATTGGAGAAATAAAGAGATACATGTGCTCTCTAAAATAGGTGATGTATGTATGCTGTCAGCATTCTAAAAATACGATAGTTTGTCTTGCTCATTTTTAAGTTCTTAGTGCAATCAAGATGATGATGGGATTAAAAAAAAAGAACCTGGAAAATTGAAAATCCAATTGATATTTTCAAATGATTCTATACATTAAACTTGAAAAATGAATTAGGAGCTGACCTATAAGTCTAGTTTAGGCGGTGCTCTCATCGCAGGCCATCTGCACTATTGGCCTATTTATTTGTTTACTGTAGAAAAATGACTCAAATCAACCATGGAAGAAATGAACCAGTTCTATCAAGACACTGAATCTATTCTACAGCCTCCGAAACTGACCCTCGCCTGTAAAAAATTTAGAAAGTTTAAAATGATAGTAAAGAAAATGCATTTGGATTCCCAATGAATGGTCTGTCTCTGTAGGTGTTTGTGTAAGGCATCGCTTTGTGAGCAGCTTCTCTCCAGCTCTTTCAAGCAGACATCCAAAGCTGTTGCATAAACTGTGAATTCCTTTACATCACATGAAAATGCCTGTTTGATCGATCACAAACGCTTAATCTTCACAAAATCTGAGCTAGGGACATTATTGTCAGGCATCAGTGTTTGCATCTAGATGAGACAGCGTGCAGGACAAATGCTGAGAAGTAGAGATTGTTTTAGTATTGTCGCTTCCAAATTCGTAAACTTGTGCGGTTTAGGGGTCTTACTCAGTGTGTGCCTCATGCAATAAGTCAATCTCAAGTCATAAAAGTCAGTAAAATGCAGCTACCCAATGTCCTCATTCTCCTTCAAAAATACTTTTTCTATTCAAACTTAGAGCTAACTGATGTTCTTATATATTAAAATAATTTTAGAGAAATGTTCAGGTTACTATAGTCCATGCAGTAAAACAGTACAGGGTAAATTATCACTCTATAAGCAGGCAATATGTACCAAATACTAACTTAAATAGTTCACATATAGAAGCTTTAACTCTCACTGCAAACCTGAAAGCCTGGGGGTAGGGGTGCTGTCAATTATATTCCAAATAAAGAAACCGGCATGAGTTGTCTGCTGAAGTAAAATGGGAAATTTTCAGTGTTCTCTTCTAAAATAGGCATGCTTCCATGACTCCAAAATCCTAATCCTCAAAATGACTCTGATGGCAGGTTTGACTGATTCCATGCCCTCTGAGACAATGGATATGGAGAGCAATACAAGTGTCTCTGGCTACTGTGAACATGTTTGTGGAAGTATTTCTGCTCAGTCCAGCTGGCTGGATTGAAGCCTCGCTCACTTTCCATTTCAAACTAAACAATAGAATATTATTTTCTCTGAATTGAATCTACCTTCATATAGGATGGAAACTGGTAGGAGTAGTAGGTAAGGATTTAGTGGCTTCCATAGTCAAATCACTCTTGTGTGCCATTTCATAGCAATCCTGCAAAACACTGATATTCAACAAAAGCAGGTTTCGGCAAATAATAGGAAAAAGTACTTGAAAAGGAGTCTACATGGCATCCTAAACACAAATATTAACACAGTCAAACACCAGCAAGCATGTTTAGAAAGGTGGCCCAGTTGGCAATGCATTTGCTGAATGAGCACCAGAACTTGAGTTTGACATCCCCCACATCCCCTTTGCACACAAATGAAAGCTCGGTCTGGAAGCTCTTCTGTAATCCATGTGCTGGAGAAAACAGTGGGAGAAGGGGAATATAAGCTGGTCACAGCTACCCACAGAGAAGGAACTAAAAACTGTCCCTTAGGATCTGGGAAATCAGAACCTCACAGGACATGGTTCGCAGAAGCGGCATTAAGCTTGGGCATGTGAAGACATTTATAAACTCTTACAATTAAAATAATGCATCATGAAAGATGATACTATGTATTACCACTAAAGAATAAGTATCAATAAAGGCAGATGACAACGGAATGATAAGTTAAAACTCTACACTATAGTAAAACAGAGTCAAACATGTAAACAAAAAAACTTCAGTAGCATTACTAAAAATTCTTTTTTTCTTTTTTTTAATTTTATTTTTCTTATTAGTTACATTTTGTTAACTGTGTCCCAGCTGTATCCCGCTCCCTCATTCCCTCCCCCACCCCACACTCCCTCCCTGATCTCCTCCCTGCCCCTTTCCAAGTCCACTGATAGGGAATCATATGAAAGAAGGGGAGTTAGTATGATATGGAAAGGATAGGAGCTCTACAAGGACCAAATATATCCGGGCACAGGGTCTTTTCTGAGACTGACACTCAACCAAGGACCATGTATGAATGTAACCTAGAACCTCTGTTCAGATGTAGCCCGTGGTAGCTCAGTAACCAATTGGTTTCCCATAGTGAGGGGAACAAGGACTATTTCTAACAGCATTAATAAAAATTCTTATTACCTACAAATATTCTGTAAAACATTAGGGAATACAGATTGGCAAGATAGATACAGAATAAGATACATAAAGCATAAAGGAACCATTAATAGGCCACTATATAAAGTCATTTCCATGTCAAAATACCATAACCATCTGGGAAAAAATAATCTCAATAAAGGAATATGTCAGGAAATGAAAATTAGATTCCTGTGGCCACTCATCATTTCTTTTTTTTTTAATTGATTTTTTTATTAATTACACTTTATTCATTTTTTAAATTTTTTTATACTTTATTCACTTTGTATCCCCCCATAAGCCCCTCCCTCCTCCCCTCCCGATCCCACCCTCCCTCCCCTTTCTGCATGCAGGCCACTCCCCAGGTCCACTGATAGGGGAGGTTCTCCTCTCCTTTCTGATCTTAGTCTATCAGTTCTCATCAAAATTGGCTGCATTGTCCTCTACCGTGGCCTGGTAAGGTTGCTCCCCCCTCAGGGGGAGGTGATCAAAGAGCAGGCCAATCAGATTATGTCAGAGGCAGTCCCTCTTCCCATTACTATGTAACCCACTTGGACACTGAACTGCCATGGGCTACATCTGTGCAGGAGTTCTAGGTTATCTCCACGAATAGTCCTTGGTTGGAGTATGGGTCTCTGGGAAGTTCCCTGTGTTCAAATTATCTTGTTCTGTTGCTCTGCTTGTGGAGTTCCCGTCCCCTCCAGCTCTTACTATTTCCCACTTCTTACATAAAATTCCATTCACTCTGCCCATCAGTTGGCCATCAGGCTCAACATCTGCTTTGACAGTCTATACTGCAGAGGCTTTCAGAGGCCCTCTGTGGCAGGTTCCAAGGTTGTTTCCTGTTTTCTTCTGGCTTTCAGAGGCCCTCTGTAGCAGGTTCCGAGGTTGTTTCCTATTTTCTTTTTCTTCTGATGTCCATCCTCTTTCCTTTCAGGGTGGCGATTGAACATTTTAGTTAGGGTCCTCTCTTTTGCTTAGTTTGTTTAGATGTACAGATTTTAGTGGGTTTATTCTATGTTGTATGTATATATGAGTGAGTATATACCATGCGTGTCTTTTTGCTTCTGGGACAACTCACTCAGGATGATCCTTTCCAGGTCCCACCATTTACCTGCAAATTTCATGATTTCCTTATTTTTCATTGCTGAGTAATACTCCATTGTATAGATGTACCACAGTTTCTGCATCCATTCTTCAGTTGAGGGGCATCTGGGCTGTTTCCAGCTTCTGGCTATTACAAATAAAGCTGCTACAAACATGGTTGAGCAAATGTCCTTTTTGTGTACTTGAGCCTCTTTTGGGTATATGCCTAGGAGTGGTATGGCTGGATCTTGAGGAAGCGCTATTCCTAGTTGTCTGAGAAAGCGCCAGATTGATTTCCAGAGTGGTTGTACCAGTTTACATTCCCACCAGCAGTGGAGAAGGGTTCCCCTTTCTCCACAACCTCTCCAGCATGTGTTGTCCCTTGAGATTTTCATCTTGGCCATTCTGATGGGTGTAAGGTGAAATCTCAGGGTTGTTTTGATTTGCATTTCCCTAATGGCTAATGAGGTTGAGCATTTCTTTAAGTGCTTCTCTGCCATTCGATATTCCTGTACAGAGAATTCTCTCTTTAGCTCTGTTCCCCATTTTTTAAGTGGATTACTTGGTTTGTTGCTTTTCAGCTTGTTTAGTTCTTTATATATATTGGATATGAGTCCTCTGTCAGATAAAGGGTTGGTGATGATTCTTTCCCAATCTGTAGGCAGGTGTTTTGTTTTGATGACGGTGTCCTTTGCTTTACAGAAGCTTTTCAATTTCATGAGGTCCCATTTATTGATTGTTGCTCTTAGAGCCTGTGCTGTTGGTGTTCTGTTCAGGAAGTTTTCTCCTGTACCAATGAGTTCTAGGGTATTCCCCACTTTTTTTTTTCTAGCCGATTTAATGTGTCTGGTTTTATGTTGAGGTCTTTGATCCACTTGGACTTCAGTTTTGTGCAGGGTGGTAAATATGGATCTATTTTCATTTTTCTACATGACATCCAGTTGGACCAGCACCATTTGTTGAAGATGCTATTTTTTTTCCATTGTATGGTTTTGGCATCTTTGTCAAAAATGAGGTGTCCGTAAGTGTGTGGGTTTATTTCTGGGTCTTCTGTTCGATTCCATTGATCCACCATTTTGTTTCTATGCCAGTACCATGCAGTTTTTATAACTGTTGCTCTATAGTACAGCTTGAGATCAGGGATGGAGATACCTCCAGAAGATCTTTTATTGTAGAGGATTGTTTTAGCAATTCTCGGTTTCTTGTTATTCCATATGAATTTGAGAATTTTTCTTTCCAGGTCTGTAAAGAATTGTGTTGGCAATTTGATGGGAATTGCATTAAATCTGTAGATTGCTTTTGGTCACTCATCATTTCTTAATGCAAGTCTTGGAAGCACTGGCAATTCTACCATTTAGGAACATAAACACAGCAAAAGTGCAACATCCTCAGGAGAGACGAAAGTAAGGACAGAACCCGAATGTATTTCTATCCAGACTTTTTTTTTTTTTTTTTTTTTTTGGTCTACTATTTCCTAACAGAATTATTCCATATACCCAAAAGGTTTTTTTTTTTTTTTTTTTGTATCATTCATTATAATTTTCCAGGTCTCAGAAATATTTAATGATGATATGGCACGCAAATGTGCTTGAAACAATAAAGAAGAAAATAATATTCTTCTGACAATAGGCAATGGCAATTTATTTACAAAACAAAGTTAGAATCTTCAGTTATAATATACACAGAATATTCTCCATATGCCTAAAATGTGAAGAATCAAAACATCAAATCTTGTGAAAAAAAGTTTTGAGTAAATGTTCAGGAAGTTATGCACAAGAACAAGCCTGCTTACGCTGACAATGGACCTGAAAAAAATGATGAAAATCAATAAGCTATAAACATTGTAAAGACTTTATGAAAGTAAATAAATAAAGAGAACATTATCCACAGATTAGATGAAATATATATATTTCCTTCTGGGAAACAGATGATACAGGGGAGGAATACGGGTCAGTGAACAGAATGTTTGTTGTGCAAACATGGGTAGCTGAGTTTGATTACCAGAGCCTAGGTAAAAGTTTAGTATTGTCTCTTAAACTTAAATATCAGTGTTTGGTAAACAGGCACAGGTAGATGCCTCAGCAGACAGGCAGTTTACTCTAAAAGGCAATCATCAAGTACCAGTGAGAATGTTTGTCTCTTGCTAAAAGGAAAAAGTAAAAATAAGAAGAAAAGGAAAGAAAGAAAAGGAGAGAAACAGACACACAGAAAGAGAGAGACAGAGACAGAGAGAGAGAGAGATCAAGTAAAATAACAACTGATGTTTCCTGAGAAACCTGAACTGAAAAGCAATAGTGACGTGAGACTCTGTCTTCTGCTCTCTATAAGTATACAGACAGGCACACACCTGCATACATACAAGAATGTGGACGTACCAGTAGACACAGACACACACAGTCCTACAGAGAAAAAGAAAACAGTAAGACTGCTGATACACAAAATAATAAAATATTTTTTTATTAATGTATCAAAAGATGCTTGAATAATCAGGACATGCAAATTAAAGGAAGAATTATTTTGCTTACTGCATTTTCCAGAATAACCAGAAATGGTTGAAAGTATTACTTTTAGTTAAAATGCCAGGAGAATGTACTATCTATTACCAGTAAAAATATGCAGCCAGTTTGACTGTAACTACCAAAAATTACAATTTATCTATCTATTCATCCACCTAAAATTATATTACTGTGCATTTAGCCAAACACCATATCACACATATGCATGAAAGCTCATGCATTGGAAATTATAATATAGCAGCATTTTATAGCAAAACTGAATAGCACCTGTATTTTCTCCAATCAAGAATATTTGAATATACACTGACACCATTCTATGGTTTATGTAATAACAAAATAAAATAAATACTATATGAACAAATAGGAAAGATCATTTATAAGTAATAAAACAATGTTAACATATACGACATATACCCCTCATTTCTGCTCAATCAATAAAAAATTAAACCATATGATTATAGTCCTAGGTGCATATCCAATATTATATTTATAAATAACTAAAAGAGAATTTTTTAAAAAGAAGGAGTTACCTACCTATAATCATTCCTTTGACAGGAGTTTCCTGCTGATTAAGGACAGTTTGGTTATGTGTATTTTACTCATTATACTTTTGTATTGCTTGCATGTTTACTATGAGAATGCACACATTCTTTAATTAAGTAAATATATTTATTATTTACTAGATCAAACTGTTTGGCACTATCTGGAGACCTTCTACTTCTCCTTGTAGGCACTTATATAATTTTTAATATTTTAAATTATGTGAGCAAATCTCTGTTTAATATCCATAGTCCCCTTGGCCCTCCTCTTGTGACAGCTTTAAAAGCTTCAGGCTTTATATCCATGTTCAAGGGAAGAAGAAAGTAGAAAGAGACGGTACTAGTTTCACCTGTCCCTTGTATCTTGGAAACAAAAGTTCCCCAAATCTATCAGGAATCCCTTCTTGCATTTTTATTGTATATAACTTTGAAACATGAACAATCCCAGTGGGAAGGATGCTGGGAAGATGAGAGCTTTGTTTCATTAGATATATTCTTTCTATATAACAACAATGAAGATTGCAAAAAATAAAAAATTAAAAAAAAAACTATTGGGTTAGCATCACTTGGAATCAGATTTTAATGTTTTACAAGCTATTGTAAAGGACATGTAAATTCTATTGATTCTTGTTTAACTGGCAACCTAGCATACCTGTACTACAGTAGCATAAGAGAATGTATTTTCTAAGTCATGGAGTACAGTAATCTATAATCCAAGCAAAGTTCAGACAGAGGGAACCAAATTTAATGACAAAGAGTATAACCTGTCCATAAAATAAACACACGTTATGTTTGTATGTAAACCACCTCGCTGAATACCATGCACTGCCTGGCTTCCTTTCCTCTGCTCTCAAGTATCTCTAAATTGCTTTTTACAGATTGGTCTTGGCAGTGATACCGTCATTCATTCATGAAGAATATTCTAAGAAACCACCCTGTGAAACTAATTGCAACGTTTTCTTTCAAATTATATATCTGCAGTGCTGCAGCATATACAACTCCATCAATTTAACAATTACTATGTCTTGGAGTGGTTTTTTTTTTTTTCCCCCTTCAATTTAAGGATAAGCATTACTTGTACTGGGAGATCATATTACCATCTACAACACGATTTTGGTGTCTTTTTTGTTTTTATTTTGGAATGTTACGATTACCTGTTTCAGACATTTGCTTGTAAAAGAAATATTTTATATGCCTGATGTAATTGTAGTCTCCAAGGCTTACTACCTCTGTCTGCTAACCTAGGCCTGGTCCTGAAAGCTTCTAGCCTCAATACAATCTTATCTAGGCCTAGATTGTTTACAGCCTGGGACATTTAATGCTGAATAGCTTTCTGAATTCTTGCTGGTTGTTTTCAACTTAGCTGTTTGGCTCAAAACTCCTCTCTAAGCTGACTGATTCAAACTGGCTTTTCTCATGTTCTGACTAAATTGCTCTGCTTGGCTCATAGTAATTTATGGCAATATGTTCTAATATTCTGGCTCATTTTCATTCTCTGGCTTGTTCTGCCTCCACCGGTGTCTAACTTGTTTTCTCTCTGCAACCTGTTTCTGTACAACTGCCATGATAAGACTGTCTCCTCTCTTCTCTCTCCCTCTGTTCTAATCTCTCAAATATCTGTTTTTAAATATTTTTATTTTAATTTTTCAAATAGCTTTTTAAAAAATTTTTATTCGTTTATTTATTTTTTATTATTACAATTTATTCACTTTGTATCCCAGCTGTAGCTGCCTCCCACATCCCCTCCCAACCCCACCCTCCCTCCCTCTTATCCTCCCATGCCCCTCTTCCAGTCTGCTGATAAGGGAGATCCTCATCCCCTTCCATCTGACCCTAGCCTAACAGGTCTCATCAGAACTGGCTACATTGTCGTCTTCTTCTGTGCCTGGTAAGGCTGCCCACCCTTCTTCAGGTGGAGATGATTGAAGAGCCAGCCTCTGAGTTCAGGTCAGAGACAGCCCCTGTTCCCCTTACTAGGAGACCCACTTGGAGGCTGAGATGCTGTGGGCTACATCTGAGCAAGGGGTCTAGGTTTTCTCCATGAATGGCCCTTGGTTGGAGTATCAGTATTTGGCAAAGATTCCTGGACCCAGAATTTTTTTGATTCTGTTGATCTCCTTGCAGAGATTCTGTCCCTAGTAGATCTTTCTATCTCATCCTTATTTCATAAAAAAAGATCATCCTAAGTTAGGTAACCCAGAAGAAGGAAGATAAACATAGTATATCTTTCTGTGGATTTTAGTCATATAAAATAGGATAAACATACTAAAATCTATACTCCAAAAAAGCTAAGCAAGGAGGACCCTAGGGAAGTTGCTCAATCCTCACTCAGAAAGCAAATGGGACAGACAATGGAAGAGAGAGAAAACAGGGAACAGGACAAAAACACAGAGGGCCTCTGAAAGACTGTACCCAGCAGATTATCAAAGCAGATGCTGAGACTCATAGCCAATCTTTGGGCAGAGTGCAGGGAATCTTGGCTTTTTATTTTATTTTATTTTATTTTATTTTATTTTATTTTATTTTATTTTATTTCATTTTTTAACTCCCTGTTCTTGTAAGAGTTAAGCATATCCTATTCTGTCAAATATTTCTCTGATTTGTCACTTTTAAACATCACATTTAGACATTACTTTCAAACTTGGGTGATTCCTTCTAACAAATGAACTTTATCTTCATTGTTTGGGATTAAAGGCTTGTACTAAGGGTGTATCTGCATTCCAACTGGATCACACAGACCAAGATTTTTGGTGTGATCAGAGCAGCCATGTTGCTGGATTAAAATTCCTCAGGATAGATATCTGAAGTAGGAGAAGACAAGGAACAGGACAGCAGCATTCCCCAGAGGACCTCTGAAAGACTCTACCCACCAGGTTATTGAAGGAGATACTGAAACTCATAGCCAAACTTTGGGCAGAGTGCTGGAAACCTTATGGAAGAAGAGGGTGATAGAAAGACCTGGAGGGGACAGGAACTCCACAAGAACAACAGAGCCAAAATACCTGGGCCCAGAGGGGCCTGCAGAGACAGATACTACAACTAAGCACCATGGATAGAGAGGACCTAGACCCCCTATTCAAAGGAAGCCCATTGACTGCTCCTTTTCCAAGTGGGTTTCCTAGTAAGGGGTGCAGGGGCTGTCTCTGACATGAACTCATTGGCCAGATCTTTGATCACTTCCCTCTGGGGGGGGGGGGTGCAGCTTTTTTGGACCACAGAGGAAGATGATGCAGCCAGCCTTGGTGAGACCTGATAAGCTAGGGTCAGATAGAAGGAGAGGAGGTCCTCTCTTATCAGGGGACTAGGGAAAGGGCTTAGGGAGAGAAGAGGGAATTTGGTGGGACTGGGGGGATACAAGGAGATACAAAGTGAATAAATTGATAAATTGTATAAATAAAATTATATTTAAAAATTTCCTCTTCATTTGCATTTATAAGCATAGTTTTGACAAACACCCTTGTTACAAAATCCCTCTGAATTTCATGGAATATTTCCAGAAATGGATTGATGAATAAGGGGCTGGGTTTGAATCTTTTGATTTTCAAAAAAATTATAATTTAAAGGAAGTAATGAACTGTTGAAATGGAGTCTAGGAAATATTTTATTTGAATGGATTTGCAGTAATCAAGGAATCAACAGTAATCTTAAGGTGTGATTTGACATAGCAAACATGGATTTGGTGTGAATCAGGGTAATGTTGCATACATAAAATACAGAAAGAAGAAATAGGATGGTTTGAGGGATGCCAGACAAAATCTTCATCAGAGTTTAGATAAGCTTCACAGGAATTAGAAATAGTGGAAGGTTTCTGTTGTCATGTGAGCAGCAGGAAGAAGGTAATGAAGAAAAAGCTTTGATGTGTCTCAACCTGTTCACAGCATAGGCAGTGAAATTATATGGGAAGTGAGAGTTCAAAAGTTTTACTACAAGACTATTGGGGTAAAGGGAATTAAACTGTCATGTTTAGTGTCATCTTAGGTGACTTGAAAACACTTCATTTAAAAAACGTAAGATGAACAATGAATAAGGTGAATGTTTATCTTGGTTTAGAATAGTCTCACCTTAGACAGCCCTTCCTCCTTTACTCTTAGGGTATATAATCCCATGTATGAGGACACCTGTCTATTGTGATATGTACTCACAAACATGTATATATACTGTTATAAACTTATGTCCTACCTTCCATCTATCTATCTATCTATCTATCTATCTATCTATCTATCTATCTATCTATCTATCATCTATCTATCTATCTATCTGCTCTTGCATAGGATCCATGTTTGTTACCCATCATGCACATGGCAGCTCACAAACATCTATAACCCCTGTTTCAGGCATCTAATGATTTCTGTCCTGCAACAGGCAGGCAAATACTCACACACATAATATTTTTTTCTGCACAAAATTTTCAAGGAGATAATTTATTTACCACTTTCCTTTCCTTTTGTCTGACTATTTGTAGAGCCCAGTAATAAGTTAGTTGCATATATGTGTTTCCCCCCTTCTGAAAAGTTGTTTATACCTAAGTAAGTTAAGTATGTAAGTATGTTGTCTTGTGATTTTATCAAATGCAAATGCAGATAGCCTTTAGTCTTCTGATATACTCTTTTCTATTTTGCTTAAATGCAAACATTCTAACAACACATTTTTCCAAATAGTAATTGTATTAATACTTACTTTTACAAATATTGTTCTATTATTTTCACCTTCTTGAATTTCAGTTTCACAAAATCTATTTCATTCCACACATTGTTTTATAGCTCTTGGTTATAATGACTTTCCTATGAGGAGTTTGATATTTCCTGTTGTTTAAATTTGATGTTAATCCAAGTATATTAATTTTATAAATGTAAATAAGCATAGGTCATTATTTCTTTTTAATTTCATTCTATAAGAACAGCAGCTTTGAATATACTGTGTGTGGTGTGTGTGTGTGTGTGTGTGTGTGTGTGTGTGTGGTGTGTAGTGTGTGTGATGTGTGTGTGTGTGCGTGTGTGGTGTGTATGTGTGTGTGGTGTGTGTGTGTGTGTGTGTGTGTGCGTGTGCGTGTGTGGTGTATACTCTATGTGCATGTGCTTGTGATTATAGCCGAGCAAATTGATGACTTTGGTTCTCCTGTGCTATCACCTCCTCCTTATTCCTTTTGGAATTGGAGTCAATTACTGAATCTAGAGTTAGGCTGTTTGTTCTCAGTTATGGGTCACCTTTCTGCCTCTGTTCTCCAGAGCTATAGGGTTAGAGACACAACAGAGGATATGTCCATCTCTTTACATGTCTGATGGGGATTTGACCTCAAGTCCCCAAGCTTGTACAGCAAACTCTTTTACCTGCTGAACAATCACCCTAGGATCCTGCATTGACTGCTATCCTATACAGAGGAAATTGATTTAGGTTGTCTACTCAGTTCTCATGGTACATACACATTTTCCTATTACAACGCTGCACTAACTAGAAGGGAGATGTTTTATGGTATATTTAGTTATAAGGACAAGTCATCTTATTTTTCCTTTTCACACTTTATTTGGTAATTTACCGTTATTTTCTCTATATTTGAATTTTAAGAACAATATTACCCAATGCTCTGTAAAAAATAGTCTTTTTGGTGTTTCAAAAAGATTTGCATTGAATTTCTATGTTTTCTATATTTCGGAGAACTAATATTTTGAATGTATGCATATTTTACATAGTACATTCCTTTTGAGATGTTCTAAAATGTATAGATTTTTTTATTACTGTGAGTGACATTTAGTACTTGTAAGAGTAGGACAAGGTTCTTGATGCTTTTGTGTTTTATTCTTATCCAACCATCTAACAAAATTTTATTAAATCTTGCCATTTTCCAGAGAAGACTTGGTTCATCAGCAAAAATAATAAATCAATATATTTCCAGTTATTAATTTTTCTGTGTTGTTCTTATTAAAACTTTCAACAAAACATTCACTCCAATTGTGTGTCACTCTTCTTTATCTGGCTAAATTAAAGTGGACTTAATATCTCAACAAACAGGACAATATTTACTTAAAATCTGAAAGAGTTGCTACTGGTTTATTGGGAGTACGCATCAGTTCTAACGGAAGTGCTCATATCAGGAAAGCACTGTGCCCCTGAGCTGTATACCCAACCTGATCATCATGCCATTTAAATAGTGAAGTCATTTCCTTTAATATCCATTTTAATAAAAATTTTCACAAGTAATAGCTAATCATTTTTTTTTCTAGAAACTCAGTTGATATTTTGTTATAAAAATTTTTGGCAGGATGAGTTAACAGAACCAGAAGATTTGAACACAGGGGTCTTCCCAGGGACCCATACTCCAACCAAGTACCAGGCATAGAGATAACCTAGAACCCCTGCACAGATGTAGCCCATGGCAGTTTAGTGTCTAAGTGGGTTACATAGTAATGGGAAGAGGGACTGCCTCCGACACAATCTGATAGGCCTGCTCTTTGATCACCTCCCCCTGAGGGGAGAGCAGTCTTACCAGGCCACAGAAGATGACAAAGCATCCACTCCTGATGTGATCTGATAGACTAAGATCGGAAGGAAGGAAAGGAGGACCTCCCTATCAGTGGACTTGGGGAGGGGCATGCGTGAAGAAGGGGGAGGAAAGGTGGGATCAGGAGGGGAGGAGGGAAGGACTTATGGGGGGATACAAAGTGAATAAAGTATAAAAAAAATAAAAAAATGAAAAAAATGAAAAAAAAATTTTATCACATATACATCAGTATAGTATCTGGGTAGATTAAGCAGCCCTTACAATGTTCTTTTCTTATGTGTTGCAAATTTAAAACAAAATATTCAGGATAAGTAGCTGAAAAAGTGATGTTTCATTTAGGACACTTTCATAAGAATAAATTTTGTTCCCAAACCTATAACATAATTATTACATTTAAGAAAATAATCAATATTTTTCTAATATCAATGTTTCATCTATTTTTTTATTTTTTGCTTTGTTTTACCTATATCCCTTTAACTTTTTATTGAGAAAAATTATATGTTGATTTAAATGAACCAATTTTTAAATCATGTGGTACAATTATTCTCATTAGTTTTACATATTTTACAGAGTTTTCATAATCAAATCTTTTTCTTTTCTTTAATTTTTTTTTAAATTTTGGACAGGGTTTCTCTGTGTAGCCTTGGTTATCCTGGACTCTATTTGTAAACCAACCTGACCTTGAACTTACAGAGATCTGCCTGCCTCTGCCTCCTTGGGTGCTGGGATTATAGGTGTATGCCACCTTCCCTGGCTCATAATCAAATCTTAAAATGTGTTTCTAAGATGGGAAAAGTTCGTTTCTGTCTCTCAGCATGTCACATTTAAGACGCCTCATCTGCAGCACCTGGAACCCATCACTGTCACTGCCATCCTCCCAGATTGCCCATACTGTCATTAACTTCAGCAGTTCTTAACATCCGAAGTGGATTAATTTAGTTAGTATAAAGCCCCTGCCTTTCTTCAAAACTGTCCCCCAAACCATCATATCAAGTACAATCCTACCAGTGAAATATAGATTCCAGTTGTGGGGTTATTTTAGTTGATTGTTTTGCTTTGTTTTAATCTGTGCTTTCACTATCAACTTTTCTTAATGATGTGCTTTAGGGGGACGAGGTTGTTTTGAATTCCTGTAATAAAAGCTATTTTATTAGATACAAAAAGGTACACCATTGTCCTGGTTAGCGAGTTCTTTGTATGTTTCTGGAGTTTTTGTCTTGTTTTGTCAACTGGGGACAAGCTACAGTTATTTAGAAAGAGAGACTCTCAATTGAAAAAAGCCTTTATAAGACTGGTCATAATTAGTAGTTCATTTTGGTTTATTTATTTATTTATTTATTTATTATTTATTACAGTGTATTCACTTTATATCCCAGCTGTAGCCCCTCCCTCCTCACCGTCCAGTCCTATCCTCCCTCCCTCTTCTCCCTCTATGCTTCTCTCTTAGTCCACTGATAAGAGATGTCCTCCTCCCCTTCTCTCTGACCCTAGCCTATCAGGTCTCACCAGGACTAGCTGTACCATCTTCCTCTGTGGCCTGGCAAGGCTGTAACCCCCTGGTGAAGGTGATCAAAGAGCCAGCCACTGAGTTCATGTCAGAGATAGTCCCTGTTCTCCCTACTAGGGAACCCACTTGGAGACTGAGCTGCCTGTGGGCTACATCTGAGCAGGGGGTCCAGGTCCTCTCCATGCAATGTATGTGCAGGGTATCAGTTTCTTCAGGGTATCAGTTTCTTCAGGCCCCCATTGATGCAGGAGGGCTCATGCTATTTTAGATGGTACCTCCCCTAAATGGGTAGCCCTAGCATGAAAACAGGCTAAGCGGGCTCAAAGGTAGCACTCTTCATAGATTCTATTTCAGTTTCTGTCTCTAAGTCCCTGCCTTTGGTTCCTGCCCATTCCTAATCCTCAGTGAAGGGGTGTGATCTGAGACCTAATATTAAATAAGTCCTTTTTTCCACAAATTACTTTTGTTCATGATGTTAAGCTACAGCAATGGAAACCATAACTAAGACATTCATTGTTGATTATTTGACCTGTCTTAACAAATTTAAGTGTTGAGCACATTTCATTTTGTTCATGGCCAATAGTGAAAATGCTTCATTCAAATTCTTGTCCATTTCACATGTGAGTAAAATGTCTTACTCTTGATTTTAAGGTGTTTTTATTCTTATACTGTATGATAGAAACAATTAATTTATAAATATGTTTCATAAATACATTTCAAACCAATTGGTTTGCTTTCACTTTTAATAATTCATTTTAGTAAAAATGCAAAATATTTTCTATTAAAAATGGTTCTTTCATCACTTGTATTTTATGTCATATTTAAACAGGTGGAACTAGTAGCATGGAAGAGGTGATTCTTCAACTAATGACTAAATTAAAAGTTATAGAAAAGTAAAGTTAGTATCATTATAAAATACATTTTTATCAAACTCTTACAAACATCAACTTAGGTATGTTCTAGACTGTAAGGAAAATCTCAGTGAAGTTTAAGTGCTTCACCGCATGAGACTTAGGTTCTCACTAAAATGGAACTAGTCATAATCCAGTGGTCAAATGATATAACAATATAAGGTAGAAAATAAATGGAAAACCAGGTATCATTTTGCAATGATTGAAAACAGAAATAAAATATGCCTAAATTTATAAGGTCATGAAAACTGAAGAATACAGCAGCTGACTGCATAGCACTGTGTGTTTTTTTAGGAAAGCTGAAAAATTTCAAGTCAGTTTAGTGACATCTTCTTTCTCAAGAAGTTAGTGAGGGAAGGAGAAATGATAGTGTTTAAGAGCACTACCTGCTTTTGCAGGGGCCCCAGGTTCAAGTCCCACAGGGCAACTTACAATATTTTATAACTAGAGTTCTAGTAGATTCACTACTCTTTTCTTCCCTCCACAGGCACTGGATATATGTGGTGCACATACATACAATTATGCAAAACACCCACAGTTCATTAATATTAAAAGTAATAGCTTTCATTTGCCATTAAAACACCTGGGGTGTGGTGTGTAGGATTAATTCACAAGCAGTTTCTCTCCTTCTTCCAAATACGACTGATCTATCAAAGAGTCTATTTTAAGCATACAATAAGTAGAATTCACCCCAAATAGATACATTTAAAAAATAAAAATAAGCAATAGTCTTTGTCTTTTGAAAAGTCAAAGGGCCCTGGTAATGTCCATTATCAACTGGAAGTAAAAAGAATCATCAGCCAATAGATGTGAGAAGATCTTCCTAGTGTTAATGAAGGGTAGTTATGGGAATCATACAGATTCATGATATATAAGAAGGAAAGTGCCTACATGTGTGTATGCAATTTATTTAAATGTAAACTGTGTATCTTTGCATGTACTTGTATGTGCCACTATTCAAGGAGGTAAGAGGTGTGGACCACCTGGAGTTATAGGTAGCTGTGACCTCACTACCTGGGCTTCTGGGAGCTGAACTGTAATTTCTAGAAGAGCAAGAAGTGTTTTTACTACTGGGTCAGCCCCGTGTTGTTTTATTTTTGTAAGACTATCAACTGATCAATGGTGTAAGTTCTCACGATTCCTTCACAAGGTATGGGAGAAGCCCACTGATGTGAAAAGGCACAAAAAAAAGGAAAGATATTCCAACTCATAAAGATACAAAATTTCCATAAACAGGCCATGTGATCACCTATATGTAAAATATAAGCTGTTGTTTTTTTTTTTAAAGAAAAAAATCTATTTTAAGTGTGTTTACCAATTCAATAAAAACATGGCCTGTATTACAAAATCCCAGCATATTGCTATAGACTTAACAACAAACAATTCAAAAATATAATTAAAATATCATTTTGAAAGACAGAAAACAGTTAGAAATAATTGTAAAAATATAGACTACAGTTCCAAAATTTAAAAAGCATTGCTTGGAGAAATTAAATAGGGATTAAATAAATGCAGTGATATACTGGCTTAATGGACCAAAAATAAAAGACCCAATATCATTAAAAACAGTTATTCTCAGAGTAATGTTGATTCATTAAATCCCAATAGATAGACTACAGTATTTATGAAAAAATTGACAAAATATGTTTCCCCATATAAAAACCCCTACCCATTTTTATGTAAGCAATTCTAATCAAACCAAATCGTAGTGCATTTGTGCACATACACGCACACACACCATCAGAGTGGACGACTGCCTTGTCAGGAAGAAAAAAAGGCTCCAGTGAGAAAGGGAATTAGATGAGCAAGGATAATCATGGGTGTAAGTAAGCAAAATTCATTACATCCTCACTTGAAATTGTCAAAACATTTAAGATAAAAGAACAAATATTTGGCTTGACATCTCAAAATTCATACGGAATTGCAAATTATTTTTTAAATAGGACAATTTTGAAGGATTTGTATTCCAATATTTCTAAAGCTTTATTAAAGAGTCTCTGTGGGCATCATAACAGACTTGTTTTAGCCAATCCTGATAGGCGTTCCATCAGTAAAGCCTTATGCAGAAAAACAAAGATGCCTCAATTAAGATGGGATATTGCTCTCAGCAAACACCATGGAAGCAAAAGACAGAAGGAAAGCCCAGGTTCTATAGCCTCTCAGCATATATTCCCAGAGACTTCAGGCTCCAGCCTTTAAATGATTCACCACTTCCCAGTAGAGCCAAATCGACCACGCCCTGAATAAATGTGCCTCTGGGATACATTCCATATCAAACAAACACAAATCTGACACTAACTAGGTGGAATGAAGACAAAAAGCTGGAAAAATAAAAGAATACAAAATAATGTCATTTATAAAAATTCTACCAAATCCATGTGAGCGTATAGTGACTCTAGATGCTACACTATAGAAAAAATAAGACTGCAGTGTAGAAGAAAGTTTTAGACAAGGAACACGAAGAAACATGATGAGATTGCAAAGTGGTTATTTCCTTACTTATGGTGACAGATTAGCTAGTTTGAACACAACAATCAGATATTCTATATAGATGAGTTTATACCAAGGTATTTGTTCCAACAAACTGCTTTTGAGAATAAAATCTAAAAAGAGTGAAGCAGGATGACAGTTATGTTGTGAGGGTGTATGTATGTTGCGTCATACTTCAAATACTTTTCGGGTCACCTATTTAAGTGTGTGTATATGCACACATGCCCAAACACATCAGAGCACATGCTCACACATGCATGCACACACATGAGTTCGCACAAACATACACATGCACACACACAGCAGAGCACATGCTTGGAAAATGCTTTTAAAGTGGCTTCTGAGGTTTATTTTTATTCTTCAGTATTCCTGTAGTTCTGCTTCACAAAGCCAGTGATTATTCCATCTGGATTTTCCCTTACTAGGATCCTTTGCACAGACTGTTAATCTATAGCTCACAGTGTTTATCCAGCACCGTGGATGCTCTACCTTATAGATACTGTATGCATATGAAGAGGTAAAAGGTTCTTTAAACCTTGGTTGGTAGAGAGGCTAGTGTTCCATCAGAGCTCCATGGCAGAAACATTTGGTACGTTCTCAAGGAGTCCGTAGAACACCTCCATCCCTTTGCTGTTCACAGATTCTCACAAATACTCATTGTTGGACAACTTGTGAGTAGCCCACAATCACTCTAAGTGGAAATATTTTACCTGACTGTTCTTCCTTGTCTCTGTGGACCTGTTGTCCTTCAGTCTCTATTATGAAGTTCTGATAGGAAGCCTTGCTTACATTTAGCCAAGTTTCTGACAGAGTTGATCACAGCAAATGGCTCACATTTATGAATAGCTGCTTGGATCTGAAGCGTATGAAAGTTAGGAGTTGAAATGACAACAGCCTCATCACAACTTCTCAAGCGTTTCATGAGACTTTATTCTGATCTAGACTGTATATCTTGATGATGTCCAAATGGTTTACAAACATCTGAATGGCAACCATGGCAAGAGCCATAGTGTCCATATATTCATAAAATGTTTTATGTGAGCATTATTTTTTTTAAAAAAAATTGGTTCTTTTAATCTATACAAAAACATGGACTCATAGGCTGTCAGCAATTAAAATTAAACCTTTTTGTCTTTTAAAATAGTGCAGTGTTTTAAAATAGTGTGTAATTGAGTAGGGATCTAAGCCATTCATATGATGGACACTAAGCTTATCCGACACGACGGAGACAGATTTCTAAGAAGACAGGCTGATGTTTTTCTGTACAAAGGGGATGAGTTGCCATATCAGCAACATTTAATTATTCTGTAGGTAATTATTCGCTGAAGAACACAACTTTTCAGAAAGCAGAAGACAGACCAATACAATTACCGCTTGTCTAAGTACACTGTGTGGGGGAAAATGATAATTGGTTTTTCATAAAATTTGCATGAGATGATTTTTTAAGGAGGAGTTATATTCATGCATTTAAGAACCCAAGGTTTGGATGTGAGCAAACGTAATATGGCTGATATTTTTAGGCAAAAATGCAACAAGTGATAATTGTTCAGATTTAAATTAAAAGCTAACCAGAGCTTTAAAAGGGAAACCATTTAAAATGCAAAGTTGCATGAAATACATTCTGATAACCCAGTAGGAAATTTCATTATGGATATTTTCTTGCTTGCTTATAGGCTACACTTTAAGAGTTTATTAGTGCACCTTCAATTATAAGTACTCAAATCTTATATTTAATACTGAATCTCCAGAACAATATATAATTATCAGTCTTTTATTTGCTAAACCACGTTTAACAATGCATCTCTCCTGTTATTAATGGAGAAGAATTATAAGAACTTTGCCAAAATATGTGTGCTTAGGTAGAACATCTGCCCCCATTTAATTCCCAAGCAGAGAATATCCTCCCAAGTGTAAACTGAACAACAGAATAACTGAATAACAGTGCTGGCTTCAGTTTATTTTTATGGGTAAATATTATTTTATTTTCTATTTTAGTAATTTTCAAAAACTGAACATTCTCCTTGAACAACAGAAATTTTCCCTGGAACATTTTCAGGTGTGTCTTGACACTGACTGTGGTTTCAATTTTTTTCTTTCTTTTGTATTTTATGTGTATGAGTGTTTTATCTGCATGTATGTTCGCATACCGCCTGTGTGACTGGTGTCTGCCGAGCCCAAAATGGGACATTTAGTTCCGATGAACTGGACTTACAGAGAAGCAGCCAGCACTCTTAGCCACTGAACTATCATTTTCACATCCATAAATTTGCCTTTTAGTGTATGTTCTTAGGCTACAATAGTTGGAATAATTTTAGTAACAGCTTTTAAATTCATTAAAAGATTATTTGCATGTGCTTTTAAAGTACATAAAATGCTTTTGGAAAGATCCGAATAAGGTGAAATCGGATCATAGATGTAGCTTTTATTCTCTGACTCTAGCTGTGCAAAACCCAGCATCACTAAACCAGGCAACAATTATCCTTTACATGTGAATCTCTCCTTGAAGGCTCTAATCCCCTTATCTCAGGGCAAGCAAGTTGTGCTGTTGATGATGATGTAGAACTCCAACA
Source organism: Psammomys obesus (assembly GCF_907164565.1). Lineage (NCBI taxonomy): Eukaryota > Metazoa > Chordata > Mammalia > Rodentia > Muridae > Psammomys > Psammomys obesus. The sequence goes on along the minus strand of NW_026588752.1, from coordinate 15,743,948 downwards.
TCATAGCATAGTTCTGTTCCAATCATTCTTTTACCTGTCTTCTAAGTTCCCTAAGGAAATATCAGGACATGGGGCTTTTCTGTACTTCAGAGTTGCTTAGAACTTCAAAATAAGAAATGAAAGTTTTAAATCTCATGCTAGCCAGGATGATACTTATACTTTATGAAGATTTATCAAAAAAAAATTCTAAATTAACAAAGGATGAAGTAGGCTATAGTTATGTTTAAGTGGGAGACATGTGCTTTAGATAACTGTGCTGGACATAGGGACGCTGTGGTCTCACCCATTTATGAAAGCCCCTTTCTCCTCAGTTGTCCACACCAGCCTGAACGAGCTTAATAAAATACTATTGCCCATAATTTTAAGGTTTTTTTTTAACCCTTAACCACATTTCATTTCTTCTAAATCATACTTTATCTCAATTACTTTATATTGTTTCTTTTTTTAATTTTTTATTTTTTATTAATTACACTTTATTTACTTTGTATCCCCTATTGTTTCTAAACCAACAAAAACTGTTAAAGGAAAAAACAAAATAAAAATCCAGAAATGGGGAGCTCCCTTTCCTATCTACCCCAGCACATCAAGTTACTTGAGGTTTGAGCTTGCCCTCTTCCTTTGTTGCCTTGCAAGGCAGTTCCTGCAGCAGGAAATGATCAAAAACCTAGCAAGTATGTATGGTCCAATGCACTCCCCTCTTCCCTTACTAGAGGAGTGATATGAAACCTAAGCTGCTCAGCTGCTACATCTTTGTAGGGATCTCAGGTCCAGTTCATTCATGGTCCTTGGTTGATGCTTCAGTCTCAGCAAGCCCCTCTGGGCCCTGATGAGCTGGCTTTGTTGGTCATCCTGTGGAGGCTCCTGTCACCTCCAGGTCCTTTTCTCTTTCCTCCCGCTTTTCCGCAAAACTCCCTATGCATCACCCAATGTTTGCCTGTGAGTCTCAGCATCTCCCTTGAGGCATTGGTGGGTAGAGCCTCTCAGAGGACAACACTGACAGGCTCTTGTCTGCAAGCTTAGCAGAGCATCCTTCCTAGTGTCAGGGGTTGGCACTTACCCATACGGGGAGTCTTTAGTTGGGCAGGCATTGATTGGTTGGGCATTCCTTCAATCTCTGCTCTATCTGCTCTATTTTTATCCCTATATATCTTGAGTCAAAGTTTTTGTAGGTGAGTTGATGTCCACCCCCACCTGGAGACTAGTCTAGTTAGAGGGTGTCCTCTTCATTCTCTATGGCCTTTGCTAGTAGGAATCTCTGCTTGAGTCACCCTCATACAATCCAAGGTCTCTAGCTTGTCACAGAAAATCTCCCACACTCTGTTTCTCTTTTCTCTACAGGCTTACTTTCCTTTGGCCCTTGCTATGTCCAGGTCTGATCTCTACACTCTTACCTCTCTGTAGCCCATCTCCTCCTTTGTTCCCTCTCTTCAGCCGCTACCTCTGTTTATTCTGTCTCCCCTTGTGAGTGAGATTTATGTTTCCTCCCTTGCATCCTCCACGTTACTTATCTTCTTTGGGTCTGTGCCTTGTAGTATGCTTATCCTGTACTATATGCTTTCCCTAAAATCCACTTATGAGTGAGTATATACAATGTGTGTCTTTCCTGGTCTGGGATACTTACCTCAGGATGATCTTTTTAGTTCTATCCACTTGCCTACAAATTACATGACTTCTTTTTTTTTTTTGTTTTGTTTTGTTTTGTTTTATATAGCTGAGTAATGTTCCATTGTGTAAATGTGCCACAGTCTCTTTATCCATTCTTCAGTTAAGGGACATCTAGGTTGTTTCTAGATTTTGCCTATTATGAATAGAGCTGAATTGAACATAACTGAGCAAGTGTCCTAGGTGTATGGTAGAGTGTCTTTTGGGTATATACCCAGAAGAGGTATACTTGGGTCTTCAGGTAAAGTTATTCACAATTTTCTGAGAAAGTGCCAGATTGATTTCCAAAGTGGTTGTACAAGTTTATATTCCTACCAGCAATGGAGGAGTGTTCCCTTTTCTTCACATCCTTTCCAGCATGCTCTGTCACTTGAGATGTTGATATTAGCCATTCTGACTGATATGATATAGAATATCAGAGTCATTTTGAATTCTATTTTTCTGATGAGTAAGGAAGTTGAATATTTCTTTCAGTGCTTCTCAGCCATTCAAGAATTCTCTGTTTAATTCTGTGCCCCATTTTTAAATTGGGTTATTTTGTTTGATTTTTCAGTTCATTATATGTATTGGATATTAGCCCTTTGTCAGATGTAGGATACATGAGGCTCTTTTCAATGTATAGACTGTTGATTTGTTCTGTTGACAGTATTCCTTGCATTAGAGAAGATTTTCAACTTTATGAGGTCCTTTTTTTAAATTGTTTATCTTAGAGCCTGAGCTCTTTATTTTCTGTTCAGAGAGTTGTCTCCTGTGCCAATGAGTATTGTATCTGATTTTATGTAGAAGTATTTAGTCTACTTGGACTTTAGTTTAATGCAGGGAGATAAATATGGATCTATTTGCAGTTTTCTACATCTAGACATCCAGTTTGACTAGCACCATTTGTTGAAGACGCTGTCTTTTTTCCATTGTTTTTTTTTTTTTTTTTTTTTTTTTTTTTTTTTTTTTTTTTTTTTTTTGTAAAAAATCAAGTGTCCATAGGTATGTGGGTTTATGAATCTTTGATTCAATTACATTGATCTACCAGTCTGTTTCTATGCTGGTTCCATGCAGTTTTTATTACTGTTTCTCTATACTACAGCTTGAGATCATGGATAAAGATACACCCTGAAGATATTTTATCATACAGGATTGTTTTAGCTATTCTGTGTTTTTGTTTGTTTGTTTGTTTGTTTGTTTTTTCATATGAAGTTGAGAATTATTTTTTCAAGGTTCGTAAAGTATTGTGTTGACATTTTGATGGGAATTGCATTGAATCTGTAGATTGCTTTTGGAACAATGCTTTTTTTTTCCATTTTAATTCTACTGATCCATGAGCATGAGACATGTTTCCATCTCCTGATATCTTCTTTATTTTCATTCGTCTGAGACTTGAAGTTCTTGTCATACAGGTAGTTCACTTCCTTGGTTAGAGTTGCACCAATATACTTTATATTATTTGTGGCTATTGTAAAGGGTGTTCTTTCCCTAATTTATTTTCTTTTCCTGTTTGTCTTTTGTATACAGGAGGGCTATTGATTTTTTTAATTAATCCTGTATCCAGCCACTTTGCTGAAGCTCTTTATCACTTGTAGGAGTTCGCTGGTAGAACTTTTGGGGTCACTTACATACATTATCATATCATCTGCAAATAGTAATACTTTTGCTTCTTTCCACATCTAATGAGATGATCATGTGATTTTTTTTTCTTTGAGTTTGTTTATGTGTTGGATTACATTCATGAAAAGTATGTTGAAATATCCCTGCATCCCTGGGATGAAGACTACTTGATCATGGTGGATGATGTGTTTGAAATGTTCATCTATTCAGTTTGCAAGTATTTTACTGAGTATTCATGAATGAAATTCTTTTTCTTTGGTCTCTATGTGGTTTAAGTATCAGGGTGACTGTGGCTTCATAGAATGAGTTTGGTAATGTTCCTTCAGTTTCTGTTTTGTAGAATAGTTTGAGGGGGTTAATGGTATTATCTCTTCTTTGAAGGTCTGGAAAAATTCTGCACTAAAGCCATCTGGACTTGGGTTTTTGTTGTTGTTGGGAGACTTTTCCAATTTTGTGGAATACAGGCTTTTGAAGTAAGACCTAGTGATTTTTTTTTTTTTTTGGATTTCTTTGTTGTCTGTTGTTATTCCGCCCCCTTTTCATTTCTGGTTCTATTAATTTGGATACTCTCTCTCAGATATTCTTATTTTAAAGGGCAAAGGCTCCAGTTTTCCACGATTGTTCAATAGAGACCTTATCAATACTCAAACATATACTATTCACTGATATTGATGCACAATATATCCCTATTCTACTCATGAATATTTAAAGAGTTTTAGTAACTTTTATTATTTTCAAATGAATTAAATACAAATTTAAGGACAGAACCCTTTACGAATGTAACAGCTGCTTTTGAATGAAGTTCTAGAGTTTTTTCCCCTCTATCTGGTCCTTTGTTCGTTAGTGTAAATATGAAACAATACAATGCATTCTACAGCAAATTGCTAAGCATCCTGGCTTTTATATTTGTTGCTTGGTTGAGATACAGTCATATAAATCATGTTGGTACACAACCCTATAAGTAACAGATATTGAACTTGAACCCCTGGTCCTCTTACCTCTCTCAAGTGCTAGGATTTTTGGTGTACATAATCACTTTAAGCTATTTCTTTTATAGAAACAATTGCTATTCATATTCATTTGAAAGATGCACATGTTTAACTACCCTTTTTGAGATTACAGTAAGCTAATATGAAGACAGGCCCTTTCCTAATGCCAACTACAAGAAGTACTTTATTATTGTTATTATTATTATTATAAATTCTGAAGTCTTCTAAAATATGTTTTGTATCTCAACGTATATTGCCTTTTTTTTTAAAAGCAATTATAGTGTTATGAAAAGCAAATACTTTGGGACTGGGGAAATGTCTCAGTCAATAAAGTACTTGTTTGAAAAGCACGAGATCCTCAATTTGAGCCCAGCACTCATCTTAAAAAGCTGGCTGTGTCATACCATGGCTCTTACATTTTAAAATTTTTATCATATTTTTATTATGTGTTTTATTGTATGTGATTTTTTTCTTTCTTTTCACCCTGAAATTTCTTTTTTTTTAATTTTTTATTAATTACACTTTATTCATTTTGTATCCCCCCATAAGCCCCTCCCTCCTCCCCTCCCGATCCCACCCTCCCTCCCCTTTCTGCATGCATGTCACTCCCCAAGTCCACTGATAGGGGACGTTCTCCTCTCCTTTCTGATCTTAGTCTATCAGTTCTCATCAAAAGTGGCTGCATTGTCCTCTACTGTGGCCTGGTAAGGCTGCTCCCCCCTCAGGGGGAAGTGATCAACAAGCAGGCCAATCAGATTATGTCAGAGGCAGTCCCTCCTCCCATTACTATGTAACCCACTTGGACACTGAACTGCCATGGGCTACACCTGTGCAACGGTTCCAGGTCATCTCCACGAATAGTCCTTGGTTGGCACCCTGAAATTTCTTTGAGGATATATTTGGCTTCCAGTTTTTGTTTGTTTGTTTTATGGGATTCCTGTGTATGGGCCTTTTCCTGGGCTCGTTCCATCTATGTGTTTGTTTTATTCTATTCTGATATATTTGTTTTTGTTTTATCTTGTTCTACTTTATTTTATTTTATTTTATTTTACTATTAACCATTAGAAGTCTGCTTGGGTTTTAATCAGAGATGGAAAGGGGTAGATCTGTACAGGAGTTATGTGGGAAAGAACAGGGAGAAGTAGAGGGTAGGGAAACTGTAATCAACATATATTATGTGAGAAAAAGAATTATTTTTCAATAAAAGGAAAAAAATGCATAGCTCTACTCCACAATTATACTAACAATTATATATTTCAACAATTATAATGAAATAACATTTTACTCTCCCTTTAATAAAAAGAATACTTCTAAGGAAGACTAAAGCATTGCTAAAACACTTCACACATGCACCAAAAATTCACTCATAACACCCAAAAACTTTCTAACTCATATTCACATTGTCATACTGTTTAAAATTTCTAACAAACACACAAACAAAAAACTAGTCATACAGAATGTCATCACTAGTATAGCTTGAATTGTTTTCATCTTGAATAATTACTGTATATTCATTTATATACACAATAGGAACAGGCAAAACACTATGAAACTAAGCATATTTGACACAAACATCAGTGATATACAGACATTTGGAACTCTTAAAACAGTGAGTCCCGTGTAGTGAACTCCAGTGATATGCCTGGGAATCCTCTGAATGAAGCTGTATGTGGAAGAGAATATTCATTGTAGGAAAAAGCACATATATATGCTCATCTGAAGTTTGTCTGTTATCAGCAATTGTCCTAGCAACTTTTTCAAACTTAGGACATCGGAGGAGTTTCTACACAACTCCTGTAACATTGGCATTGTTTAAAACTGACATGGTATTGCAAAAACAGAAAGCAGACTGACTTTAAAAATGGCGGGTCATATTAGCATAAATTTGGAACCTCTTTGATGAAGATGCAAAGCCAGACACATTTTTCTGGGCCTCACCTCTACAAATGAGAGTCTTAGGGAAATAAGGTTGATTGAACCTGAGTCATGATATCTCAGTTCATATTCATATCATATATTTCTCATATATATGATTTTGAAATCTAAACAAACAAATGAACAACTGCCAATGACTTCGGCTGACATTTTGAGTTATGGAGGGCAGTATTATCAGGAATAAATCCTTAACAATCTATTGTTACTTATTAGGAATTGATTTAAAGTAAGCCCTAATTAGCGCTGGGTTGGTTTGAAACTCCCTAAAGTAAGAATTCCTCTAAGTACTGTTGAATTTTATTATTACACTTGGTGTGTGAGACTTGTGTTGAAGTGCTGCGTAGCTGACAGAACTCAATCAACTTATGGGGGCATAGTCTCCTATCTTCAGCAGCCAGTGTAGCAAGGAATGGAAAAAAACGCCAGGAGGTCGGATGAATTGCAGAAAACTTGTATTCAAATTCAGAGAACTCTTTTATCCTCCTCAGGATCATTCTGCCCAGTTACAGAACAGATGAAAGCATGCAAGGGCTGTTGGAAGTCACCTGATGTGAACAGTGCAGTTGCTCTGAGATACAGTGTTTGCATCTGGGAATATGAATTTGCTCTTTGTTTTCAGTTGTAGACAATGACTTTTGTCAAGATACAGCTTTTATAAGTTTGCTCTTTCCACAGATGATGGGACAGTCATCATTCATCAGTACATTTTCTCATTTATTTGTATTCCTCTTTCAACTTGTTGCATTTATCAATCTGATGGTTGTTTATCATTATCTGGAATCAGATGTTTAAAGGAATCCAGAACATCCATTCAGAATGTTTTCAGCAAATTGACAACTGTTATGTTGTCCATATATTTGGTAATTTTTTCCATAATTTGTTCAGTCTCAGAAGGATCAGCTCACAACTGATGGAGAATCAAACAGCGAAAACCTGGCGCTTTCTGATTGAAGTGTTTTAGGATCATTGCCCTATAGACTTTGAATTCAGACTGATCCATATGGAGAGAACAATACCACTATGTCGTTTTCTAGCTTTACTTGAGCTCTGCACTAATCCCAGTAATGCTTAGGACAAGGTCAATGCAGAACAAAGTAAAAGGAGATGAGAAAAAAAAAAACTTGTGTTCATTCAATTTTAGTTAATAATTACATTATTATCACTTATAACCTTACTTTTAAAAATTAACTTCTAATCCTCCTAATGGCAATTCATTCAGGTTTTCCACAGGATAAGAGATTCAAGTTATTAAATCACATTTTTTTTTCCATAGTGGTCACTCAATGACCCAATGTCATATAACATTTTAAATTAAAGTTGTTTAAGTATTATTTAATATATCTTTTTTCTGTTCATTATATGTATTAAAATATTTGTTAAAATGACAAATACATATATTTATATATGTATATACACATATATACATATATATGAATGAATACTTGCTCTTTGTAGTTTTTTGATTCCACTGGCAGGGCTCTGTTCAGCGTGGTTTAACACGGTGTAACATGGATGAAGTGAATAACCCATGTCATCTCCCAGTCTCAATAACCTTGCTCAGTTCAGAAACAATGAAGAAAGTGAGCAAATTGATGCCTGACAGCAGCTATAGAGGAGTAGACCATGGCAGAGAACAAGGACATCTCTCCTTTTAGTAACCTTCTGTCAGCACCAAACTGAAGTTAGGTAAAATCCACCAGGAAGCACTCCAGATAAAAACATAAAGGAAGTGTGATCATGAGCATTAGCTCTGGGCATTCAGGACATGGAAGTGGCAGTCAGTGAATCATCACATAGAGCAGATCTTCATCTGAACTGCAATCAACTCAGGGCCAAACCTGGGGACAAGGATTTGCTAAGACTGGGTCTAAGAGTTGTATGGATGTTATTAAAAGCCCATGAAACTCTGCAATTATTAGGTTAACTCACCCATGCCTACATGTAGAAAACTGTCTGAAGAAATAATCAGTTAAAATATTGACTGTTAACTTCCAAATGCAATAAGTTCTAGTTCTCCATAGACGAGGTTATTAATTTGTCATTGTTTTACAGCTAGGATTTTTGATGGTTTTGGTAATGAGCAGCATCTACAAACTTAAGTCTAGTAGGTAAAATGCCATTAGCCCAAATTCTCAAATCATAAGAGGCGTGCAATGAATGCAAATGAGTCTACCTTAAACGGCCTTACCTTATGTTGACTTCTTTACAGTGTTTGAAAGAGAATGACTACTGAATTCCAACATCCTTTTTCACAATATATTCAGTGTGTAAATCAAGTTTTCTAAAACATGGTTTTCTTCGTGAACATCTAGCAGCTGTTGGAAGTTCTGCAGATCTATCTATAGAATACAATTGTAGTGAGTTAATAGTGAATTGATAGCTATAACTATATTAATGCTGTTGTCTTCTGTGCTTCCATTATAAATGAGGAAGTTTGCTGAAACATGTATAATATAAATTCTTATAATAATTAAAAGTCTATAATTTCTGGTGTAATGGAGAGATTTTCTTGTTAAATTATACATATAAACAAGGCCGAATCTGAGATGGAACCATATTGTAGCCAGAATGAACCTATGTGATTATTACATTTATTTATTTAGGAATGTGGTATGCGTGAGCATACTCACCCCATGCCATGATACATGGGTGTGGATCAGAAGATAACTTATGGAAGTTTCTCCTTTCATCGTGTGGATTCTGAGCATTAAACTATGGTTATCAGGCTTGTTGGCAAACATCTTTGATTTACTGAGCAATCTCACCAACCTGAGTCCATGCATTTATTCTGTTTTGTGATGATGATTTCATTCAATTTGTTTTTATTGTTCTGTGTGTGTGTGTGTGTGTGTGTGTGTGTGTGTGTGTATGTGTGTATGTGTGCATGTGTGCCTTTTGTTTGGTTGTGTGCATGTTAGACAACTTTGTGACATCAGCTCTTTCCTTTCACCCATACATGGGTTCCAGGGATCAAATTCAAGCCCCTGGGGCTGCATGTAGCCTCTACAGCTTGCTGAACCATCTCACTGGCCCCAGATGAATATTTTGAAGATAAGCTGCAGAGGAGGGCGAAGAGGGCAAAACTGGGGTAGTGAGAATGAAGGGAAAAGGAAGAAGAGGAAGGAAGAAAATAAGAAAGAAAAAATGACTAGTATTTTCCTTATCTATCTATCTATCTATCTATCTATCTATCTATCTATCTATCTATCTATCACAATTTATTCACTTTGTATCCCACTGTGTTCTTTATAGGCCTTTTGTAGCCACCTCCCTCATTTCCTCCTAGTCCCACCCACCTTTCCTCTTCTATCTGACCCTAGCCTATCAGGTCTCATCAAGGCTAGCTGCATCATCTTCCTCTGTGGCCTGGCAAAGCTGTCCCTCCGCCCCATTGAGCTGGCCACTGAGTTCATGTCAGAGATCCTCTTACTAGGGAATCTACTTGGGAAACTGATCAGCCTGTGGACTTCCTCTGAGCAGTGGCTCAGGTCCTCTCCATGCATGGTCCTTGGTTGGAATATTGGCATCTGAGGACTTCCTGGGCCCAGGTTTTTTTTTGGCTTTGTTGTTCTCCTAATGGAGTTCCTGTCCTCTCCAGGTCTTTCTATTTCCCTCTTCTTCCAAAAGGTTTCCTGCTTGCTTGAGAGGTTGTGGAGAAAGGGGAACATTCCTCCATTGCTGGGAGGAATGTAACCTTATAGAAACACTGGAAATCAATCTGGCTCTTTCTCAGAAAATTAGGAATAGTGCTATCTCAAGATTCAGCTGTACTACTCCTGGGCATATACCCCAAAAAATGCTCCACCGTTCAATAAAGACATTTGCTCAACTATGTTCACAGCAGCTTTATTTGTAATAGGCAGAATCTGGAAACAACCTAGATGTTCCTAAACCGAGGAATGAATACAGAAATTGTGGCACATTTACAAAATGGAATATTACTCAGCAATTAAAAACAAATAAATCAAATTTGCAGGCAAATGGTGGCAATTAGAATAGATCAACCTGAGTGAGGTAACCCAGAAGAAGAAAGACACACATGGTGTATACTCACTTATAAGTGGATATTAGACAAATAATACAGGATAAACATACTAAAATCTATAGTCATAAAGAAGATAAACAAGGAGGACCCTAGGGAAGAGACTAAAACCTCACTCAGAAGGGCAAGCAGGATAGACATTGGAAGTACGAGAAGAGAAGGAACAGGACAGGAGCCTACCACAGTGGAACTTTGAAAGACTCCACCCACCTGGGTATTGAAGGAGATGCAGAGATTCATAGCCAAACATTAGGTAGAGTAGTATTTCTCTTTTAATTTATTGATCACAACTGAATAGATTTTAGAAAGAATGCCTTATATAATCAAGTGTTCTGATCCCATCACCTTCACACCATATCTATATTAGGGTAATCAAGATTCTGTTTGCCTTTTAATCAATTTTATCACATGCTTAGAGCAGATCAACATTTTAGCTATAGTGACAAATTAGGAATAAACATTGCACTTTAAAATTATTTAAGCTTACTATAATTTGCTAATATTTATTTAAAAGAGGAAATACACCATTAGCTCTGCTCCTAATTAAAAGAATCACTGTATCTTTATACAGGTTGAGTTAATTAAATCTGGATCAGAGATGTCATAGTGAATTAATTATCCAAATTGTTTGTGAATAAAATCATCCTATTATGGTAAACATAGTTTAAACTTTCAAGTACACATTTTCTATGACAAATATTTCAAACAGACATAGTTTCTCAGATTATCCCAGATGACCTAGAGAGAACTAAAGAAAAAATACATTTTTATTTTTAGCAAAAGTTGCTTCGGAAGAAAAATTTCTATTTTTTTTCCTGATAAAATAATACAAGACAAGATAAATTGGACAGTAACTGCTTAGTAAGTATTTGCCAAACTGTACTCAGTCTACCTAGAATGCTACAATGGTTATCTATAATAATCATGTACATTAAAATTAGAGCCTAATTTTATTTTACTCATGTACATGTGTGAGTGTTGAAACGAGCATGTGCCACACAGGTACAGTACCTGTAGAAATCAGAAGAGCCCCCTGAACCTGGAGGTTTCGGTGGTTGTGAGCTGCCTGATGTGACTATTGAGAACAAACTGTGGTCCTCTGGAAGAGCAGGAATTATGCATAGCCATTGCTATAGCCCAAAGCTAGGTTATAAGACTGATAGTTGATAACTGTCTGTTTGATGATTTGTAAAAGCAAAGAATCATTTGATTCTTTCTGTATTGTTTTTTTCTCAAGGGAAGATATCAAATTTACAAAATGACTATCGGTATTATCTAAAATGTGAACTTAGCAGATTTTGAATGAATAGCTTATCATTATATGTGTGTGTGTGCATATTATAGCAATTTACCAGAGATGAATAGTTTATACAAGAAAAGACAAAAAATGCTCTTCGCTTAAATATACATACTATTAACATATATATACTAATATATATAGTATATATATATACTAATATATAGTATATATATATATATATACTATTTTTCAAGTTTAATTTATTAAAATAAGATGTTTTTCTGTCAAAGACTTCAGTATATAAGACTTCATACTATGCACTACAGTACCTGCAGAACACATACATACGAAAATTCAAACACTGGTTTTTAGTAATGAAGACAGAAGGCGATAATAAAAAACAGAAAAAAAATAAAAATAAAATTGAGAATTGAAACATAATGAAAGTTCTACTTGATGAAATTATTTTCTTATTTTTATAATTTTTGTGGACCTTATTTTGATCAGCCCTGTGCTCCCATTTCTATTTATAAGAATATGCGGAGCTATGCATTACCCACTATTTAGCATCTTATCATTTGTTAGATAAACTGCTTTTGTACAATGCATCTCATTTGCATTTTAAATTGCAAACCAGGGATTGCACTGTAGGTTAAATATAAAAAATAATTAATGCTTTTCTGTTCAATAAATCTTTAAAGGTGAGCAATGCAGTATGTTTCAACAAAAGTAGTAAGATACGTTGAGAGCTGTCATTCATCATGAGGAAGGTATATTATTCTCTTTCTTTTTTGTTAATGTTACTGGTGTAGATGACACTCATTGTGATTAGACTGTTGAACAGTTTATTCTCCCATCCTGATTGGAATTCACATAGTTGTGTACTATGTGGAAGAGAACAGCAACTCATGGTCCTTCAAGACAAGTGACTGTCATAGCCTATCTAGTGAAAATCTATTTCTAAAACATCTCTGCAGCATAAATGTACTGTTAGAATTTTTGTGGTAATTTATTTCAAAATATTAAAAGAAGTTCTCTTTTTTTTTCAACAGAGAGAATATTTCTTGTAGAAATAGACTGACATGGCATTTTTATAGTTTAGCCTTATATTATGTGTTAGGAAAATATGGAAATCCCTCCATAAATTTAAATAGGGCATGTCAAACTTATCAGTTATCTGAGGAAAAGAAACTAACCAAGCATGAGGGAAAATATCAGAAATTGGATTTCAAGTTGAGAGAAATTATAAAGACTCCACATATGTTGACAAGTCCAAGATAAAATGAAATGACTAATTGTATGATCTAAGGGAACTTTTAAATATGTAAATAATAAAGTTGCAAGTTTATTGTCATTTGTTGTTGATAATAATGATGACAGTGGTCCTAAACAATGTAGATAGTTACAAAAGAAAACCAAATTCTAACATAAATTTTATGGGATTAGACACAAACCTGTCTGTAGCTATATGCCTATATCACATAGGAAGAATTTTGGACATAAATACTAGAATTACCTTTTTGAAGTCTGGACATTTGTAATAAAAATTATCTCTAAGACAAAACCAGAATTAGAAACAGTAAAATAAGTCATGGCCAGTAGTGCTAGTGAAGAGTTGTACGGAATCTCCTCTGTGTCTCTGTATTTGTTAGCACATCAGTTAATATAACAAGTAAATGCACAGTTGAACCCATAGAATGACCCTGTGCGGTGGATATTGCTTGAGCTGAAATTACTGTTTTCATTGACTTGTTAGGGAAGCAGCATGGAAAGGGTAAAATATGTGAGTTAAATTCCCACAAAGGATGATAGAAATGGATTATAAACCTTGGAAGCCCATGGTCCCAGATTGCATATTCTTGTCTCTATATTAGAGCCTCCTTCAGCAGGTCACCTCATAAGGCTATAGAAAATGGATGATTATAAACCCAGATGACATCACCAATTTCTCTGAGGCCACACAAACTTTAAAAAAAAAGGTTAATTATGAAGACCTGTTGGGAAATTTTCATTTTGAATCTGCATATATATTTTTAATAAAATGTTTTGATGCAATGCAACCTGAAAGTCCTTGATTCCACCAAAAAGTAATGAAACTTTCAGAGTGAACTGGCAGAAAATTCTAAGCAAGCTATTTAATCAAGAAGAGACAAGCGTATGTCATTAAATCAGCAGTGGGATTCTTTTCCTCAGGCTGATGTGCCATGGCTCAGTCAACAGCAAGTACAATTATCCTTAACCTGAGGACATATATTAATAAGACGCCATCAACTTCAGGTCTTAGATCTTCTTCTGAATGTGCCGGTGGAAAAAAAAAAGACAGATATGAATAAAAAGGTTTATTAGAGCTATGGAAATAATTATTGTATATTCTCAGTCATTGAAGGTATTGGGAAAACTTGCCAAGCTGTTGGACATCAAACTTGTCAGCACTTTCATTCAAACTGATGGCAGTAAGGATGCACCTGCAGACATTCTCTGTTTCATCCCCCCTTTTCTTTAGGATTTTACATTTCTAGAAAAATAAACTATAGTCAAATAGAGGTGTGGAATTAAAGGAGAGACAAGGAAGATTTGATTCTTAACTGTGGAAAAGTAGAACATTTTGGCATATTAGCCTTCTTGGGGAGAAGTAGTAGACCTGTGATCCCTGGGTGTTTCAAAACGTACAGGTGGGCATATGTTTGCATTTGTGTGACAACTGTGCCAAGATAAGTATGCATGTGTGTATGCATACATGGTGTTTTCCAAGAATAAAGTTCACAGCTTTCAAGAGATTTCTTTCTTCTAGTGCAAATGGCTGCCAAAATGTTTGCTATTCCATATACTGTGGAAGAAAGTCTGGTCGAAAGAGGTTGATGATGTTAGTTCTTGAACAAAGATGAAATCCAGACATGGAATAGAACAGATTAAATTAATAATTTGGAGAAAATAAATTGTATTAATGCGAAGAGTTTTTGCTCAAGGGTGCATTGAGTTTTTATTTAGGGTGATGGTAACAGAAAAATCCCATGAACTGGAGTGTATAGCACACAATTGTGAAAGAAAAACTACAACTGATGTTTGGTTTTAGCTGCACAAAAATTTTTAATTATGCATCCTGTGAAAAATCTTAATTATTGCTTACTCCAGCAAAAAATATAGAGGCATTGGTCACGATAAAGATCTATGTTAGACAGTAAATTGTTTCACTTTGTCAATTTTTGCTGTGTATTTGAAAATATAGGATGACTTTTATGTCATTCGTGACTGAGCAATGAAGCTAAAGCAAATGAAACTTGGCTGGTCTAGCATTTACTCAAAGCTGCACAAATACTTTATAAAATTCATATGCAAAACCATCTGGACAAGTGGGAACAGCAATTTGGTGGTGTTATATAAACTTACCATTTATATTAAAGTCACATGAGCTTGTGCTATAAGGGTTTCTGTAGATGTCAAGAGGATAAAAAACTCAAACGAAGGAGGAAAGAGCATGTTTTTGTTAGAAGGAGATACTTAAGGCTCCACTGCAGCTTCCTTATTAAACAATTTCAAGACTCTTTTCTATGTCCAAAACTTCGGAACATAATACCTGAGTCATTTCAAATTGCCATACTCATGAAAGAACCATTGTCCTAAGAGTAAATCTGAAGAAAAGCCTACTGTGCTGAGCCTTCTTATGATCCGCTACAGGATTAAAACCATGAAACCTTTAATTCTCCTTACCCACTTTCCTAGTGAAAGGGAATTTACCAGAAAATTGGGATTAATAAGTATGCTAATTTTATAAATCTTAATTTATACATGAAGCATTCTTATCCTACTTTTCATCTTCTGAATGAAAAAAATGATAAATAATAAAGGTATTCACACATCACAAAAGTTCAACATCATCAGATGTTTAATTAATATAAAACATTGTTATTATTTAATATGCTCTTATTTCCATCATATTTTACCTTTACACAAATTACCAATCTTTCACAGTTAATTATGGAAGATAGATGTTACAGAGAAAGAATGACAAAATAACAAATAAGCAGAGCAAAGTCATGTGATCAGCAAAACCCTTGTAAATCCCATAACACTGTGCAGACTGAAGAACGAGAGACCGAAAAGTAGGACAGGTGCTGAACATTGCCAAATACTTTAGGAATAAGTTAGTCAGTGTCATAACCAGGACTGACACTTCTCCACCCGGCTTCACTTTGAAAATAGATCTTTGCCTTGTAGAGCTCCTGTCCTCTCCAGGTCTTACTATCTCCCACTTCTTCCCAAAAAGTCTGGGCACAGGGGTCTTTTCATGGAGATGGTCCATACACGGAGGTAGCCTATGGAAGTTCAGTGTCCAAGTGACCTCCATAGTAATGGGGACAGGGACTGTCTCTGACATGAACTGATTGGCCTGCTCTTTGATCACCTCCCCCTGACGTGGGAGCAGCCTTACCAGGCCACAGAGGAAGACAATGCAGCTACTCCTGATGAGACTTGATAGGTTAGGGTCAGAGGGAAGGGGAGGAAGACGTCCCTTATCAGTGGACTGGATGGGGAAGAGGGAGGGAAGTACAGGGGGGATACAAAGTGAATAAACTGTAATTAATAAAATAATTAAATAAAAAATTAAAAAAAGAAAATAGATCTTTGCATCTGATTTTTTCTATGACACAGTTTTTGTAGGTGTCTTGATGATAAAATACTTAAAATCAGTGATGTAAGTAGTAGTTATGCCGCATTATAAAAATTTAAAATACAAAATTTGAAACTTTAGAGTATTTTTTTATATCTGTGAACTTTTTTCTTTATTAATTACACTTTATTCACTTTGTATCCCCTCTGTGGTTCCCTCCTGCCTCCCATCCCAATCCCTCCCTTCCTCCATCTTCTGCATGCATGCCCTTCCACAAGTCCACTAATAGGGGAGGATTTCTTTTCCTTCCTTCTGATCCTAGTCAATTAGTTCTCATCAGGAGTGGCTGCATTGTCTTCTTCTGTGGCCTGGTAATGCTGCTTCCCCCTCAGGGGGAGGTAATTAAAGAGCAGGCCAATCAGTTCATGTCAGAGACAGTCCCTGTTCCTATTACAATGGAACCCACTTGGATACTGAACTGCCATGAGCTACATCTGTGCAGGGTCTTAGGTTATCTCCATGCATAGTTATTGGTTGGAATAGCAGTCTCAGGAAAGATCCCTGTGCGATTTTTTGGTTCTGTTGCTCTCCTTTTGGAGTTCCTGTCCTCTCCAGATCTTACTGTTTCCCACTTCTTTCCTAAGATTCCCTGCACTCTGCCCAAAGGTTGCCCATAAGTCTCAGCATCTACATAGATAGTCTGCAGGGCAGAGCTTTTCAGAGGTCCTCTGTGTCAGGTTCCTGACTTGTTCCCTCTTTTCTCCTTCTTCTGGTGTCCAGCCTCTTTGCCTTTCTGGATAGGAATTGAGTATTTTAGCAAGAGTCCTTCCTCTTAATTAGTTTCTTTAGGTGTACAGATTTTAGTAGGTTTATCCTATATTATATGTCTATATGAGTGAAAATATACCGTGTGAATCTTTCTGCTTCTGGGATAGCTCATTCAGGATGATCTTTTCCAGATCCCACCATTTACCTGCAAATTTCATGATTTTCTTGTTTTTTATTGCTGAGTAATATTCCATTGTGTAGATATACCACAATTTGTGCATCATTCTCTGCAGAGGAATATCGAATGGCAGAGAAACACTTAAAGAAATGCTCAACCTCATTAGCCATCAGGTAAATGCAAATCAAAATGACCCTAAGATTTCACCTTACACCCATCAGAATGGCTAAGATCAAAAACTCAAGAGACAACACATGTTGGAGAGGTTGTGGAAAAGGGGGAACCCTCCTCCCCTGCTGGTGGGAATGTAAAATTGTACAACCACTCTGGAAAGCAATCTGGCGCATTCTCAGACAACTAGGAATATTGCTTCCTCAAGATCCAGCTATACCACTCCTAGGCATATATCCAGAAGATTCTCAAGTACACAATAAGGACATTTGCTTAACCATGTT
Organism: Psammomys obesus; assembly: GCF_907164565.1. Taxonomy (NCBI): domain Eukaryota; kingdom Metazoa; phylum Chordata; class Mammalia; order Rodentia; family Muridae; genus Psammomys; species Psammomys obesus. Next base: position 15,726,471 of record NW_026588752.1, on the reverse strand, counting down.
TGTAGCAGCCCTATTTGTGATAGCCAGAAGCTGGAAACAGCCCAGATGCCCCTCAGTGGAGGAATGGATGCACAAATTGTGGTATATCTGTGAACTTTTAAACTTGATAGCTCTTAACATAATATTTTACTATACTTAGTAATTGGCATTATTAGATTATAAATCACTAGGGTAGTGAAATGTCCAAATATTTTAGTGGTAAATGTGATGTATAAGCATTTCGTCTGATTTGGGGGAAGTCTTTGGAGGTGTGAGACATCCCTTCAAGGGGATACTGCAACACAATACCTACTCCATAGGTAGGTATTACCTACTCCATACCCTCCCGCCTTTTTTATTTAGTTTTCCTGAGGCAAGAAGATTTTGTTAGTATCCTGCCACTATATTGTGCTTCCCTTCTTTTTCTTCTTTCTTTTAGCTTTATTTATTTAGTTGTTCACTTTACATCCCAATCGTAGTCCCGATCCATCTCTCCTCCTGGTACCACCCTCTCTTTCTCTTCTCCCATCCCCTAACCTTCAGGAAAGCCTCCCCACCTCCCCGACCCACGTCAGCAGTTCAAGTCACATCAGGACTTAGCATATCCTCTTCCACAGTGTCCTGCCAAGGCAGCCCCAACAGATGTAGATGTTCAAAAAACATGTAACAGAGTCCATGTCAGTAACAGCCCCCGCTTACAAGAGAACCCACAAGAAAACCAAGTTGTCCATTGGGTATATGTGTGTAGTGGGCCTAGATCCAGTCCATGCATGGTCCTTGGTTGGTGCTTTAGTCTCCACAGGCCCCACTGGGCCCAGGTTACTTGGCTTTGTTGGTCTTCTTGTACAGCTCCTGTCCACTCAGTTTAGTGTGGTCTGAAACTCAAAAACTGTGAGTCAAATTAGCAATTTATCTGTTATTGAATCTCAAATACAGAAATCTGAGGAACAAAGGCACAACACTTCAGTATTTTAAGCAAATTCATTCCATTGTGATGATTGACGATAGAAGTTTCCCATGATGATCGACAAGAACAATTAAAAAAATGTTTCTTTCGCTCTTAAGTGCCATAAGTTGTTTATATTTCAGTTGCTATATACCAATCTTTTATGGAAATTGATGCAAGATATCTATCAGTAAATAAATATGTGAATACTTAAAATGGAAAGCTTTAGATATTTAATTTTCCTTCTAGCATTGTTTTCCAAGTAAATCAGATTGCCAGCCAAATGAAAACAGATTTTTTTTTTTTGAAAGGGAAAAAAGGCAAAGACAAATGACTTCAAAGAGGACTTTAGGTATTTGGGCTCCTGGTAAAATGATGAAAAATAATTTTTCATAAGATTCTTTATGAATTAACAATAGTAATTGTTTTGTAATTCTATTGTAATTAACAATAGAAATTGGCACTGAGTAATTTTCTTTTTTTAATTTTTATTTTAATTACTGTTTATTCACCTTGTATCTCAGCTGTAGGCTCCTCGCTCCTCCCCTCCTAACCCCACCCTCCTTCTTTCTCTCTAAGTCCACTGATAGGGGAAGTACTCCTCCCCTTTCATCTGACCCTAGATTATGATTTTTCATCAGGACTGGTTGCAATGTCTACTCCCCCATCAGGGGGTTGGAGGTCAAAGAGCCAGCCACTGAGTTCATGTCAGAGACAGTCCCTGTTCACCTTACTAGGGTACCGACTTGTATACTGAGCTGTCATGGGCTACATCTGAGCAGGGGTTCTAAGTTTTATCCATGAATGGTCCTTGGTTGGAGTATTAGTCTAAGGAAAGACCCCTATGCCCAGATATTTTGGTTCTATTGCTATCTTTGTAGATCTCCTGTCCTCTCCAGATCTTACTATCTCCCCCTTCTTTCCTAAGATTCTCTGCCCAAAGTTTGTTTATGAGTCTCATTATCTGCTTTTATACAATGCTGGGTAGAGTCTTTCAGAGGACCTCTGTGCTAGGCTACTGTCCTGTTTGTTTCCTGTTTTCTCCTTCTTCCAATGTCTGTCCTGATTGCCTTTCTGAGAGAGGATTGGTTATCTTACCTAGGGGTCCTCCTTCTAGCTCACCTTCTTTAGGTGTTCAGATTTTTGTAGGATTATCTATATTATATGTCTAGTATCCACTTATAAGTGAGTATATACGGTGTGTATCTTTCTGTTTCTGGGATACCTCACTCAAGATGATCTTTTCTCGTTCACACCATTTGCCTGCAAATTTCATGGTTTCCTTGTTTTTAATTGCTAAGTACTATTCCATTGTATAAATGTACCGCAATCTCTGTATCCATTCCTCCTTTGAGGGACATCTTGGATATTTCCAGGTTCTGGGTATTATGAATTTAGGGACTATAAAAAATCAGGCACCTAAGCCAAGACATTAGGAGGTCAGAAGTTGAAGGCACCAATTGAAAAGGGGTATTTCTTCTCACCACTGCACCCTGGCTCTTTTTATTGTCACTCTGACTCTGACTCTGTCTGTAAGAACAAAGAAAACTTTTGAGAGGTAAACATTCACGTGTAGAAACAGTAAAGAAACCTTATGCAACAAGTGATCTTACAATCCCAAATTACACAGGTGACCATAGCCATTGATTATGAAAACCGATTTACTTTTTCAACGTGAACCTGAGTTGACAAGACTGCATATGTAGAAAAGTGCATTTAGTTTGGGGAAAGCTGAATTTCCTACTGTCTATATAGAAGAAATTGATTTTTGCTTCAATAAAAATCCATCCTTCTTTGGCACAACTGTGTACATTCTCTAGTGGGTAAAGAGAATCTATGTAAACACCTCACTTTAAAATGTGATAAGGTTTTCAATAAATCAGCTACTTTATTAGACTCACTGTGTCATTCACAATGAAATAGCAGAACTGTGTGTCCCCACCAATATTTCATGGTTTTATTTTGGAAGGGAATCATCTGCAACACTCCACAATGCTGTATGATTTACTGTTTTGCACACAATTCTGAAATATCAATCCCCATCTCAGCTTTTCTAGTCTTGGCACCAAGAAAGATTTTGCTTCAGGTTTTATTTATTCAGTGCCTGCTAATGTTGTAATTTTTATGTCATGCCGTGTCATATTGCCGCTAATGTCATAAATCTGATAATAGAGCAACAGAGAGGAACTATGTAGTTATTAATTAGAGAGGTCTGATAAATGGGTTATCTTATTTAGTAAGCAAGTCCTTGACAAGTAGGTGAGCACAGATGGGCATATTAATGATGGTTCGCTTAATTCACTGGTGTGTTAACACAAGTTTTACTCCCTTTTAAAGTATATGTATATGTCCCTGAAACATAAAATTTCATAGCTAAATATTATTGGCTAATGTTTAATCCTACATCGCTCCCTTGCATGACCTTAATTAATCCTTACACTAACACTATGAGGAATGACTTCTCAATAGTCTATTCATTTTATAGTTGAGAAAATTAAGGTAGATATAGGTTGCTTATAACAGAAGACTTCAGAGCTGATAAAGCTGGAATCCCAATGACACTTACTAATCCTTCTTGAGAGATGCCTTCTTCACACTTCTGCCTTAGATAAAGTTCACCTCTTCCATAGCTCTCACACTGACCTTCTGATCGAAATATAAATATTTACACGAAATGTAAATTTATATAAAACTTACATTAAGCTTTTAATATTATATTCTTGTTTGCTCAAAAAAGAAATGTGCAGTTTCTACCTCTGAAGTACAACATCATTTTTACTTGCTTTTAATTCCTATACTCAGGATACTTAGTGATGCTGGATTTAAACAATGCAGGAGAATGCCAACATGCTTAATTTGTGTTTATAAAAAAAATACATTTTCTTTCTAGTGCCATCAATCAAATATCGCATCCTTAAAGAAGAAAACTAGAATTTGCTAATGTGGTCCATTTTATTTTGCTTGGCCCATGCCCTGGCTGGCTTATTCTAAGAAGGAAGGCAGGTGATTAATATCTTAGCTACCCTATTTTGATATTTACATGATACAGTTTTCAATAACACACATAAATTTTATTTTAAAAAAATATATGTGAAAAAAAGATGAAAAGTGTGATAATCCATAGAAAACATTGATTTGTATATAAAATTCACCCAATAAATTTCAAAAGCAGAAAATAGATCTGTTTTAGATGCAGAACAAGACAAAATTAGACCAAATTAGACCAAAATTATTTCCAAACCATCCCATTGCATTACTCTTGTGTGCTGAGTGATTGTGTAGTGATATTCTATACATAGCCAAATACTGTCATGGATTTGTAGGACATTACTGTTCATTTTCCAATTCTTTCAACAAAACTTTAAAAATGGATTTTGCACAAATTATTTCAGTGGTAACTAAGGGTTGATGATGTAACCATCTTCTATGTGGTACCAAATTGCAGAGCAGAGATCTATTGAAACATTTTAGGGATAACACTGAGGAAACAGCCACGTATTGTACAGAAGAAAATCCACACACTCATTACCAGTGCTCCAGTAGGCCCAGAGATCCTTCCACAGAGAAGGAAGGATCTTGTGGTTTAAGCTGATAAACTTGGTGCCTGTATTCAGTTATTCTACTGTTCATTTACTTTGAGTTTCTGTTGAGCCCCATGGATCTTAAGTCTCTCTAAAAGAAAACAAAGAAACAAACAAACAAAAATCCAATCCTTTTCCAATTCTCATCTGGGATGCTTCCCACCATTTTCCTGACACCCTTCCTGACCAACCTAGTCACAATGCATGCTCATATGAAACTGATGGTTATACACCCTGGACAATATTTATTATCTTCTACAGCATTTGCCTGTCACCTCTTTGTCATTAGGATGGGCATGTATCCCTAATGATGTGCTGGCTTTTCAAGGCTGTGCCTTAGGTGTTGAATTATTACCTATCTGGCTAACTCTTGGAGGAGATTGATTTTAGCTTTTTACCATAATAGTATAGCCACCTTCATTATCAGTTTAAACAACAAGACTGCCATTTTTGTGAAGTGATCCTGTCTGAGAGACAATACTTGATAATTGGCTTTTCTCCTAAAGCAACTGCTCACTGTTTCTTAAGTGGAATCATCACAAATGTACAGTACATTGTGTCCTTCCATTTTAGTGTTTACAATACAGCTGCTGACACTAGCTGGGGAAGGACACTGTGTTCTACAGGTGTTTGTGGTATAGAAGCTCACTACCCTAACAAGATCCTGTTGGCTGTGCACTAGCATGGTGACGCCTGTAAATGATAGGCCTGGGATTTAAACTTCCACAAGTATCCTATTAAGGTTCCGCATTTTGCACCTGCTTTTACAACCTTTCTTTCTGTGCAGCCGCCGAAATTAATTGAGATATCATAAGTTGGTCATTTTTGTCTTTGTGACTGATAATCTTTGTCATTCAATCATCAAGACAGAAAACACTAACTCTTTCCCATCCATGATGGGAAGTGTCTTACGTGGAAAGTATCAAATTGTAATTCTAACAATTAACTCCAACACTTAAAGGGTCTTTGAAAAGCTTGAAATGTAGTAAGATAGATTGTCTCACTTAGATGCCTGGCACTCTGGAGGCTAGCTAAAGCTTGATTTTGTTTATCTTGACTGTTTATGAGTTTTCATTCTGTCATTCATGTTGTGTGCTTTGTTTGAGATTTGTTCGTATAATATATTTAATTTCTATCCATTATTTAAGAGCACAATGGAATTTTATTAACATTCACATTTAAGTTAAAAAATAATAATTGTTTTTCATTCCTCAGAATTTCAGACATGTATACAATGAATTGGGATCATATCTATCCCACACTCCCTTTTCATTTCCACAAAGCAAGGTATCATTATTTATTTAAGGTGGTCTTTTAGAAAAATCTTGTGAAAGAATACTATTTTTTATTACTCTCAATATCAATCACTTTTTTTAAAATGTTTTTTTTCACTCTGTTTTCAAAATATGCTTTAAACTAGGTCACATATCTGGAATTTTTCTCCCCAATAATGACAGTTTTAAAAAAAGATTTATTTTTAAGTACATTAATGTTTTGCCTGTATATATGTCTATGTGAGTGTTCCAAATCCTCTCAAACTGGAATTACACCAGTAACAGTTTTGAGTTGCCATGTAGGTGCTGGGAATTGAACCTAGGCCCTCTGGAAGAGAAGCCAGTGCTCTTAAATACTAAACCATCTCTCCAGATCAATGAGAACTTTTTTTAAGTTCAAAAATTATTATTATTATTATTATTATTATTATTATTATTATTATTATTGCATAGAGTATCTTGATTTCTTCAAGTTTTGTGGGTATCGACATAAGATAGATATGTTCTTAGATAAATGCTTAGAATTCTGCACTATTTCCTGTAATGACAAGGTTGCCCAACAGTTTATTACAGATTACGCTGACTAATTACTGCATAGGTGTTTGTAACCCAAGTCACTTTAGTACCTTACAAAAAGTGGAATGCTTTAGGCAAGATTACCAGCATGAGAATAAGTGACTTAGCAAGCATTAATAAACCCCAAGTACAACAGTGTTAAATGTTTTATGCATCATTCGAGAATGTGCCACTGCAGAAAATTGAATGAACAGCTTTTTGGTTATGAATAGTGAAAGCAATTTTTCAGCATTGTTTTGCATTTCTTTTGGTGGCAGACTTATCAAAATGAACATTTTCTGATAGAGAATGCCTAGAAGGCATTCTCTCTTTTAGAGCTTGGCAGTGTGTGTAATTCTCCTGATATGGTGTCTATGTACCATCTCAAAACAAAAGCCACTCAACCAAGAAGCATTTACTAAATGGCAACTCTGTGCCAGAAGTTGGGTTACACTGTTCAGGCTTACAGTTTTCCAACACTGAAAACAAATTCTGTCATAGTCCATCCCAGTGGTTGGGATAAGAGTTAGAAGTCGCATTTTGTTAGATTCTTAAATTGTGGCTGATTGAACAGTGTCAATACTTTAAAAAAAATTTTTTTTTTTGTTGAATAACTACCATGTATAGCAATCATACTACATTCCACATGCAACTGACCCAGTTTCCACCCTAAAGAAGGCCAGCAGAAGGAGTCCCCGTGGGGAATTTTGCTTCCTACTGCCGCAATAAATTAAGATGAAGGAAGAGAACCTGAAGATGTAGAAAAAGAAGAGGAAGAACAGTAATTTATAAATGGTCTTTAATGTCTAATGCATGTTAAGTCTCAGATTGCAAATGCAAATAAATTATATCAGATCTCCTAAAAATCACATCTTCACAGAAAACCTAGAAACATCCATGTACCTGGTACATGCATTGCTTCTCTTTGCACGTACCATTTATTGTGATCCTCTAACAAGAGTAATTTTTCCTGAACTTCTCTGAAAACTTTTGCCTGGCAATCAGGCTTATTCCCATTTCACATGCATAAGAAAGGAAACCAGGCACAGAGGGACAAAACCTTGTCTAAATTCACAAGGCAAGGAGCACATAAAACCCACATTACATTTCAGGCAGAGGCTGATACTTTTTATTTTATCTAAGTTTGGTAATTTTTTCTGAAATGGATGAAAATTTAAATTTAGGAACCTCTTCTTACATAGGCTTTTTTTCTCTAAGGAATTACACTTCAATTATGTCTCTAATGTCAAATAATTTACCTTAACAGGCAGCAGAGTGTGTTTCTAAGCTTCAGGTTGCAGAGTCAAGCCCACGTATAAAACATATTCAACATCTAGTATATAAAAATAACTCATCTCTTACATGCTTTTCTATTGCTGTGAAGAAGAGACATCATGACCAAGGAAACTCATTAAACAACAAAAAGAAACAAACAAAACAAAATCTTCCAAAATCCTTTACCTGGAGAATTGGTTATAGTTTCAGAAGCTTAGTCCATTACCGTCATGGTGGAATCATGGCGAAGGGCAGCCAGGCATGGTCTGGAGAACATACCTGTGTGGCTGAGAACATGACTTAGAAGCCTGGGGTTTGTGTGTATGGGGTGTGATGCTGGGCCTGGCTTGGGCTGTTTAAAATTAAAGGCCACGCTCAGTGACATACCTCTTCTAACAGTCTTAAGATGGTTTCACCAACTGAAGATCAAATGTTCAAATATATGAGCATATGGAGGTCATTCTGGTTCAAACCACTGTACCATTTGATTTTAGAATTATCTTTCTGAATGTGGCAAGAAAAGATTCATAGAATCAATCTATCTATGCCTCCACATGCCATCCTTCCTGTGATATGCTTCTTAGATTTGTCTTTTCACTTTTTAAAAATCTATCCCAATTTACTCTCATTTTCAATATTAGTCCTATCAGCATTCCAACATGCTTGAGCATCATCTCAAAAAGACACAGAATTTAACAGAAACTGAAACATCCTCAGGCCTCCTTTTCATTTCGGTGTGTCTAATGTCTCTCTACTCCCTTGCCCTGCTAGCTCAAACCTGTTGACTTGATTGCTTGCCACATTTATTTCTTTATTCAATCAACAGATTTTATTGACTCCCACTATGTGTCCTAGGCTGTGCTAAAGTACGGGAATGAAACAAAGATAAAAATGAGCAAAAGGATCAATCTGGTCCTGGACTTTTGAACCAATCTAAAAAAGAGAGACTGGCATTTCAAAAATAGATAAAAACAAAAACTCAGACTCTTCACATGTGTAAAAGCTAATGTTAGAAACTTGTAAATGCCCTGTCATGCTGATGCAGATGCCTTTGAAAGATAATAATGAAATTCAGGATTATGACTATCAATTCATTAAAAACTACTCTAAAAACTAGAGGAACATTTTGTAACTGCTTTCATTGTATTTTTTTAAAATTTTTGTATTAGTTTATTTACTTACATAACTGATGGTTCCTCCTCCCTCCCCTCCTTCCAGTTCCTCAACTTCTTGTCCTTCTCTCTTCCCCTCTCCCTTTCTGCCCAGAAAAGGGGAGCTTCCTCCCCACTATCAACCCTCCCCAGCACATAAAGTCACATCAGGATTGGGCACATCTTCCTCCACTGAGGCCAGGCAAGACAGCCCCAGCAGGGAAAAATGTTCCAAAGGCAGGCAGTGGAGTCCATATTAGAAACAGCTCACCAACCCTCCACTTACCAGGTTTCCATATGAAGACCACGTGTCCTGTATGCTACATATGTGCAGGGGCCTACACGTATATGTTCCTTAGTTGATGTCTCAGTCTCTGAAAGCCCCCATGAGACTAGGTTACTTTTCTCTGTTGGTCTTCTTGTGAGGTTCCCGTCCCACCATGCCCTTCCATCCTTCCCCTAACACTTCCACAAGACCTCCAGAGTTCTGCCCCATGCTTGGCTGCAGGTACCAGCATTTGTCTCGATCTACTGTTGGCTAGAGCCTACCAGATGACAGGGTTTCAGGTTGAGCCAATTGTTTGGATATTCCCTCTATCTGTTCCCTAATTATCCCTACACTTCTGGTAGGTAGGATAATTTTTGGTTCACAGGTTTTATGAGTGGGTTTGTGGAACCCCCTTCCATTAGTCCTGCCTGGATAAGGGTGATCATTTCAGTCTTCATGTCCTCTCCCCACAGAGGAGTCTCAGCTAGAATCACACCCATATCCTCCCAAGTGGCTCTCTGGTAGCAGCCTTTCAGCTTGACTAAGAGATGTCCTTCTCCAGTTTTCCTTCTTGTTTCCAGCCCTCTCACCTCCCACCCCTATTCTCCCTGATCCCAGATCTTGTTTACCTCCACATTCTGTCTCCTGCCCATTTCCCTCTCTTCATCCGATTCTGCTGTCTATTGCATTTTCCCTTCTGAGTGACATTCAGCACCCTCCCTCGGGCTCTACTTGTTATGTAGCTTCGTTGGGTATGGATTGGAGTATGATTATCCTGTGCTATAGGTCTTAAATCCACTTATGAGGGAGTACATATCATGTGTGTGTTTCTGGGTCTGTATTACCTCACTAGGAATAATGTCTTTTTTAGTTTCATTCATTTGCCTGCAAATTTTATGATTTCCTTGTTTTTAATAACTAAGCAATATACCATTGTGTAAATGTACCACAATTTCTGTATCCAGTCCTCCATTGAGGGGAATCTGGGTTGTTTTTAGCTTCTGGCTATTATGAAGAAAGCTGCTATGAATGTAGTTGAAAAATGTTCTTGTTGCACGGTGTGGAAACTTTTGGGTAAATGCCCACGAGTGATATAGCCAGGTCTTGAGGTAGAACTATTCCCAGTTTTCTGAGAAAGCAACAGATTGATTTCCAGAGAGGTTGTACAAGTTTACATTCCAACCAGCAATGAAGGAGGGTTCCCTTTTCTCCAAATCCTCTCCAGAATGTGTTGTCACTTGAATATTTGTTCTTAGCCATTCTGACTTGTATAAGATGGAATCACAGAGTAGTATTGATTTGCATTTTTCTAATGACTAAGAGCATTGAGCCTTTTTAAAAGTGCTTCTCAGACATTCAATATTCTTCTGGTGTGAATTCTCTGTTTAGCTCTGTACCCATTTTTAATTGGATTATTTGATTTGTTGGTGTTTAATTTCTTAAGTTCTTTGTATATTTTAGATATCAGCCCTTCATTGCTTTTTGGCATTGAAACAGACAGGTTGATCAATGGAACCAAATTGAAGACCCAGAAATAAGCCCACACTTCTATGGGCAATTGATTTTTGACAATGAAGCCAAAACTGTCCAATGGAAAAAAGACAGTATTTCAACAAATGGTGCTAGTCTAGCTGGATGTCTGCTTATAGAAAAATGCAAATACACCCATATTTATCACTTTGCACAAAACTCAAGTCCAAGTGGATCAAAGACCTTGACAGGAAACCAGAGACTCTAAACCTACTAGAAGACAAATTAGGGAAATGTTCAGAACTCATTGGCATAGGAGACAACTTCCTAAACAGAACACCAGCAGCACAGGCTCTGAGAAAAACAATTAGTAAGATCTCATGAAACAGAATCTCCTGTAAACAGCACTGAACAGTTTGGGAAAAGATCTTCATGAACCCTAGAGGAACTTTTTAATCTCAAACCTAGCACTCATCATGCAGCATGGACCATTTGAAAGCATTTCTATGCCCTTCAGACATTAGCTCAATCTGGTTATTTGTATCTATTTGTGAACAATGTATATCAAAATCTTCATTGCCATGTTTGAAAAACAAAAGCAGCACTGAGCTAAGATATGTAATATTCCTGAGCTTTTACAAAGGTAAGTTTTGTTGATTCATTAAGAAAATGAGTTTCCAATGGAGATCTGCTAATTATTTGCACTCTTGCTCAGTTATACGCATAGATTATAATTCCTTTTACTGTTTTGTGGATGAATTTTAGGAATTCTTTCCAATTATTTAACAAATGGCATGTGACTTTTACAGGGGCCAAAGGATCTTAAATAAGAGCTTTAGTGAGGATGGCTTTCCCAGGAGAGGGGAGCAAGAGGGAGAAGTAAACTTCATAGGCAAATGCTAGGTGTAAACATCCCATTGATTGAACAGAGCAATTTGCAAAAGTCACAAGCAGTAAAAACTGACTAGGGTGTGCTTTTCAAAATTCTTCCTAGTCTGTTCCAGTCCCATTTGACAATTCAAGAACAGAGTTCAGGAAGTTCCATAAGAGAATTGACTTGAAAAATGGCCTTTTGAGCCATTGACAAATTATTTGAATTCTACTATAAGCTACTATGTAATCTGACTTTATTGTTTTATCTGAAGCAAGACCTACTTGTATTTATTTATTAGATTATTTTTGCTGTTTAGAAATTCGTTTTTTATTTTTTAATTAAATTTTTATTTTTTACATTAATTACATTTTATTTGATTTGTATCCCAGCTGTAGCCCCCCTCCCTGATTCCCTACAAATCCCATCCTCCTTTCCTCATCTCCTCCCATGCCCCTCTCCAAGTCCACTTATAGGGGAACTCCTCCTCCCCTTCTATCTGACCCTTGCTTATCAGGTCTCATAAGGACTGGCTGCAATGTCCTCCTTTGTGGCCTGGCAAGGCTGCTCCTCCCTCATGGGGGAATGGTTAAAGTGCCAGCCACTGAGTTCATGTGAGAGACAGTCCCTCTTCCCCTTACTAGGTACCTACTTGGATACTGAGCTGCCATGGACTACATCTGAGCAGGGATTCTACGTCATATCCATGAATGTACCTTGGTTGGAGTATCAGTCTAAGAAAAAAGACCCCTGTGCCCAGATATTTTGGTTCTGTTGCTCTCCTTGTTGAGTTCCTGTCCTCTCCAGATCTTACCTTCTTGAAAATGATTCCCTGCACTCTGCCCAAAGGTTGGCTATGAGCCTCAGCATCTGCTTTGATAACACTGCTAGGTAGAGTCTTTCAGAAGCCCTCTGTGGTAGGTTCCTGGCATGTTTCCTGTTTTCTCCTTCTTCCAATGTCCATCCTGTTTGTCTTCCTGAGTAAGGATTGATCATCTTACCAGGGTTCTCCTTCTTGTTTAGCTTCTTTAGGTGTACAGATTTAGTATGTTTATCCTTTATTATATGTCTAGCATCCACTTATAAGTGAGTATATACCTCACTCAGGATGGTCTTTCACCAACCCTATATCTGACAGAGGGCTAATATCCAGAATATATAAAGAACTAAAGAAGTTAAAAAGCAACCAATCGAGTAATCCAATTAAAAAATGGGGTACAGAGCTCAAAAAAGAATTCTCGCTAGAGGAATACAGAATGGCAGAGAAATACTTAAAGAAATGCTCAACGTCTTCTGCCATCAGGGAGATGCAAACGACCCTGAGATTTCACCTTACACCCATAAGAATAGCTAAAATAAAAAAACTCAAATGACAACACATGCTGGAGAGGTTGTGGAGAAAGGGAAACCCTCCTCCATTGCTGGTGGGAATGTAAACTAGTACAACCACTTTGGAAATCAATCTGGCACTTTCTCAGACAATTAGGAATAAAGATCCCTTGAGATCCAGCTCTACCACTCCTAAGCACATATTCAAAATATGCTCAAGTACACAACAAGGACATTTGTTCAACAATGTTCATAGCAGCTTTATTTATAATATCCAGAATCTGGAAACAATCCAGATGCCCCTCAATGGAGGAATGGATACAGAAATTGTGGTACATTTACATAATGGAATACTACCCAACAATTAAAAATAAGGAAATCATAAAATTTGTAGGCAAATGCTGAGGTCTAGCATAGAAATTACTCTTTTTTTTTTAGAATTGTTTTATTATTATTAATTACACTTTATTCATTTTGTATCCCCCATAAGCCCCTCCCTCCTCCCCTCCCGATCCCACCCTTCCTCCCCTTTCTGCATGCATGCCCCTCCCCAAGTTCACTGATAGGGGAGGTCTTCCTCTCCTTTTTTCTGATCTTAGACAATCAGTTTTCATCAGAAGTGGCTGCATTGTCATCTTCTGTGGCCTGGTAAGGCTGCTCCCCGCTCAGGGGAGGTGATCAAAGAGCAGGCCAATCAGATTATGTCAGAGACAGTCCCTCTTCCCATTACTATGTAACCCACTTGGACACTGAACTGTCATGGGCTACATCTGTGCAGGGGTTCTAGGTTATCTCCATGAATAGTCCTTGATTGGAGTATGAGTCTCTGGGAACTTCCCTGTGTTCAAATTTTCTTGTTCTGTTGCTCTCCTTGTGGAGTTCCTGTCCTCTCCAGCTCTTGTTATGAGAACCTATCTTTAGTTTCATTTAGCTGACCTTATGATTATTAAATTTTTGTATGATTTGTGGTTTTCTGTGTATATTTCCATCCTTTTTAACTTTAACAACTTGATGAAACTTTAGTATAATTTGAAAGTTATTGCTGACATTGAAACAAATGATCAGGCCATATCTCCACCCTGTAGAGGGCTTCAATTTGTAGCAACTATGTTTGCCTTTATAGCCATGTATAACTTCCAAATTCTAGAAAGCACATCTGTAAGGAGGGTTTGTCAGCATTCCAACCCTCATCTTTACAAACATTTAAAATAATGTTTGTAAAACTCAGTCCAGGATGAGCTTTGATAGATAAACTCTTATCTATGGCAAGAAGGGATTTTTCTCCTACAATGTAGAAAGTATGCATTGGTTTCTCTGCCTCATACAGTTGAAGTGTATAGAGTCCTGGATTCTTTAAAACTGAAGCTGGTGTATTCCTGTGAGTTCAGAACAAGTCTGAGAGAGAGACAATGTGATTTTCAGCCCACCCTGAACATCTGTAAGAACTGGTTTACCTCATACCCAGCAATAATAAATAAATAGATGAGCAGCTTAGCTAGTACAGTTCAGCAGCTATGAGTTCAAACCCCTGCTCAGTGTCTTCAAGATAGGAGACTTTGCGTGAGTTCAGTAAATGGAACAGTAAGCATGCAATAAGCTGTAGCTATGGAGGTAATTTCATTTCATTAACTTTAGCCTTAAATTTGCTAAAGAACATTTTAATTAGCTCTTTGACTGGGTAAATGTCTTCACGTAATGAAATAAATGTGGTTTTCTCGTAAAAATATTTTTCTTTTATTGAAAATTGATATTTTTCATTTGATATATTCTGATTACAATTTATTATATTTCATTTTGTGACATTCAGTTTCTGATCACATAGCATTTTATAGAATGATTGTTTTGTTTAATCACCACCAGATTTTCAGATATGTGGGTAACAAGTTTTCTTTTGATTATCGACATATCTCAATTCTTCCAGAACAACCTGGCACAGAGCGCAATCTTGATAAATATACGATGAGTAAATAACGGAATGGGAAGGTGTTCAAAGGAGATTAGGTTCATCATCACTTTGCACTAGAGCAAATTGAAATTCAGATCAATCAACTATTCCCAGATCTTGGAATGCCTTAGTGTATGAAGGATAATTTAATTTCAATTTGTCTGGCTTGCATCCCTAGGTTCCATCCTAAGAGGAACAATTGATAAGTAAGTTCAGTAAACAATGGACGTCATCTTTGGACTAAAGATCAAAGACATTTTCTGGTGGCCAGGTCATTAGCAAAACTGCTGGGAGAGAAACTATTGTATAATAGGTTTTATGATGACTAGAAAAACTGTTGCTCTGAGTAGCTCCCTATCAATTCTTAAGGGTTCACATAGATTTGGGAAATGACAACTTCAGAAGAATTTCTGGTATTTGATGGTGAGGAACTCTATAGGCTAACGAAAGCAACAGCCACTATATTGTTAGCTATCTCTATTTATACATACTTGGTGTCATGTATACAGTGACATATTTGCTGTTCTTATATATTTATAGATATTAATTATAGACATAATATGTAAACATTTGTTTATTTACATAAATACCTCATAAGGCTACTCCAAAGTCTATGTGGAGCTTGAAACAAGTGATTTAAAACTTCAATCATTCCACTGTGCAATTGAACACCTCTGTCTCTACTGTGGCTTCAAGAGAATGTAGTATAAATGGGAACAGATACAAGTGGTTAAAGTAGACTAGCATTTGGGTTTCTGTGATCCTCAAACATCAGGAGTTGTCTCATACTCCAGTGATGTTTGTTGGAACATCAATATGCAGAAAAGCATTTATTCATGTGCTTTGGCAGGTCTCCAAAAATATTGGCCTTGTTTTTGTCATACCAGACTTTAAATTCCAAAACACAGTCTATTAAAGATCCTTGCCATATCCATGGAGTGACATGAACCTATTTTAAATCTGCTCATCACTGACTTAATGCATAATAACTAGCCGATTAAAATGATTTTAGAATTGGCATATAAAATATGTGCCCATTACAGCCATCTTTTCAGGAGTGGGAAAAACTCCTGCAGAAACTACAGCTAAAGAATAATTTGCTAAAAAAAATCGGCTGAAGCGGGAGGTTCCAGCTCATTGAAACTCAATTTATTATATGCTTAAGTGACTCCTGGAACAGTGGAATGTGTAGGCTGCACAACCAGACAAGGCAAATTCTGTGCTGATAACAAATGTGTAAAACGCCCGTACCTAGTGGAGAAGTGATAGCAGCCAAAACCAATACTTGCCAACCAGTAAAAAAATATGAACATGCTGTTAGATAATTAACATTTTTCTTATTATGCAAGGCTGGGTAGTGAATATGCAACCCAGCATCCCCCCCCCCAACCCCTGGATAAGTTACAACTTTTAAAAAAGCATATAATTAAAGCAAAATACTATTTCTGGAAAACTTTGTGCTATGTGCTGTAGAGTCTTATTAGCTGTTGTTTGTGCGTTTGGAAAGTTACTTACAATCCAGATTCACATTTATTGGAAGATGAACAGAATTTTAAAACAACAGATCTTCCTTCAGTCACAGGCTCCATGAGTAAGATGATAGCCTCCATATTTTATCTTGCATAATTACATTAAACTGTAAAGTTACTTGTGTTGAAACAATGCTACACTAATGTTGTAATCAATCATACATAGCTATGATCTCAAAACAGACATATTGTTAATATTACTAAGTTGTAGTGAGTAATTCTATACCCATATCTGAAATATTTTCAGAATTGACTTAACTTCCTATTGCATTTGTGAAAAAAAAATTGCTGATGTTGGAAAAACTAACTTACACAGCATCTGAATTTTGAGATATTATCTGTATATATATATCTTTCTTTCTCTCTTTATCTATATCTCTGCCCCATCCTGCCTCTCCTCCATTTCTCTTCATTTGTAATTTTAACATAGACCAAGAATATCCTTCGAATGAGTATCTAAACCAGCCATCAATAAATTACAGATGTTATACGTTGGTGCTATACTGAAGATTAAAGTTTTATTTAAATAAACCTTTGCCTGTAATGGATTGTTTATAGGCTTAAATACACACACACACACACACACACACACACACATATATGAAAGATAATGCATGTATTTACCTAGCAATAACATCAAGCAGTCTACTGATACACAAATAATGAATAATCAGAAAAGATTAAGTAGAAAAGAATAAAAATCAATTATGTTGAGTTTTTATTCTATTGTACTACCAACACCTGTATAAATCACGTTACTTGTTTCTCATAGTTATGTAAATAATATACATAGCTACTGCTTTATTTGCATTTTTATACCCTTATGATTTCATTATGAAATAATAGTGTAAATACCTCCTAAAGCACGTTAGGCTTTTTTATATAATATGAAATAATGTATCCTTGAAATATTCAAGTTGGTGTAGTGAAATGTTAAATATTTAGCAGTACCTACCAGTTTTTATTAGGAAGTAACCAGTTTAAGATGCATATAGAGTATTGGCAAAAGAGTTAAGCTGTATTTGACTTTCTCATACCTTCCTTAATGGCCTCTTTTTTTTTTTTCTCTTTCAACTTACACTCTCCATACAGACTGAACCTTTGCCAGTGTCTGAGAGTTGGATCAGCCTCTCCACTATCACCCTGGTTTACCCTACCATGACAGATTAAACTCTCCCTCTCTCCCACCAAACTACTCTCTTGGTGTAGCTCCTCAGAGCAGTCGTGCACATATAAGACTCTGTCAGACCAATCCGTGTAAACAACAGAGCAACACCACCGTTGAATGCTTAGGCAGCTGCATTGCAGCCTTCTACTGAGGTGTGTGGCAACAAGAGAAAAAGTACAGGTGGGGTGAGCTGAGTGTTGCCCTGATCTGTGATTGTAGATCTACTGACCTCATGGTCTCTGTTTCAGCACAATCCCCCAGAACATGAACACTGCTGTAATTCTTATTGGGAAATCAAGGAATATGACTTTTGTCGTCTATCAGAATTAGAGAATGCACAAAAGAAAACATAAAAGAGGAGTCTACTGGGAGCTTATTATTTGGAAAGTTATAGAAAAGTTCATTATCTCTGTCTCTGTAGCCACCGTTTCCCCGCGATCTTGATTTCTACATTTGGTTACTTTACGCTATGTTATTTTTGGACACCAGATGCTTTAGAGCTGGCCTTATTGGTGGCTGTAAACCGTCATGTCAGCACTGGGAGTAGAACCCTGGTTCTCTGCAGAAGCAACAAATGCTCTTAAACAACAAACCACATCATGTCTCCAGCTTTGACCTTAATTTTTATTTAAATATACTATTTGATTTGCTTTAGAGGTTTCTTCTACACACTTCTAAATGTTTTCCACATGTTCTTAAGGCCATGCATTTGTACTTACTAAAGATCTTACTTTACGGAACGGGTTACTTTGAACATTGAATATATGAAACTATCTAATTTTTAAATCCCATCAAGGTAAAGATTTTTTTTTTCAGTTCTGTTTATTGTCACTTACTGCTTTATCAGTCCTCATTTTAACCTGGTCTAATATTTCCTGAATCAAGAAATGGACACAAAGGTGAGTATATGGTGGATAATTAAGGTTGTCTGAAACATGAATAGATAGTAAATAACAGCACAAAGATAAAAGTATGGCCTCA
Organism: Psammomys obesus; assembly: GCF_907164565.1. Taxonomy (NCBI): domain Eukaryota; kingdom Metazoa; phylum Chordata; class Mammalia; order Rodentia; family Muridae; genus Psammomys; species Psammomys obesus. The sequence continues at coordinate 15,708,149 of NW_026588752.1, read as the reverse complement.
GCATTTCTTTTAACGATGATCAGAGAAAATATGTCTGAGGGAAGGATTCTTGAAACCTTATCAACCCCAAGTATTACGCCTTCACAAGGTGCTGCCTCTGAACTCCACATCAACTGGAAATCTGAGGAAGTTAAGGTGTAGTAAATTTTACTTGATTGTATAGCAAAGACAAGGGAATAAGTACAGGGATGCAATATATCTAAATATGTCTCCCAAAACTTTGGGAAAACCTACTTTAGAAATATAGGTCTAGATTTTCACTTAGCACAGAGATTAAAATACGACATGTTTTATTTCCTACATTGTATATTTCATTATCCTGTATTCTGAACTCAGTGGATTCTTGGAGGTGATTCATTATGCGACTTAATCTGATATTGAAAACTCCCAATACAGTGTAGAGCAACTTTACAAGCTTGCAATGAATTTTAAGTAACACATCTTGTTGAATATGTTTGCTGATTTATCCAACATATAGAAATGAAGTTTGTCAGGCTTTTCTTTGAAGTTTAGAAAAATGATAAATAGAATACAATATTCACATGATTTTAGGTCTTTACAACATCATTAAGCTTGGTTTGACACCATTGAAATTTGACAATGGGCCTTATATGCATTGGGGTAGCATGGTAAAAAAAAAAAAAAAAAAAAGGTTATTTACCACAGCTGTGGGGCTGACCTCTATTTGCTATATAAGAACACTGAACCGAAAAACTTCCCCTAAACTGACCTACCCTAGATTAATTATTCACACCCAGTCTTGATTACATTTTATTTGTCATTCGTCAATATTAATTCCCAACAAAACATGGTTGAATGCTTGTGAACTTGTCAGCTTGATTTTGTAGATTTAATTGTGAATTGGATATGTGAATTTTAACAATATGAACTGGGTCTGATAACTTAAAACAATGCTTCCGTGTTTTATTGAGTCTCAGAAAACATGCTTCTGTTTCTTCAAACAGGCTTCCAATTATATAGTTACCACACGTATGCATCTCATATGCATATGTATAGGCACACATATATACATACATGTGTGTGTGTGATAGGACATTATATTTCCTGAAGATAAACAGCACAGAACTTGAAACACAACACAAAAAAAGTCCACTAGGACAGACTTTATACTACTTATTTTTAAAGTATATATTTAAAGTATATATATTTAAATATATTTAAAGTATAATGGGTGATCCAGGTTCAAATCAATTGTCAAAATTATTTTGTATTAAAAATTTGTCTTGTCTTTCTGTCAAATTTGTATTTGAATAATAGTGAGTGATAAGCTTACAGATCACTTGGAGGCCAACTGCTATCTTACAAGCTACTTCGGAAGCTACTGAAAACCTCTACCTGAAATGCATTCGCATCAGTGAGTGCTTTGCTTCCTCTATAAAACCTAAAATGTATTCAAGTCTCTAAGTTCTTTAGAAGTAGTGAGAGAAAACACTAAATTCTGTTTCTTTCTACATTTCTTCCTCTGAAGGTTGCTGCCATAAATGCAAAACGAATGTTGACATATTTGTTTAGCATCCCTGAACAGATTAAACTGCTTTAGAAGTTCTTTTGTAATCAGCCTTGAAAAATAGAAACTGACACTCACATCCCTGGATAGATTAAATTTTTTCAAAAGTTTCTCATTAATCAGACATGAAAAATATTTTTTAAACATAGGAGCAGGTCCTTAGAAAAAGTACTTGGAATTTTCCTTGCAACAACCATTGCAGTTTTTGCAATTCCATTGCACAATGTCAACTTTTGATCACACATAAAAAAATAGTAAGTATCTTTGTAATATCTCTATCCATGATGGAGAAGACAGAAAATACAAAAAGAACACTGTACATGGATTATAAATTTCACTGCCAATTATTTCCGTGTGTTTGGCAAAGAAAATTTACTTTAAAAAATTGAATTTTCTTCTAAGTGAAATGCTGGTATCTGACTGTTGCTCTTAGTAACTCTGCAAGTTTAACAGTATTATGTACATTTTAGACATACTAAACTGGAGTTCAGTAGTAATTGTGGGCTGAACAAGGAAAACATGCTTGTGGTCAAATTTTGGCAATTAAAGACAACGAAAAAATATTAACTGAATAGAAAAATGGAAACAAACACAGAAAATTGAAACAAAAACTGTTGACTTTTCAGGAGAAACAGTGTAAAACAGAAAACAGTGGAGTATACTTTAGGACACAAAGTATACATAGAAAATCAAACACTTTGTGTGTTGCAAAGTCACAGTGAAAAGACTTTTCATATAAGCTGTAGGAATGTCACTCAAAGTGTAGGTATCGTAAGTAAATCTTAAGAGGTGTTTTTTTTTTTTTTTTCCAGGATATTTTAGAGTAAAAAAAAAATCATATCAGAAGTGCCCTCAGGCCTAGATGAAAAGAAAAACAATGTAGAAAAATGGACTGTCTCAGATGGTTCCATGGCAAGGGGGCCTGTTACCCACTATGAAGGTTTCTTAATGCCTGGCATCAACATGGTGGAAGGAATGACTGACTTATTAAATTGCCCTTTGAGTGCCACAGAATGCACACACACACACACCCACCCACACACACACACACACACACACACACACCACACAACACACATAGATGCTAAATAAGTAGATGAAAATATAAAAAAGTAAGGAAATTATAAATAGATTGATAAAAAATATACTGAAAAATATCAGGAAAACAAATAAGTTTTTAATCTCAAGTCAAGTACAATGAATTTATCTGTTAATGACATTGAACTATTTGGTAGTAAACGAAGATATACTGTTTTATTCAAGCCTTTTTTTTAAATTGAAAATATATTTTTCTCTCATACAATGAATCCTATGCAGTTTCTCCTCTCTCTACTTCTTCCAGCAACCCCAATCCAATTCTTCTCTCCCTCTCCTCCAGATCAACTATCTGTCCATTTCCCTTTGAAAAGATCAGGCCTCCAAAGAGACAACAACCAAAAGACAATGAAACAAGGCACAGAAAAGCTTGGTGTTGAGTGCCTTTAATCCCAGCACTCAGGGAAACAGAAGCCAGTGGATCTCTGTGAGTTCAAAGCAAGATCAGTATTCCAAGGCTACACATGTTAAAACACACACACACACACAGGCAAAAGCCCTCATATACAGGCTGGCCAAGAAAACCAATAAGAAGAAAAGAGTCTCAAGGTAAAAAAGTCAGAGACACACTGCTCCCACTGTTAGCAGTCCTACAAAAACACCAACCTAACAGCCATAACAATGATGTAGATAACCTGAGGCAAACCTGTGCTTGCTGCTTCTGTCTCTGTGAACCCCTGAGAGTCCTGCTTAGCTGACTCAGTGGGCCATGTTCTCCTGGTGTCCTCCATTACCTCTGAATCCCACCATTTTTCTCCCCCTCTTGCATAGGGCTCCTTGATCTCTAAGGGGAGGGACCCAGCGGAGAAGTCAAATTTAGAGCCTCTCTCCACAGAATGTCTGGTTGTCGGTCTCTGCACCAACTCCTATTTTCTGCTGGGATGACGACTGTAAAGGACACTTATCAAGTAGAGCAGACATACGTTTTCTAAACCAACCCACCTAGAAATTCCTCATTGTCTCTCTATCCCAAATGCTGGAATTGCTATCACATTATATTATGATAAGCCACAGTGCTTACTGTACTTTGCAATGATTGGTGCTAAGACCTCTGTTTGTGTTTATTTTTACTTTTGATCTTATTCTTATTTTTGCATAAATGGTCTTCGTCCAGGATTTTGAATTCTAATATTCTAGAATTTCAGAAAAGGAGTCATATATGCTTGAAGGAAATTTGGGATTAAATATGGCTCTTGAAAGCTGATGAGAAAAATAATTTGTTTTCACTCAACAGGTCGACCATCTAACACAATGTTTGTAAAATAAGAAGGGAACGAGTCTTGTTTCAGTAATAATATATTATGGGAATAAGTGTATGACTAGTTTCTAAGTGTGGTTCTATCGGCAAATGTGAAAATAAAGCAGAAAATAATAGCATTTTATGGTTATCAAAGAAGTGTATTTTTCTTAATATAGTAAGTTCTAAGATGCAGGTTATATGGGTAAACATGTAAATTTACTCTGTGTAACTTTGATTCTTAGTTAATTACTTGCTGCCATCATTACATTTTGGAGAATATCTAGCACTTTCTTACCAAAGCTCCTTCTCATGTTTTACATTTCTACCCTCAAACATACTAAATAACTGTTTCACATGAAGTGACATTTTGACATGATGATTTCATACAATAAAACACTTGTCAATTTTCATGACACCAAGAGTTTCTCCTCTGAGGATATCATAAAACACATCTGAATTGTGCCCCATTTATTTTGAGTGAGTATCAGAGGTTTTCTGTTCCTAGGATGACAAGCAATAAGGGTGGAGTGACACTATTTCTTAGGAGTTCTTGAGCTATAGATTTGGGTTCATCTTTCATGCTCTGCCGTATTCTCCTGTTTGCCTTTAATTTTCCCACAAAGTTGCCTTTAATTCAGAGTAAAGTGCATATTGACTTCAACAAAACAACTAACTGGTAAAATCCTAATAATCATGGAAGGGTAATTCACAAAGAATAACTGCTCATGAGTGAAGACTGACCCCCTTATCTTCTTCTCCACTGCCAAGTATTGTGTTTCCAGAACTGATCACTGCAATGTAGATTTGGGACAGTGCATGCCTTATACAAAACACTATATTATTTTCATATTGCTGCTTATTGCTTATATAAACTTGTTTTTACTTGTAATTGATATCCCTTTCTCTCACCTATAAAAAAATCATCTGACTTGTGTTAGGATGGACAACATCATATTTTTTTCTCATTAAAATTAATAGAAAATATTTTTTCATGCCACAACTTTCTCACTTAGCAGCAGGGTTTCAGGAATAAATTGGAATGACTAAACGAGAGACGTGTTCCTATGAGCTCTCAAGAGCAGTAACTTTGATTAGAGAGAAAAATTCTTAAATTGCTAGCATGCTACAGATAAAATACATTCCTCTGAAAATGGAGATAGGAACAACCACAGAGTGGTGGGCTTTCTGACTTTCATATTTTCCCACTTAAGTTTTCCAAATTCGTAATACTGAAAAATAAACTCACCGCTCTCACCGTGCAGCACACCTTTTGAATTTCTTGTATTAACAACTTCAAACTCATCTACCAAGTCAAGAGTAGAGAAGAGAGAGTTTTGGGCCCTTCAGGCAGCTCTGGGGATGCCCAGGAGGCAGCAGTATTACCAGTACTTTATGCATCCATTCCCTATTGGTACATAGTTTTTGTGAGGGCTTGTGTTATTTTTTTTTAAAATCTAGGTTGACATAACAATGAAATATGGGCTATGTTTTGCATTTGGAGGGTGGGTGGGACTGGGAGGAGATGGACGGGGCAACAGTTAGGATACAATGTGAATAAACAAACAAACAAACAAATAAATAGAATCAATTGTGTACTAGAACTGTTAATGTTTTTAATTCACATTTGGGAGATTTTAACACATGAATATAACGTAATTTGATCAAATCTCCCTTCTACTCCTTGTATACATTCTACAGTACTTTTCTCTGATAATTTCATATACTCCCTTAAGAAAGTGATGTAATAAATCACGGTAGGGGACACAAATCTCATGAAGATGGTGAAGAACTTTCTTATGCAACCTCTGTAGGGAGAGTAAAGTTATTCAAAACCGTAAAAATGTGGTGTTAATTTTTGACTTGAATAGTGGGGGAGAAATTGTTTATTTGAAAAAAAAAGTATAGAGAGAAGTGATGTGAAAGTGGGAACTGTTACTCTCCCTCGCTATGTGTACTATGATGTTTAACATCTTGCCAGGATTCTCTCTCTCTTTCACTACTCAGAGTTTCATCCTTCTGTCTTCCCAGAACTCAAAGCAACCAGGCAAGAAGTACCCTCAACTTTGTTCACTAGGGCACATGCTAATTGATAGAAAAAAAATTACTACTTCTCATCAGTCTAATTAATGAGTCCGGCTAACCAATAACAGAGGGCTTTATTTGATATCTCCTTCTAGAGAGGTAATATATAGAATTGATGACTAGAAAACAGGATAAAGGCTTTTATGGTTGGAAGAAATTAACAGTATAATGAACCTGATACTGAAAAGCAGGTCAGAAAAGAGAGAATCAATTTAAAGGCCCTTAATCAAAAGAACTTTGAAGAGAGACTTGCCTCTGCATTTCCATATGAGTGAGATGAAAAAAAAAAGTCTCTTATTTTGTGTTTCATATTGGATCCCCTAGGAAGCAAATTTTGTTATAAAGATGAGCTCACAAGTATATCAGGGAATATTCATGAAATCAACTCTCTTAGAAGGGGTGGGAGCCAGCTTCAGTCAAAGAAAAAAAATATGCTTTTATGCGTCAGTATTTTTACCAATAGCCTTGGCCAAGACACAGAGAACTCTGAAATGGATGTTGCTACAAAGTGGCCCTTAATAAGGCAAGGGGGAGTTTTTGTAGCCCTTCATCAGTTGGATGTAGATTGTCTTAAAAGGTAATACTACTTTGAACACATAAATCTGTTAGTCAAGGCAATTTCAATAGAAGTTGGTATATATGGTAGTTTTAATAGCCTCCTCAATCAGTAGAGGACTTAAGTACCGCACTGCTGAGGGAGAATCTGAGCAGTAGAGACTGCTTAAGCCAGTTTGGCTTTAGTTCAGAGAGACCAGCTGAAAATAGGAGATGGTATGAAGTAGAAGAGCATATATGCATGTACTCCTGTGTGAGAGACACTAGGATATTGCAACACATTCTATTGTTAGTCCATAGAGGGCACATACTGTGATGAGAAAGTCACAGAGGATAGAGTCTTCCAGGAGTCGCGCTGCTTGGAATCAGAGTAGACACCAGCAGAAGACACTTCTGACATATTCATCCCATGACTGTTCTCTCTTACAATTTCTTCCCATTCAAAGCAAGGAAAGCGCTAAATCCTGTGGACTCTTAAGACTGTTAATCAGTCCTTGCTCATGTAGCATAAACATAAGTAACTCTTGATCTAGATGTAGTCTTTCTAATTTTATGTTACAGGTTAAATGTCTTACATCACATTTTTCTTCAACTATACAATTTCTTCACAATGTTAACATAGAAGGCTGTTAACTAAAACACATTGAAAGCTTTATTCCACCAAAGATGTATCTAGGATATTTCAGTTAACTGTACATAAAATGTGAATTAAAATTCATACTGTTCAACTCCAGTATTTGTTATTAGATATTGCAAAGTTTGAAATGGAAATTAATCACAGTGCTTGCAAATCTAAAATAATGGGGGCTGCTGAGTAAAACAAAGTAAACCGGCAACTATGATTTCAAATAAAAATTCTAGATTTGTCTACGGCAAAAAAAAATTGATTTTATTTTTAATATACATTAAAACACCAACATATGATTATATAACTAAAACATTAACACAGAGAAGAAGAAGGGAAATTTATATATGACTGAAGTGTATTTTTGTGTGTGTGTGTGAGTGTGTGTCAGGGGTTTAATACATGAGTGTGGATTTACATGTGGGTATGTTTGTGTGAATCCAAATGTATTTAAATGCTAGAAGTATCTGAGACACTGTCACTAACTCTCTTGGCTAGACTGGCTGTTCAGAGCGTCCCATTGATCTACTAGATTCTGATCCCCTTGTGTTGGATTACAGACATCTGCGGGCATGCCCCGCTTTCATGTGTTGCTGCAGTTTTCAACTTCTTAAGTTTTTAAAGTATGAGCAGTGAAGTAAAAATCTGATTCAAAGTGAAAGTCTCAAAAGTTCGTAGCTAAACCATTTTCTCAGAAAACAAAGATCAGAAATGGTATAAATGAGCTTGGATTCAATTCAGGATATCCCTTGTGCTTTCTACAACAAATGTCACTTAATTAAGAAAGTGCTGTGCTTGACAGCCTAGTATTACAATAAAGCCTCTTTTGCCCTCCAGTTTCCCTTCCTCTATTGAAGCTTACTTGGTTTAATTATTTTGCATGTAACATCTTTTCTTGAGGGTGGGTTTTATTTTCCCCTTTATTATTGTATTGTGGAAATTCTTTTGTGTTCAAATAATTTAAATAAGAGATACCTCACTGTGAAGTGGCAAAAGGAAAAAAGAGTATAATGTGAAAAAAAATTATGAGACGTATCAAATAAAAATAAGATTGTAGATATTTTTCTTCTACAAAATAGTGAACAAGTAACTGAGCAGCAAAACCAAAGGCTCGGCCCCTTTCATGCCATGCGCTCTTTGCCTGTATTTCTCCATGAACGTGGGTTTACTTCTGTCTGCATCCTGGCTTTCACTTCATTAGTGTCTTAGTTTTAAGGCTGCATAGACTCTCACCACTAAATAGCATCTCCAGTCCTAGCACTAAATAGAAAATGGATCAGTAAATCATCTCTTATCGAGAAGACGAGGTCCTTTGATCATGCAGGCTGTGCCACCCGCTGCAACAGCACATTCTGCTGTGCGTTCAGTAGGTCCATGGGAACCGAATTAAAGCAGTGGTCCTGCTTGGTGGCTGTTGGGAATAGAGATGAGGGCAGGAATATGGGTTCTAAGTAGTCCCTAGGGAGGAAGCCTAGGCCCAGAGGCACAAATACACAGATGCTTTCTACACCCACCCTGATGGTGTTCGGTTTAATGAAATTACTAAAGAATCCCTGAAACAGCTCATTCGTAAAATAAAAGTCATGCTAGCCATTGTCAGGGCAGGAACCTCGTTCCTATTACTGATCTTTAACGACTTTTAAGATTATAATTACCATAATGTCATTTGATTTTTTAAACTTGAAAATTGTAAAATCTTCTAAATTCCATAAAATATTTTAAATTATAAACAAATGCCTCTACGCAGAAAACATAAGATAATTGTAAGTATTTATGAAAAAAATAAGGGAAAATATTGTACAGTTTATGATAAAATAATATTTAATAAAGAAAAAGATGGAAATAATATGCTGAATATTATGTGATTACACATGAAACTTTTTTATTCATTTATTGTACATGACATAATATTTGTTCCGAGGTCAATCCCAAGGATCTAGCAGCCTCATATTTCGAAAACAAAACAAAACAAAACAAAGCAAAACATTTCACCTTCCCTTCCTATAAAGAGAAGTGCAGAAACCCAACCTGGTCTTGGTCTTGCTCTCTACCTCTTGAAACAATCAGATACTTCCGTGATCTTAGCAACAGACCAAATGTTGCCAAATGAAAATGTCCACAGGATCACACAAACCTCCTGTAGCCTGTGCTTCTCATTTTTTTTTTTTTAGAGTTTTTATTTTTTTTATTTTTATTTTTTTAAATTTTTTATTAATTACACTTTATTCATTTTATATCCCCCCATAAGTCCCTCCCTCCTCCCCTGTCGATCCCACCCTCCCTCCCCTTTCTGCATGCATGCCACTCCCCAAGTCCACTGATAGGGGAGGTTCTCCTCTTCTTTCTGATCTTAGTCTATCAGTTCTCATCAAAAGTGGCTGCATTGTCCTCTACTGTGGCCTGGTAAGGCTGCTCCCCCCTCAGGGGGAAGTGATCAACAAGCAGGCCAATCAGATTAGGTCAGAGGCAGTCCCTCTTCCCATTACTATGTAACCCACTTGGACACTGAACTGCCATGGGCTACACCTGTGCAGGGGTTCCAGGTCCTCTCCACGAATAGTCCTTGGTTGGAGTATGATTTGCTGGGAAGTTCCCTGTGTTCAAATTATCTTGTTCTGTTGCTCTCCTTGTGGAGTTCCCGGTCCCCTCCAGCTCTTACTATTTCCCACTTCTTACATAAAATTCCATTCACTCTGCCCATCAGTTGGCCATCAGGCTCAGCATCTGCTTTGACAGTCTATACTGCAGAAGCTTTCAGAGGCCCTCTGTGGCAGGTTTCAAGGTTGTTTCCTGTTTTCTTCTGGCTTTCATTTGAAAGAAGTAGCGAGCCAGGGTGAAGCCATTCCCCAACAGTGACAATGTCTGACAGCCTTTGGATGATTCAGTCTGACAGTATTTTATTCAATGTCCCTCAACTACTCAATTCTATTTCCTAACCAAACCCAAAAAGATACAAATGTACTCTACTTATCTACCTGAATTTAAGAAGCAAAGAACAAATGTGCCTTATGAAAGTCTTCATCTAAATCATTAAAAAGGGATCTCTAGTTCAGTATGTGTGAGTGATAAAAATTCCAAATCCTTGTGACAGGAAATTAAAATATGATTGGCTACTAAAATAACTTTGAACAACACTGATATGTACTCTGAATGAATTATTTGTCCTTTAAAAAAGAAACACATTTAGTACCTGAAAATGTTAGTGTCCTCTGGCAGGCATAGCAACTTAGCTCTGTTGGTAATTAAATAGCATGGGGTAAGTCAATGTATGGCACATAGATCATAAAAATTGTACTGACAGAGCCTTAAGTAGATGAAATTTGAGCAAACATTTGTCTATATCAATAATTTAAATTCTACCATCTAGACAATGCAATGACTTAAGTAGAATAAATGGTGAAATCAAGTCCGTAAGAAGAAAATTTTGTCCTCATGCACATCAGGGTCTCATTGAAATAGGAATCTGTGACAAAGCCTAGTTTGCTTACATGCTCTGAGTTTACAACAGTGAAGGTAGTAATAATTCAAGACAGCCTCTATGCACAGTCTTGAGATGCATAAGCAAAATTAGAACAGGTAAATGAATGAAGATAGCCTTGGCTTATCAATCATGATTACTAATTTGGAGAAGGAGGACATAAAAAAAAAAAAAAACCCTTGGCAAAATGTTTTTCTTTTACAAATTGGTGATTCAAAACATGGTTAGGTAAACCAGTGACCCACCACTAAGGACTTCTTCTTTATCTTATTCTTCATTCTCTGCTTTCTTACTCGCTTTCGTAATTAGTTTCTCTTTGATTAGAATTATGTGACAATCTGGACCAACCCAAAGCACCAAGCTACTCTGTTCATTAAGATCTCTTAATTTTTCTGGATAATGGAAATCTCTTCATTTGCTTCCAAATAGAGATCCCATCCAAAACAGTAGTTAGCTCAAAATACAATGCCACTTCCCAATGCAAAGAAGACTGACAAGTGACATGAAGAGGAAAACAAAACAAGCCAAGAATCTCTCTAGTTGTTTTTTGATCAGGTTACCTCCTCTATCACACTTTACTGTTTATTACCTATTTCTTAAAGCCTGGGTATGAAGCTCAGGGTAGGCCACCTGTTAAGCATATGCAAGGCTCTGAGGCAGGTCCCACCCCTTCCAGAAAAAAAAAAGTTTTATTTTCTTAAATACAACTCAGTAATATGAAAGTAGAGCTCTCATAACCATGAATAAATTCAGCTGCATCAAAGTATATGGAAAGGAAGTCTAGCAGATACATTCATTTTGTCCTTGTGGTGATACTAGTTTTTTGTTTTTTTTTTTTTTTTCATGAAGCTTTTATAGATAAACTATTTTATCTCATAGTTTCTATACTGTGTCTAACAGCTGATTCAATAGACATTTATCTACTTCACATAAACTAACCTGGTGATGCCGTTACACTCTCTCAAACACTGTCCAGCAGCTTGTTTTTTCTTTTTATATTTAAATTCTTTTTGAAGCAATATTTTATATTACTAAATCTGCATTCTTCTTTAAATTGAAAAAGCAAATATAGTGAGTCATTATTAAAATTCACATCTATTTATTTTTAAGTAAGACAAAATGGGTCTGAAACTGTATTAGATATTTAAAGATATTACAGAGGTTTTACATCTCAAAAACTGTTTTAAAGAATCAATGAACTTTTTACTATCACCATTAGTCTTATTTGTTAAAACATTTTGAAAATTTAAGGACCTTCATTATAATTTATTTTCTTCCTCCCTACAAGGAAAATAAAGCTATTTTTAAAGTACCAAAACTTTAATTGACATTCTGAGAGCCAGGCACAGATAGTCTGATTCTAATCGTGACTGTTTTCAAATAAAAGCATCCTCCAGATGAACCAAAGGAAACAGTAATCAAACCCAAATCTTGCTGTCTCTAATACATGCCACTCCACTTCCAGGTTTCCCTTTGAATTCTTAATTTAAAAAAATAAAGAAACACTTTTAATGAGAGACAGCCTGAGCATGAAGCTGTCAGTTCTACTTCTGTCCTTGATGCATAACAAAAAAAGGGAGAGATTCCACTTTTAAAGGAAGTACCAGTTTCTTGAGACATTTGTATTCAAACATGAGTCTTTCTTCCTCTTTCTCCTGGGAGAACAGCTCTACTCTTCAAATGAAAAAGAAATAATAAAACACATCAGGAACAGCGGACCTCAGACCCAACGTTTCTCCCTTGTCTTGGAATGTTATTTCCATATAGAAAGCTACTCTAATGGGACACTTGTAAATGGCAGGGAATTTAGCCCTTGTGGAGTCCTCTCCAGAAATTGGATTTTTGCTTAAGCAAACAGCAAACCAGGCAGCGGGAGAAAAGCTATTTATTTGGCTGCCTGTTGAAGAGCCTTGCAAAAATACAATTCAGTCTGCTCTGACCATCGAGTCTATCGGCATGCATTGGAAAACAAAATCCAGTTACCTGGGTAAGGTATCAGGTCAGCTCTTGCATGTAACAGTTAAGCTCGAATACACTTTAATGATATTTTTCTTGATTACCCTTTTCTTAGACTAGTGGCTTTGGCAGTTTACTTTCACATTAAGGGAGGGTGAAAGGCTTATACAAGCTGCAAACTTCTCTCCAGTCTTTCGAGGGATTATTTAGAATCTTTGCTATTCAAATATAAGCAAATTTACATTCAGGAAAGTTAATCTTCAGTTTACGACATTTAATAATGTCATTCACGAAGCCTTATGACAACAAGTTTGCCTTCTTAAGTCAGACTTAGTTTTTAAAAGGTTCTTTAGAAAGTATATAAGACACGTTCCCTAATCATATTTGTCTCACCTTACTTTAACACATCCTTCTCCACATGGGGGATGCTTTTCTGCTTTAATCAAATAGCTCAACCTCCTGTCTCTGAAATGCCATTCTGTAGTACAAGAGGGAAGTGTCTGTGTAGGAAGACCTTCCTTTAGGGAAATAGAAAATATAGATAATTCTAAAGAGGTGGCAGACCTACTAATTTAAGTCCTGGTAATATTTGCCTTAGTTACTGACATTTTGATGTGTCCTTTGCAGAGTAGAACCTCCATTCTTGTACAACCCCAACCTCCAACACTAGCTTTTCTGAAGGAGAGTGATTTCCTCTACTCTGCTGACAAGTTTTCTAGTTAAATGCCTCTGCAGAAAATAAGTATCTCCTTCTGATTTCTTTCCTCCTGTTCTCCTTTCAACTTGTGAAATTTCATAATTCACTTCATCCCGTTCTGCCCCCTAAAAGGCAGTAACAGCTTTCCAGTTACAGGAGCCCTCCTTTGAGAGAAAAGGAGCCTTTTCATGTAATTCCAGGAGTAATTTATTCACACAGCATTCACTATCAGTGGAGAGAGCTGGGGCATTGAGCAGACATTGACTTATACTTCCAACATGGCTTGGAGGGAATTAGGAAACACGCCTCAGTCTTCTACTTGCCTCTGCTTAAAAAAAAAAAATACAACTTGAGAAGCTTAGTCTGATTATGCTATAATATATATATAATATTATCAAAATTATTGTTTATTTTTTAATTTAAAAGATTATTTCTGAGATAAAATGTATATGAAAGAACTAATTTGTGAAAAGTTGTACAGGGAATGAGGCAAAATAAGTACATGTGTTTAGAAATGTTATGTATGCTTTTGATTCATAGTTCCTCTAAGTAGTTAGTTTTAAAAATGCAAAAACACATATAAGTTTGAGATCCTCTAGATCATCCATTCATTAACTGTCAGTATCGGTGTGTTCTAGTTTAAACGGTGCACACGCAGGCACACATACACGTTCACACGCGCTCACACACGCACATTCAGATTGCTCACCACGAAAGACTAAAATGAAAGGTGAAATGTCATCTGTCTAGAAGTCGTGTGAGTCAGTGAAAAGAATCTCAGACATTCTTTATCAGCATGTGTTAAAAGCTGCATGGACAGGACACAGGCCCTTGACATGCAATTTTGCCCCTTTTAGTATGACAAAAAGAAGAGTGAACATGTGCCTAGTAGAAGACGCCGATATGGAGAAATGTCACAGCAACATTGCATAACAGCAAAAACTCGAAAGTGCACAGATACACAAAATAAGAGCCAGATCATGCTGTTTGCAAACAATGAAATTCATTAAAAAAAAACAAAAAAAAAAAACAAAAAAAAACTGAAAATGAAAATAAGTAACAAACTCACGCAGCTAAGAAACAAATATTGAAAAAGCTAATTACAAAAGGACATGTTGTACAATTTGGTTCTGACAAGTCAAAAAGAAGAATAATTTTTGAAGCTAGAAGTAAGCACAGAACATTTGTTTGAAGAAAATAAAGACAGAGATGAGAGTGTGGATTGCGTTCTCAAGCTGAAGTGCAAACCTAAGAACTCAGCATTTTCCATATGTGCTACAGTTGTTCCAATAATATTCACAAAAAAACAAGTTACTCTGAGAAATGTTTGTGTATTTATATGCATCTATGTAAGATGTACATTTTAATGTAAAATAGTAGACAGCACATATAATTTTAAATTTATCAGTATAATTTTTGTGTTTGTGTGTTTGGTTTACAGTGACATTGTACGAGAATTTTTAATTTAAATAATTTAAAATGATTTATCTAAATATTTAATTTTTTACATTTCGCATGTACCAACAGTGTCATAAACTATACTATTTGTACTACCAAATAAATGATTATATGTTTAGTGAGTTAATAATGTTTTCAAACTGCATACAAGAAATCTTTTATCAGTATACTGTGTATAATTTTATCAGTTTATCATGAGTGGGCATATCCTGTCTGGTATATCATTATTATACTCCACAGGATTCAGGACTGAATAAGATTGTCTATAAATTTTTCTTCCCCGGGAGTGTGCATAGCCTCTTCTGTTACCCTGAAAATGTAAAGAAAGCTTCCATTTCAGTTCCCACTTGACGTGTGTGGTATCTGGTAATAGGGACTTACCATCTACTTCTGCTTGGCAACCAACACTTCAGGTATAGGTTTGTACTATATTGCAGGCTCCTGGGGCCTTCCTGGCCAACAACTCATAGGGACATATCCAATGCCTGGCAGTGACACTGAATCAAGATATTCCTGTCAACATCATTGTCACAAAGTCGAATGTTGTTTAATTAAAGGATGAATTTCTTTAGAGCAGTTACAAAGATCATCATCTCAGTTTACTGAAGTTAACTGTTTCGCAACAAAAACTTCACAGATGTTCAAGTCTAGATTTCATTCATATTAAAGGAAGCTAGGTTTGAGTAGGCATCATACAATAAGTTCTTTTTTAATTAATTAAATTTAAATCGTGGTCACAGGCCCCTCCCTTCTCTCCTCTCAGTTCCACCCTCCCTCCTGCATCCCTCTTCCCTTGTTCCTCAGAATAAGGAAGCCCCCTCTACCCAAACACCCCAGCTCATCTGTTCACATGACGACAGAGTTCACCTTCCTTCCCTGTGGCCAGGTAGGGAAGCCCTATCAGGCAGAAGTGATCAAAAGCAGGCAACATAGTCCATGTCAGAGATGTCTCCCCTAACTAGTGGGCCAACATGAAACCTAGAATGCCCAACAGGATTATATTCTTGGGGTCTGTGCATTATAGTATGTCTATCCTGTACTATATGCCTAAAATCTACTTATAAGTGAGTATATACCTTGTGTTTTTCTGGTTCTGTTACCTCACTCAGGATGATCTTTTCTTGGTCCATCCATTTCCCTGCAATAAACCAAAGCTAAGAATTAGAGCAAAAGACAGCACTTATTGGCTCTGTTGGTCTCCTTGTGGAGTTACTGTCCCTTCCAGGTTTTTAGATCTCCCTCATCTTCCATAAGGTTTCCTGCACTCTGCACATAGTTTGGCCATGAGTCTCAGTACCTCCTTCAATACCCTGATGGGGAGAGTCTTTTATGGAAGGCTGCTGTCCTATTCCTTGTCTTCTCCTACATCTGATGTCTATACTGTTTGGCCTTCTGGGTGAGTTTCAGCCTTTTACCTGGGCCCAGGCAGGCCACAGAGACTGATACTACAACCAAGGACCATGAGTGAAGAGGACCTAGACAAACAGCTCAGAGGAACCGCATAGGCTTTTCAGTTTCCAAGTGGGTTCCCTAGTAAGTGGAGCAGGGGCTGTCTCAGATATAAACTCAGTGACTAGCTCTTTGATCACCTCCCCATGTGTGTGTGGGGGGGTGCAGTCGTGCCAGACCACAGAGGAAGAATATGCAACCAGCCCTGATGAGACCTAGAGTCAAAATGGGACCATGATTAGTAATGTTCTTATTGTCTTGACTTAATACAATATGGATATATTCCAAAATGTCACATTTTGAATTGCTCATTTAAAAAACAAGCAAACATTCAAATAATCAAACATACAAAACAACAACAAAAAAGATTTACTATTGATAGTGAAACAAAATAATTTCCTTTCTAGACTGAAGCACTTGTAGTTGCCAATAATAAAGGATCCACTAACTAAAAAATCCCTTTCATTTACTTTTTCAAATTTTGTTGCATATAGGCTTTTGAAGTAGGTCCTAATGAGTCCTTGGATTTCCTCAGTGTCTGTTGTTATGTCCCCCTTTTTGTTTCTGATTTTGCTGATTTGTATAGTTTCTCTCTGCCTTTTAGTTAGTTTGGCTAAGGGTTTGTCTAGCTTTTTTATTTTCTCAAAGAACCAGCTCTTGGTTTCATTGATTCTTTGAATTGTTGTCTTTGTTTCTAATGTATTGATTTTAGCTCTGAGTTTATTTCCAGCAGTGTATTCTTCTTGAGTGTTTCTGCTTCTTCTTTTTATTTTTATTTTTTTCTAGCGCTTTCAGGCATGCCATTAATTTGCTTGTATGAGATGCCTCGGATTTCTTTATGAATGCACTTAGTGCTATGAATTTTCCTCTTAGCACTGCTTTCATTGTGTCCCACAAGTTAGGGCGAGTTGTGCCTTCATTTTCATTAAGATCTAGGAAGTTTTAATTTCCTTATTTATTTTCTCCCTGACCCAGGTGTCATTGGGTAGTGAGTTTTTCAGTTTCCATGTTCTGTAGGTTTTGTGCTATTTCTGTTATTGGAGTGCCGGAATCTTTTTGGAAGAAGAGGGAGATAGAAAGACCTGGAGAGGACAGGAACTTCACAAGGAGAACAACAAAGCCAAAATACCTGGGCCCATGGGGACCTGCAGAGACCAATACTCCAACTAAGGACCATGCATCGAGAGGACTTAGACCCCCTGTTCAAAGGAAGCCCATTGGCTGCTTAGTTTCCAAGCTGGTTCCCTAGTAATGGGAATAGATACTGTCTCTGACATGACCTAAGTGGCAGGGTCTAGGATCACCCCCCTGGGGTGGGGGGCACAGCCTTGTCAGGCCACAGAGGAAGATGATTCAGCCAACCTTGATGAGACCTGATAAGCTAGGGTCAGAGAGAAGGGGAGGAGGTCCTCCTCTATCAGGTGACTAGGGAAAGGACATAGATAGAGCTAGAAGAGGAGAGGTGAGTGGGATTGGCTAGAGACAAGGGAGGGGGCTGCAGTGGGAATCCAAACTGAATAAATTGTAATAAATATATAAATAAAATTACAATTTAAACATCCTATATTTCCATCTATCTAATACATTATTAGATTATAATAATGTATTATCTAATACATTATTATTACATAATATGTCCTATAAAATAGTGTTCCAACAGTCTATCCTTTTTCTTTTTGATTGCAGGGTATGACACAAAATGTGAGAGCATTTTGCTCTGGTGCCTAAAGAGATTTATCTGATGGAAAGTGACTCAAGTTTATTTTGTTGCTCTTGTTTGTTGGTTTCTTTTTGCCAAACTGAGATAATTTCTTGCTCAACAGTGAAGCTTACCAACTCAGGTATGAAGACATATTTGTTCTAACTTCTCTATCCTGCTCTCTCTCTCTCTCCTCTAGTAATCCGATTTTCCCCCCTCAGCAAGCCTGTTACTTCAAAGACTAAGGCTATTGGTGTCAGGAGCTCTGTTCAGCCTCAGAGGTCACAGATATTTCCACTCTATCCAAGCTTTTATGGATCAACATCTTTGTAGGATTCTATTGCTTTGATCTTCAGTGGATTACCTGCTGGATCAGGATTTTCATAGTAGTAGATTTGAGAGCACTCTGCTATGGGCAGAAATTTTGGTCAGGTGTCTTTTTTTTTTTTTTAAAGTTAGATCTAGAGATATACATTCTCTATCAATATAATATTACTCAATATTAACTCCAAATACTTAAATTGTGATTATGTTTTAACAGTGAAGGTAATTGCCATAAAATGTGGTGTAGAAACCCTCTACTGATATATTTGTTAAGAATATATCAGTGTGATTACATATTACTTTCTGAGTGATCATAGTAAGTGATAATTTTCTTTCCCTATGAAATCACATCAGTCCTCCTGTGCCCGATGTGTACATTTGCTAATTCTTTTTAAGCCATATAGAGTCTTAGCTTCTCTGGAAAACTTCTTTAATCAAACAACTAATTAATACTTAATTTGAGATTAAATTGAATTTTTTTCTTTTAAAATTCTCATGTTACTATGGGTTATTTTAATATCTGCTCAGCTTTTTGTTTTTAGTCCAAAAGAAAATATCCTTTTTTTTGTACTTTATGCAAGTCCAAAAATGCAAAAAAAAAAAAAATTTGTTCCATTTTCAGTATTAAGTTGAGCTTTGTGGTTTTGTAATTTATGTTCCAAAGTAGATTGGCCAAAATCTTGTATCCTTTTCAACTCTTCTTAAATCATATGTATTTATACCTTTTTCCATTTGTTGAATTGACATGAAAAAAAAAAAAAAGGTTCTTCATAACTTATCTGGAGGTAAAAATGGAAAAGGCTTTAATGGTAGTGATGAAAAAGAAAGCTCTCCAAAGACTTATGTCCCCCTGGAATATTCAAAGATTATTTCAGTCAAAGCAAAGTGTGTATTCTCAAAGAGAGAAATTTAAAATTTTCTAAATTGAAAAGGAAAGTAGGTAATAAAAATAATTTAACTCATCGCCAGCTTGACATATGAGCTCACTCAATAGCACTATGGAGAAATGAAGCAATGAGTTGTATTTACCTTCCTTCAAGGGCAGTGTGATCTCAAATGCAAAGTGGGCTTTTCTTTTTTATTATGTATTATTTATTAGAATTTATTCACTTTGTATCTCAGCTGTAGCCCCCTCCCTCATCTCCTCCCAGACCCACCCTCTCTCCCTCTTCTCTCCCTGTGTCCCTCTCCTAGTTCACTGGTAGGGGAGGTCCTCCTCCCTACTATTTGACCCTAGCCAATCAGTTTTCATCATAACTGGCTGAATCCTCTTCCTCTGTGGCCTGACAAGGCTGCACCTCCAGGGGAAGATGATTCAAGAGCCAGCCACTGAGTTCAGGCCAGAGACAGGTCCTGCTCCCCATACTAGTGGACTCATTTGGATACTGAGCTGCCCTGGGCTACATCTGAGCAGGGGTTCTATGTCCTCTTCTTGCATGGTCCTTGGTTGATGTATTTGTTTCTAAAGGCCTCCACGGGCAGATTTTTTTGGCTCTGTTGGTATCCTTGTAGAGCTCCTGTCCTTCTTTCATGAGATTCCCTGTACTCTGTGAAAAATTTGGTTATGAGTCTCAGCATCTGCTTCAATATCCTGCTGGGCAGAGTCTTTCAAAGACACTCTTTGGTAGGATCCTGTCTAGTTCCCTGTCTTCTGCTTCTGATGTATATAGTGTTTGCTCTTCTGAATGAGGATTGAGCATATTCCCAAGGGTCCTCTTTGTTGTTTAGCTTCTTTAGGACTATATATTTTAATATGTTTATCCTATATTTAATGGCTAATATCCACTGATAAGTGAGTATATACCATGTGTGTTTTTCTGTTTCTGGGTTACCTCACTCAGGATAATCTTTTCTAGTTCCCACCATTTGCCTAAAAATGTCATGGTTTTCTTGATTTAAATAGCTGAGTATAAATGTACAATTTCAAAATCCATTCCTCAGTTGAGGGACATCTAGTTTTTTTCCAGACTCCACTATTACAAATAAAGCTGCTATATACATATTGAGCAAATGTCCTTGTTGTATTTCGATATATGCCCAGTTGTATATAGCTGTCTTTTTTTTCCTTCTTTAATCAATTTTATTTCTATAAAAATGCAATGTACAAAAATGAGGATAATTATAATATGGATATTTGTTAAATATTTAACTGTCTGTGAAGGTCTGTGTTAAGAGCTTTTATTTTATTTTATTTTTTCTTATCGGTTACATTTTATTAACTCTGTATCCCAGCTGTATCCTGCTCCCTCATTCCCTCCCAATCCCACCCTCCCTCCTTCATCTGCACCCTGCCCCTTTCCAAGTCCACTGATGGGGGGGGGGGCTCCTCAGCATTCATCTGATCCTGTTTTATCAGGTATCTTCAGGACTGGCTGCAAAGTCCTCCTCTGTGGCCTAACAGGAATGTTCCTCCCTTGGGGGGTGGGGAGGTCAAAGAGCCAGCAATTGAGTTCCTGTTAGAAATAGTCCTTGTTCCCCTTACTATGGGAAACCAATTGGTTACTGAGCTACCACGGGCTACATCCAAGCAGAGGTTCTAGGTTGTATCCATGCATGGTCCTTGGTTGAATGTCAGTCTCAGAAAAGACCCTGTGCCCATATATATTTGATCCTTGTAGAGCTTCTATCCTTTCCCCATCATACTAACTCCCCTTCTTTCATATGATTCCCTGCACTCTGCTGAAGGTTTGGTTATGAGTCTTTGTATCTGCTTTGAAAACACTGCTGGTTAGAGTCTTTCAGATGCCTTCAGTAGACTCCTGTCATACGTTCAATGCACATCCCATCTGTCTTTCTAAACGAGGATTGATCATCTTACCCCATGTCTGCTCTCTTGATTATCTTTTTTAGGTGTATAGATTTCATTATGTTTATCATATCTTATAGGTCTATATAAATGAGTATATACCGTGTTTATCTTTCTCCTTCTGGGATATTTCACTCAGGATGATCTTTTCTAGATCCCACCATTTGCCTGCAAATTTCATGATTTCCTCCATTTTGATTGCTGAGTAGTATTCCATTGTGTAAAAATACCACAATTTCTGTATCCATTCCTCTGTTGATGGGCATCTGGGTTGTTTCCAGGTTCTGGCTATTACAAATAAAGCTGCTATAAACATGGTTGAGCAAATATTCCTTTTGTTTACTTGAGCAAAGTTTGGGTATATACCTAGCAGTGGTATAGCTGGGTCTTGAGGAAGCATTATTCCTAATTGTCTGACAAAGCGCCAGATAGATTTCCAGAGTGGTTGTATCAGTTTACATTCCCACCAGGAGTGGAGAAGGGTTCCCCTTTCTCCACAACCTCTCCAGCATGTGTTGTCATTTGAGGTTTTCATCTTGGCCAGTCTGATGGGTGTGAGGTGAAATCTCAGGGTCGTTTTGATTTGCATTTCCCTGATGACTAATGAAGTTGAGCATTTCTTTAAATGTTTCTCTGTCATTCGATATTCCTCTGCAGAGAATTCTCTGTTTAGCTCTGTTCCCCATTTTTTAATTAGATTACTTGGTTTGCTGCTTTTCAGCTTCTTTAGTTCTTTGTATATACTGGATATTAGTCCTCTGTCAAATAAAGGGTTAGTGAAGATTCTTTCCCAATCTGTGGGCAGTTGCTTTGTTTTGATGACAGTGTCCTTTGCTTTATAGAAGCTTTTCAGTTTCATGAGGTCCCATTTATTGATTGTTGCTCTTAGAGCCTGTGCTGTTGGTGTTCTGTTCAGGAAGTTGTCTCCTGTGCCGATGAGTTCAAGGGTATTCCCCACTTTTTCTTCTAACCAATTTAGTGTGTCTGGTTTTATGTTGAGGTCTTTGTTCCATTTGGACTTTAGTTTTGTGCAGGGTGATAAATATGGATCTGTTTTCATTTTTCTGCATGTAGACATTCAATTGGACCAATAGCTGAGTCTTGATGTAGCATTAATTCTTAATTTTCTGACAAAGCATCAGATTGATTTCCAAAATGGTTGTACAAATTTACATTCCCACCAGTAATGGAGGAGGGTTCCCCTTTCTCCACATCCTCTCCAGCATGTGTTGTCAGTTGACTTTTTGATCTTAACCATTCTGATGGGTATAAGGTAGCATTTCACAGTTGTTTTAATTTGCATTTTCTGGATGACTAAGGACTTTGAACATTTTTTTAAGTGTTTCTCTGCCATTCAATATTTCTCTGTTGAGAATTCTCTGTTTACTTATCACCCTGCACGAATGTAAATTCCAAGTGGATCAAAGACCTCAACATGAAATCAGACACATAAAATCTGCTAGAACAAAAAGTGAGGAAGAGCCTTGAAGTCAATGGCACAGGAGACAACTTCCTAGACAGAACACCAACAGCACAGGCTCTAAGATCAACAATCAATAAATGGGTCCTTATGAAACTGAAAAGCTTCTGTAAAGCAAAGGGCACTAGAAACAGAACAGAACAACAGCCTACAGACTGGGAAAGTATCTTCACCAAACCTATATCTGACAGAGGGCTAATATCCAGAGTATATAATGAACTCAAGAAGTTAAACACCAAAAAAATCAAATAATCAAATTAAAAAATGAGGTACAGAGCTAAACAAAGATATCTTTTCTAATCACCGCTATCCAAATTGTACTCTGTGGAATTTCCTCATCAGCATCTTTGTATGGTATACAGTATAGGATACAGGAAATACATCTGAAATATCCACACTGACTGATTGAATTATTAATATCTGATATTTTCTCAGTACTGGTTACATGGGAAAGAAGATGGACTTTCTTTACATGTTATGTTAAAAGCTTTAGTGAAGAACTCTAAATTTAAGTAGGGTAAATACATTATTTCCCACAAGACAAGTTGTACTTTTTTC
Source organism: Psammomys obesus (assembly GCF_907164565.1). Taxonomy (NCBI): domain Eukaryota; kingdom Metazoa; phylum Chordata; class Mammalia; order Rodentia; family Muridae; genus Psammomys; species Psammomys obesus. Next base: position 15,685,119 of record NW_026588752.1, on the reverse strand, counting down.
TTTCATATAATTTTCCCAGCCTTTTTCATAGGTGAAGAGTTGTGTGACATAGTACAACTTTTTCTTCTTTAGATGTAACAAATGAAAAGTAGAAATTACTACATAATAACTAGTTCAAATTGCCTTAAGTCAACATTTCTGTAATGTTGTTCAAATCATTAAGATGGGACAAGTCCTGTCCTTTTAGACATTTGATGAGTGGACAGTCTGACCTAATAACTGCAACAGTAATGAGTGGTTAGAGTCCTACTATGAGCCAGACTCTCTTCACATATTTGACCATTCGTTATATAATTTGATAATTACAGTAACGTTATACTGTGTCACTCAAAATTGCTATCATTTCGAATGAAAATTTTAGGATGCGTGAGAGATGACTCAACAGTTACAAGTGTGTACTTCTCTTGCAAAGGGCCTGAGTTCAGTTTCCAGCACATATGTCAGGGGCACAGAGCTACCTGTAACTCCAGCTCTGGAAGCTATGAAATCTTCTTGCCTCTGTGGCCACCCAGACTCAAACGTACACATCCCTTCGTAAACACTCACACGCACGCAGTTTAACAGACAAAACAGTAAAAAGAAAACCTTTTGTGAGAAAGAATCTAAAATGAAAGATTTTAAGTTTTTATATCTAGGTCATATAATAAAATTACAGAGATTTTTCCATGGTCAGAAGGCAAATTAATGATGGACCAGAGCAAGAAATTCAAAGAGTTCTTCAAAAAAAAAAAAACCACCAAAAAAAACTGTTTTGGAGCCCTGCCTTTCTTTGATGAAAAGATGATTAGCTTATTTCTTCAAAGTAGGCAGGAGAACTGGAATGCCATTGACTGCTCGGCTAAGATATTTGTCTGAAATCAATGCACAAATCAAAAGACTGAGTACTAGTCAATTTATGTGTTCCTATTTCTCACTGATGTTTGAAGAAAATGCCCATGTGCCTATCTTCAAGAAAGCTGTACTCTAAAATTTAATATTCATGTTCAAGTTACAGGTATGTTAGCCTAAAAGACGACACAGTTCTGAGAGCATCACTTAGCACAAAAGCATAGAATGCTCCATTCCAAGATGGTTCCCTTTAATCCAGAAAGCTTCAAATTTGCCTTAAAAAGTTTGTTTCCCATAATTAGGTAGTGGCGAGAAGGAAGATATAATGAGTGAGTGAGAGGAACGGCCATATTGGTACGTGGATCTTCAGTGCGATTGTGTTGAACATGCGGATATTTAGTGCCATTGCTGGTAAATGATATTTTTAATTTAAAGGCTGTAACGGATTAAAGCAAGTACATTTAGTATTTGGTGTATTAATAAATGGGTATCGTGTGGTTCACATACACTAATATATTTTTTCTTTTTTTAATTCTTTATTAATTACACTTTGTTCACTTTATATCCCCCCTGTGGTTTCCTCCCTCCTCCAGTCCCAATTCCTCCCTTCTTCCCCTCTCTGCACACATGCCCCTCCCCAAGTCCATGGATAGGGGAGGTCTTTCTCTCCTTACTTCTGATCCTTGTCAATTAGGTCTGATCAGGAGTGGCTGCATTGTCTTCCTCTGTGGCCTGGTAATGCTGCTCCCCCCTCAGGGGGAGGTAATTAAAGAGCAGGCTAATCAGTTCATGTAAGAGACAGTCCCTTTTCCCATTACTATGGAACCCACTTGGATACTGAACTGCCATGAGCTACATCTGTGCAGGGGTCTTAGGTTATCTCCATGCATGGTCCTTAGTTGGAGTATCAGTCACAGAAAAGAGCCCTGTGCTCAGATTTTTTGGTTATGTTGCTCTCTTTGTGGAGTTCCTGTCCTCTCCAGATTTTACTGTTTCTCACTTCTTTTATAATATTCCCTGTACTCTGCCCAAAGTTTGGCCATAAGTCTCAACATCTGCTTTGATAGTCTGCAGGGCAGAGGCTTTGAGAGGCCCTCTGTGTCAGGCTCCTGACTTGTTCCCTCTTTTCTCCTTCTTCTGATGTCCATCCAGTATATACAAAGAACTCAAGAAGTTAAACAGCAAAAAATCAAGTAATCCAATTAAAAATGGGGTACAGAGCTAAACAGAGAATTCTCAATAGAGGAATATCGAATGGCAGAGAAATACTTAAAGAAATGTTCAACTTCCTTACTCATAAGGGAAATGCAAATCAAACGACCCTAAGATTTCACCTTACACTCACCAGAATGGCTAAGATCAAAAACTCAAGAGACAACACATGCTGGAGAGGTTGTATAAAAAGGGGAACCCTCCTCCACTGCTGGTGGGAATGTAAACTTGTACAACTACTCTGGAAAGCAATCTGGTGCTTTCTCAGACAACTAGGAATAGCGCTTCCTCAAGATCCAACTATACCTCTCCTAGGCATATACCCAAAAGAGGCTCAAGTACACAATAAGGACATTAGCTCAACCATGTTTGTAGCAGCTTTATTTGTAATAGCTAGAAGCCGGAAACAGCCCAGATGCCCCTCAGTGAAGGGATGGATACAGAAATTGTGATATATCTACACAATGGAATACTACTTAGCAATAAAAAACAAGGGAATCATGAAATTTGCAGGTAAATGGTGTGATCTGGAAAAGATCATCCTGAGTGAGCTATCCCAGAAGCAGAAAGTCTCACACGGTATATACTCACTCATATAGACATATAATATAGGATAAACCTACTAAATCTATACAGCCAAAGAAACTAATCAAAAGGGAGTTCTTTTGCTAAAATGCTCAATCCCTATCCAGAAAGGCAAAGAGGATGGACACATACACTGATATTTATAATCCTTCAAATATCTCAAATTGCTTGGTACTTTTTGTCTCTATTTTTAGTTGAGGAGTTAAAGTACAGCTAAGTAAAAAAAATTCAAGTAGGGTCACACTGCAGATTCGCCTATCATGACAGAATTTACATCACTCTGCTTCATTAAGATTAGTGTACAATGTACATTCAAAACATTTTTAAAATCATTAGATGTCAAAGATATAGGTGAAAGAAGAAGAGGGAATAGAGGAAAAGGAGATAGATAGATGGACAGATAAATTCCTATATTTTATTTTATTAGGGGTTTATCTGGTCTATAAAATAATGCAAGTATGGGTGCATATCATGAAACTGTAAAGTGAGTGCGTGAGGAGGTAAAAGTATAAAATACAGACTGTCCAGAAGTGGAGGAGGAGGTGAATGCATCCGACAGTTTGCAATGTTCCTATATTACAAAGGATGTGTGGTATGATCAAAATTGGGGAAATGTGCCATAAAGATCACTACCACATTCCAGAGGAACTGTGAAATACAGAGTGACTGTACCCCAGTGTGGATGTAGATACTGCATATATTTGGTTTGAGGAAATATGCTATGAGTAGGTGACTATTGAGTTTTCTATAAATCATTAAAACATAAACAGGAAACAGGACAGGAGCCTACCACAGAGGGAGGGCCTCTGAAAGACTCTACCCAGCAGTGTTTCAAAGCAGATGCTGAAACTCATAACCAAAATTTGGGCAGAGTGCAGGGAATCTTATGAAAGAAGGGGGAGATAGTAAGAACTGGTGAGGGCAGGAGCTCCACAAGGAGAACAACAAAACCAAAATATCTGGGCACAGGGGCCTTTTATGAGACTGATAATCCAACCAAGGACCTTACATGGACATAACCTAGAACCCCTGCACAGATATAGCCCATGGCATCTCAGTATCCAAGTGGGTTCCTTAGTAAGGGGAACAGGGACTGTCTCTGACATGAACTCAGTGGCTGGCTCCTTGACACCCCCCCCCCCTCTGGCCCTGCTGAGGCGGGAGAAGCTTTACCAGTCCACAGAGGAAGACAATGCAGCCAGTCCTGATGAGACCTGATAAACTAGTGTCAGATGGAAAGGGAGGAGGACCTCCCCTAGCAGTGGACTTAGAGAGGGACATAGGAGGATATGAAGAAGGGAGGGTGGGATTGGGAGGGGATGAGGAAGGGGGCTACAGCTGGGATACAAAGTGAACAAACTGTAATTAATATAAAAAATAAAAATTTAATTTAAAAACACAGAAACAGAAGTGAACAGCAGACTGTGCATCAAGTTCAGATTATTCCACAGGTGAAGGAAATGCTGGTCCCTTTCAGAAGCATAAATGTACCACAAACAGAAAGGATACATATTGAAAACTGGTGGCGAAAAATTTTACTGGGAAACATTTTTTGGAGGGTGGAAGGTTTTGGTGGAGGGTGGGTTGGTGTTTCCCTGACTCCACTGGAAGTCCTGCCTTTCTGGGAGGTGGCCACTTTAGTCTCCATGTACCCTGCTGCTAGGAGTCTCAGCTAGAGTCACCCCCATCTCCTCCCAGGAGCCTATCCTACCCCAGGTCTTCCAGCTTGTCCCCAAGATGCATCCTTATCAGTTTCCGCTCTCTCTCCCAGCCCTCTCAACCCCCACACCCACTCTACCCACACTCGATCCCCACCCACATTCCTCTTCCCACCCCCTCCTCCATCCACTTCCCTCTCCATCCACTTCCCATCTCTATTTTACTTCCCATTCTGTGTGAGATTCATCTTCCCTTGTGCCCTCCTTGTTACTTAGCTTCTTTGGGTCGGCTCATTGTCGTATGTTTACCCTGTACTTTATGGCTAACATCCACTTAGTAAGTGAGGACATACTGTGTGTGTATTTCTGGTTCTGGGTTACGTCGCTCAGGATGGTGTTTTCTAGTTCCATCCATTTGCCTGAAATTTTCACAATTTCCTTGTTTTTTTTTTTTTTTTTTTTTTTTTTTTTTTTTTTTTTTTTTTTTTTTATAGCTGAGTAGTATTCAGTTGTGTAAATGCACCATATTTTCTTTATCTGTTCTTCTGTTGAGGGACATCTGGATTGTTTCCAGTTTCTGGCTATTAAGAATAAAGCTGCTATGGACATAGTTGAGCAAATGTGAGTTGTGGTATGGTGGAGCGTCTTTTGGGTACCCACTGAGACCCACAGCCAGACATTAGGGGCTCTGGGAATCTGTGGAAGACTTGGGGGAAAGACAGAGGGACCCTCAGGAGACAAGAATGCCACATGGAGACCAACAGAGTAAACTAGGCCCATAGAGGCTCACAGAGACTGAACCACCAACCAAAGGGCTGGACTGGACATAGGCCCCCTATACATATGTAGCAGATGGGAAGTTTGGTCTTCATGTACTCTTCCCCCGCACATAGAGAAGGGGCTGTTTCTGACTCTCTTTCCTGCATTTGGATCTCTTTCCCTTAGCTGGGCTGCCTAAAAGGCTGCACTAAGCCATGTCGCGACTTGATGTGATGGGTTAGTTTTGGGTTGGGGGCCCTCATTTTTTGAGGAGAAGGAAGGAGTGAGGAAAAGAGGTAGGAGGTTGGGACTGGGAGGAGAGGAGGGAAAGGGCTTCTATAGGGATGTAAAGGGAATAAATGAATACATTAATGAGAAAACAAAATGGTGGATCCTGCTTCCTGCTATCTTCATGTCAAAAATGGAACAATTCTGATATTCCTCCTCCTCCAGAGTTTTTTTGTGGGGCCAGAATGAAATTGAATTCTAAGTGGAGCTACCTGTTTGCTTGAATATTACTATGTCCTTTCTTGATCCTCTCATTTCCATAAAAGTCATTGCAATGCCCATCTTGAAAGAACTTTTTTCAGTAGTTTAGTTGACAGGTGTTTCCATTTTCAACATTCCTTCACAGGAGCTCAGTCTAAGCCAGTAAGTACCTAGGCCTGAGACTCAACCTTTCTCTAATGCTGCAGAGCAGTTGCATGGAGTACATGATACAGTCTTTTCTTCTTGTAGCCAGCATGAGAGCGAATAATCAGTCTGCAGAGGTGGCATGACTGAGGAGCCAAGATGTGACCTCTGGAAGTTAGTGTTCTGGTCTAAAATCTGCCCTAAGTCACATAACCCTCTATGTGTTTAAAAGAACATAGTTGATTTATTACATTTCTTGCAAAAAAAACGGTAAGAAAACCGTGCAAAATTCAGACAAAATGGCATAAATCCATTTTTGATACTGATTAACAGGCATCATTGCTACACAGATTTTATAAATGACAAAATAAACATGCTATACATGCTTGCAATGTAAAGATAATTTACATTGGAACTGCACCTTCTGAATGAGTAGTAGTGATTTTATTTGTAAGTCTACTTTGTATGGGACAGAGATCTGACACAGTGAACAGTAAGAATATATGTGTTTTTTTTTTTTTTATTAATGCCTATACAACAAAATACTTTGCATACCTTGGATAGCTGAGTAGGTGATTGCTTTCAGGGATATATTAAGTACAAGGCTTTTTAAGAATCACAAATGAAAGCCGATTGTTTTCAAAGCAATGATTTTATAAATGGTAGAGTGTGTCCATTACCCCACTCTGTTAAGAGGTTTTATTACCAAATAATGAGTATTTTTGTGATTAAGATTTGGAAAAAAGAAAAGCAAATGAAAATAATTAGCATTAAACGATTTAAATTTTCAGTCACCAGTTTTTATGTTGATGCTATCATAATGATTTAGGTTATAAGTAATTTTGTAACCAGACAAAAAATTTAAAAAAAATGTTTCCTTAAATGAATAAAATACAGAAAGGGCAATGTGGGAAAGAATACCAAAGAATATTGTAAACATTCAAATTCATAGAATATTGCTTCATATTTATTTAGAAAAACGTGCCCTCTAATGAGCCCTCCTGAATGTCTTACTTTTAGTTGTTGTTACACATGGTCCATGGTGCCTTGTGCCTGATCAATTATTAGTTTGAACATGGAGTGCTTCTTGTTAGGGAGCTATCAACCCCCCTTGAAGTAAATTGTGTCCTGTGGCTAAAATTTGACACGGCTCAGGTAACACACACATCGTACATTCTTCTGTGGTGGGTAGCTATTTCTCAGACCCCTCAGAGGCATTTACATCCTTAGTGTTTGAGCCAAACTTTTCAAGTCCTGGACTCTTTGAAAACTTCAAATGCTCTGTAGTATTATCAGACCAGTGCTGAAGCTGATCTCAAAGTCCACTATTAACACTCCCCTCAAGGACATTTTCATTAGAACTTTGTACATGGGCAGTTCAAAAGATCCAGCTATTGATTTTTGTTCAGAAGTCCCGTCTTCACTTTCATTTTATGCAACTTTTTTGACAGACTTTCAAAAACCACAAACTGTGGGCTGCCTGTGATTCCAGCCAGGATTTTATGCTGCTCGTGTGATTTCCTCAGGCCACAGCCTTCTCCTGTCCTTGTCAACACTGCAAGGAGAATAGCCGTCTTAAAAGATTTGCTAAAAAGCAAAAGCAATTTCACAGAGATGGGAGGAAAAAAAAATCTGACCTTTCCATGTACACACACAAAAATCTCACTTAAGTAAATAACCTTTTCAGCTGTAAAATTTTGTTGCAACATTCATTCATCAGACACACGGATAATCAGTGTGTTTATCTTTTTCCACCATTTAAATTTCAGGAGTCAGGCATCAAAGTGTGTAAATTGCAGCAGAAAGCCTCTAGCATATGTGCTCTGCACATATTAATGGAATTATCTATCAGAGAATCCGTAGCAGAAGTGGCTGAGGAATTAATTATTGGGATAGATTTTTTTTTTTTTATTGCTGTCAGTGTGCTGTAGAAATAAGACTTGCCCTCCATATTCTTTCTGTCACGGTAGCCTTTCAATTGTAGCAGTTTCTAAAGAGATGAAGAATTGAATGTTGGGTTGGCTCTGATCCACTGTAGGCCTATTAGCTCATTGTGAATATTTCAATTTAGGTAGGGAGTGCAGAGTTCAGTGGTGATATGGTTAAGTGATGACTGTGAAATGACAATTTATACAGGTGCAGAACTTGCTGCTTTCAAATTTACAACAAAAAAATAAATCTTTAAATATCTGGCTGGAAAACAAATTCCATAGGCAACTCTGTGTAGCTTTCCCCCCGACAGAGATGACTTTTCTGAGAATACTGTTATAACTTATGATAACAACGCCTAACGGGTTGGTTGCTATGTGACAGACATTGAGACATGGATCTCACCTTCATCATAAATTTCCTTTTAAATGACCAATTAAAGCAGTTGGGGTTAGAATTTTCATTTTGTAATAAAGGGAACAAATGTTAAGAAAAATTATGAAAATTACTTAAGAACCAAAGCTAGTATATTTCAAACGTGGGCTATGAATATTACTTGTATGGCCAAGAGAATAGAATAGAAATGATGTGTGCCGTATAAAGTTTATCAGAACAAAAGGAACACTGGTAATCCAGGCCAGATAAATATACTGGTAATGCTATCTTATCCTAACTAGTAACATTTGTTCTCCTATGTGTAAAAGCCTAGAGGAAGTAAAAAGTGAAGCACATCAACCAGATTCCTCAATATTTAAGACAGATACATTGTTGAGATAGTTGAATGTTATTATCATTGTCATAATGCATTATTTTTAAAAGAAAGTTTTCTCTTATGGAGATATTAGTGCTTTACTTTCATGCCTGATCCTATTTTTTTTTTTCCTGATCCTGCTTTTCTTGTGCTTAACACATACTCGACCACAGGATGACAACCAGGCAGTGAAACATGGTCTCATCTGGGTTTGCTTGTCAACCTTTTCAAGGAAGTGCTGGGAGCGCAGTAGGTTTACTTCGCGCAAAGCCTTGTATACCAGGCCAGTTCTGAAATGTCAGACATTGAAGAATTCTGTGCTGCCACATTTAGGAGGCGAGTGGACACCGGTGAACGCTCAGATGTGTCTCTCTCAGATCAAATGTAGGAAACGTACTGTTCCTGTGAAACACTGTTAGCGAGTTCATGAACTTGGCAGCACAGGGCAACTGCTCCCTATTGTAGGAAGAAATGAAAGCATACTGCATCCAGTTGTCCTCATGCCTTTCTCTTATTTGATCCTTTTGAATTCATTTTCATACTCCCTCTACTGGACTTAATCAGGCCTAAACAAATGAGTTTCACTGGTTGCACCCTGTTGACCTGTGATGACACCAGAGTTCTATTCCTTTGTGCCTTGTTGAGTGGGAATCAGTCGTTTGAGGCCAACAACCAACTTACCTTTCGGTACTGTGTATTGAAATGTATCACAGAAGGGCTAAATTCAACCCTGTGAATTAAGCAGTTTCACCTCTGATAGGATGCAAGAAACAAATAGATTCCCGGCATAAAGTATTGCTACAATGATGAGACTGAATGTATTTGTGAAATAACTAGTATTGTTTGATGTTGAGAACCAATTATTTACACTTCAGGTACAAACCTACTGTAGCTCAAGAGAAGTTGGCCAGGTATGGTCCCTAAACCTGTAATCCAGAACTCTAAGACCCAGACACTTAAGTGGCAAATTTCGGCTACGTACTGAGTCCCATGCCTGCGTGGATGGATGGGGTACCCTATCTTAAAACAATAGCAAAATTTGAAGGGAAATTATATTTAGGGCACCTCTTCTGAAACTAAAATAATAAATCTTTATAAATGAACACTACAGTGAAATTAAAATAGGAATATTTTCTCTATTGGATTGTTCTAATAGTAGCTACTAATTAAATAGCCTCTGTAAGTCAGGCTCTGAACTATATTATTAGCAAATAAACCATATAAATTCAAACTTTATGAATATGCAGCGGTAGCCTTGGTTGTATGAATGGAAACTTGGAATGGTTTTTGACAACCTGGCTCTGCATACAATTTTGATTCATGGATATATTATATGAAACCTGCAGAGGATGGCTTTTTCGGTGGTCGTGGGTCTGTATGCTTTAGTTCATGTAATTTCCTAGTGGGGTAGGTGGAAGGGGAGTAAAGGAAGGAGAGCTGTGATTTGCCACACCTCTTTCTATGCTTTGACTTTGGTGGTCTCCTATCTGATTGTCATAAATGACATTGAAACCCCTATAAATGTACAAATAGGATTTAGCTTGTTTCCTCTGCCCCAGAGTGTTTAGGAACGTGCTTGTTCAGGTTCAACCAATAAGAAAAAGGTCCGAATCTAATAGATCTAGAATAAAATGTAATTAAGTGAATACTATAAAATATTTTAAGCCAGCATGCCTCCAAGTCCTGTAGCATAGCTAGTTTGTTTAAAGATTTTAGAATTACAGAGTAACAGTGCTTGTTTCCTGGAAGTAAAAGAAAAACGGGATGCTAATCAGGGTGAAATAAACTCATACCTCTTGATTTAAATAGGCTACACATTACTTTTCTTCAGTCTCTGCATTGCTTCATATAATTGTCATGATTATCCCATCAGGTTAAGCTGCAGCTCACTTTCAACCCCTTTTCTCCACAGATGCCACAGAATGACTCTTGCCTAATCAAAAGTAGAATCTTTTCCATTTCTCTTTGTTTTATGTGATGAAGGATTTTAAAAGATTTACTTTGTGTGTGTGTGTGTGTGTGTGTGTGTGTGTGTGTGTGTGTGTGTGTGATGCTTTTCTAACATTAATTTGGAGCAAAGTACCCTTGCAAATGTGCTTGCCTTTAGCACTTGGAAGAGTCTCAAGATATACTTGATAACATTATGGTAAAAGTCATTGTGGTGTCATTGTTGCAACACACAGAGCCAGTTTCAAATTTCTGCATATTCTGCTTCTGAAATGGCTCAAATAATCAACTGACATTTTTGATCTTATCATATCCCTCTGAAGTCCACATCTTCCTCAATTCTCTTTTGTAATCTTTTCACAGTACTAAATGCCACCCTCTCCACACTCTCAGGATCCCTAGAATTTTTATTTCCATGACCTGTGGCCCCAACTTGACTTTCCAAATGAATCAGTTCTGAAAATCCACCATAATGTGACCTCTCTGCCATATGTCTGGGTTTTCATAACTTGGCAACTATTGAATGTCAAGTTCATCAAGTGGATGAACTTCCATGCTCATGCACTTAGGCTGTATTCATATATTTTTGCCTTTTCTGAATATAGTTAACTCAGTCTTTTGAATTACTTGTCTACAAGTAATTGCAGATCATTCACATTATGTCCATTGCTATGGGACTGGCAATTTGGAGAGGCCATTTGTTCTGGGTTTTCATGTTGCTAAGACCTGCCTGTTTGGAACATTTTGTTGGTGAAACCTTTTTGCTCAAATCACCTTCTTTAGGTGGAGGTGTGGAAAAAGACTAAGCCTCAAAATTATTGAAACATTGTTTTCTTCTGTGAATACTGAGGTCTGCAAGTTCTGTCCCTTGTCTTTTGAGTCTCTGTCTCTTTCACCAGATTGAAAGGTTTCAGTAATCTATGTCATCAGCATGGTTTATCCATCTTCTAATTACAGTAACCACCACAGCAACAGACATGTTTTATTTGTGTTTTACAAGTGAATTGAGGAAGTGGAATCTTTAATTAGGCTCACTTCTTTTTTTTTTTTTTTTTTTTTTTTTTTTTAGGAAAAAAATAGGTAGCTTTTAGAAAGTTTTTGTCAAAGAAAAACTTACAAACAAATTTCCAATATAAAACTAAGATCAGAAGGAAGGAGAGGAGGACCTCCCCTATCAGTGGACTTGGGGAGGGGCATGCATGCAGAAAGGGGTGGGAGGGTGGGATCTGGAGGGGAGGAGGGAGGGGCTTATGGGGGGATACAAAGTGAATAAAGTGTAATTAATAAAAATTAAAATTAAAATAAAATAAAACAAGACCAAATGAGAATTAGAAGGTTGACTCATCAGCCTACTACACTTGGATTTCTTAAAGTCCAGAGCTGTGTAAAATAATTACCCAATTTTATGCAATTTCATATAAAAACCACAAGTACAGAATGCCAAGAAACTTATATGAATTTAGATTTTTTAAAATCTATTTTGGTTTCTCATTTTTAAAGCTCATTTGCCTAAAATAAATACGTCTGTTCTTTCTAAAATATATTCATGTGATATTTTTAATTTGAATTTCTGTAAAATCATTTCTTGCATTGCTGATTTCATTATTCAATTATCTAGAAAATACAAGTATAGTTTATCATAAGTATTTGAAGTGTATTTCCCAAGAACCATCTAAACTGATACTCAGTTGTTTCTTCAGAAGTGGGGGAGGAAGCAGGTAGAAGAATATCTGAAGGAGAGAAAGGATCCAATACATGTTAACAAGTTGGCCTATATTTAGATAGTTCCCTGTTATAAGTGCAAGTGAATTTGACCCTCTATGAACTTGCTGGAACTAAAATATTTAAAGAAAGCGATTTTGAAAATTTGTTCCTCATTTACAGTTTATATTTTACTGTGCCCTTTTTTTCGTCCTATTCTCCAATGAAATTTTGCAATGATACGAGAAGTGTCAGTAATCTAGGAATGGGGATATTTACGTATTAAAATAAAAAAGTCTCTCCTGACTTTGTAATTGTAGGACTCTCCGATTCTGACATAAACACTTAGTAAGGCTGAAAGGAGACAGTGTACAAACACACAGAATTACGATTCACTCTCTGTCACTGAAGGGAGGTCAGAAATGGGTTCTGCAGAGCAATGATTTCCGAGGTAGAACTTTGAGGATCCTGAAAGCTAGCCTACCTAAGAATGGGGGAGAGGGCTGGGCAAGGTGATCCTGGGAGAGAGATGAGCAGATGACAATTGCTGAAGATGTGGATTTTTTAATAATTTTAAGCTTAATCAAAATTTCATTAGCCAGAAATGCAAAGCAATCTTGAATAAAGAAAAGATTTGCATAATCTTGCTTATTGAATCACCTTTTTAATAGAGTAGTGTTGTTAACCACAGACTTATTCAATAAAATGAAGTAGATTAGATAATTTCAGTACATCCCTCTATCAGACCATTTCAACCATTAAAATAATTGCACTGGAAATTAGGAGGTGGCATTGAATGCTTATTGTATTCAATGTGAAAAGAGCAGATCATGTCCCTCATGATCTCAACTATTCAAAATGGGTGTTGAAAAAAATAAATGAAAAATATATTAAATGTTCTTTGTATTTAAATTGAGGGTTTCTATATGGAAAAAAAAATGTTTCAAACTACCACAAGGTATCAAAACATTTTTATAAAAGTTATTGAACCTAAGAAATGGATAAAGTTAGTTTTGCTTTGCTTTTTAAAATCAAATGCATTGGTCTGGGCTTCTTGATCAATGACAGAACTCTTATTTCTCTAGCATGTGGGGGCCTAAAGAAAAATCTCACTTTGAATTGACCTTAGTAATAAGAGTTTATCATAGTCTGTAAAAAAGTGGGGATGAACATAATGTTTACTCTCTTAATAATTTAATAGAGCATTTTACAGAACAGGAAACTGAAGGTTCATTTCTATTCAGTGCCCTCTCCTTTTTTGGTAGAAGAGTACGGAAAGGCTGGCAGCTACCTCCAGAACAACAGCATTTTGGGTGTTTCCATGAGGCTGCCATACTATGTAAGGTTTGCAAAATGGCATACACATCAATGATTCACACAGCCTGTGAGTACAGGGGAGATGTGCTTATGTGTGCCTAGACTAACATCTGTACAATTTCTCTTTCCATTTTCATTGCTGTCCTATAAAAAGTCATGAGGATTTTAGAGCGCAAACCAAGAATTTTCTATTTGTCTCACTCCCATGTATCCTGTCATGGGACAAGCTGGCAATCTGTGTGGAGTGTTACAGATTCCTCACCGCCACAGTAACAAATGGCTCTAAAAATGCCACCCAAGTCTTCTTCCTGCTCCTCTTGTTGGGAATAAAACTGACACAGAAGGTTTGGGCTGTGAGTCAAGAAAGTAGATAAACAAACCAAAGTAACAGTTGGGAGTAAGATTAGAGAAAATGTTCTCTTGAGAATTCTATTGTTAGGAGAATGGATAAAGAAGGGCGACAACAAAGGGAAATAAAGCCAGGCACACACACACAAAGATGAATTCGAAGCATGTTGCCAGCAAACAGGACAGAAGAAGAAATTGGGCTCAGTGCAAAAGGAGAGTTATTTTTTATTTTATTTTTTTTATTTTTGGCCCCCCTCGAGGTGTTTGTTTTGCTGTGTCTTTCCTTCTTAAAGTGCTACATTAAATTTGGTTTACAGAACAATTATTAATCCATAGTTTTCTCGGGTCTAGTTGTTTCTGCAAGTGTGTTGTTCAATGCAGTGTTTGTTTGTTTTAATCTTTGTCTTGAGGTACTTAAAGAAAGTGGGAAGTACTATTTTTCTGGTAAGTATCATAAATCAGAGATGCACAAAAGAGTGTTTGACAAACGATTCCAATCCAAATAAACGAGTCAAATACAGAAAAACTTACCAAAAGCAGATATCCTAAATCTTATAATTATCAATACCAGGAATTAATTGTAAGTTTGACATAGAAATCCTTCTATGAAAATGTGAATTTCTGACACAATCATTGTTTCTAAAACTATGTATATATCCCTTGCAATAGTTTACCATGTTTTTGACCTCCAATTTTATAAATTTTCGACTAAGATATACATTATTGACTACCTTTATGGCTATATATATGTAAGCCATAGTATATAAAGTAAACTCACATCAATGATTTGATGCCCGCCTTAATACTGGACCCAAATTGGTAAATTTAAAATCCATGATACTGTAGTTCAAACTTAATAGTTATTTAATAGAATAGTTGACATTGTGTTTTAAAGTAGCATTTATTAATATTCATAGTATAAGTTTATATTTTCTGTCAGTGGAGTATCCAACTCTCAGAACACCAATTAAAACAACTGAAAATATACATACAATAACTACATAATTTATAAGAAGTTTTAGACATTCTTGATACTATTTGATAATCTATGTCTTTGTTCTTAATAGAAAATCTATATAGCATTTTTTTTAACATGGAGACCTGTTCTCCCCCAACCACACCAAACAAGCAAGCAAGCAAACAAACAAATGTATTATTCCTTTATATAACCAGAGGTTCTAAAGGGAACAAGGATTCGCCATTGTAGATGACAGGAGTAAGTGTATAAAAAAAACGTGACTGGCAGCATTGATTCTAAGCTGGAAAACAAATATTTACCTCTTTATCTGGGACTCTTTTTCACCGACTTTAATGGTGTAAGTCACACTTTAGGCACAGAGAACATGTTTCTTATTTTTATTAGAATAAGCAGGAACCAAGTTATTGGTATAGAAATACACAACGCACTGTAAGCTTAATGGAATATAGATTGTGTGTCTTTGTACTCATGATGCTTTGTCTTCTTAATGTGGCAACTTGTACTTTTGAATTGAAAGGGAGCCCCAAGATGTTAGTGCCTAATAGGGAGCCTTAATTGCAAAGCTGACCCTGAGAGGACGCTTAGAGTTTAAACGGAATTTCTAAGGCTTTGGGAGTTTTATCCAGATCCGTCACCTTTCTACATTATAACTTTCAAAGTGTGAATATAATTAACACTCTTCCCCAATAACCTTCTTGCTTTTGCCAAAATTACCATCCATTTGCTGCTTCGGCTTTAGACGTGAGTCCTTGATCTCTTAATTGTCTCATTCTTCTTGCAATTTTTTTTTTTTTTATATCAAGAAGAAAGCTGCTCATTTCCGTAGAGTAGTCCTTGCTTGTCACTGTGGTATCAACAGATTTCCTGATGTATTTTCCTCAGAAAATTTTGTTAAAATTACCCATCCTTTTTCATTATAGAGATCTATTGCATGCTTTAATTTAACAAGATAAAAGCATACCTTTCTCACCTTTAAAAATATTAGTTATTAACCAACACATTTTTATGAGCCAATATATGAGGTACCTGAGTTAAGTCTAATAGAGTAATGTATGATTTCTTTGCGAAATCAGTGTCTTTTTTCATTACTGATATTTTGGCAATACACTTCATAAAAACCCCAAACACTTTTGAAATGGAAAAGTTACAGTTTGAAACTTTAATATAATAATCTTTAGTAGTAAATGGTTCACCCTCTCCATCTCTGCCATGGCACCAACTATCCTATTTGGGAAAGAAGAAAGTTGCTTTTCTATTCAAAAAGAATAAGACGTTGATGAAATTTGTTTTCAGTCTCTCTCTTTATTCTGACAAATATCTACTGGCTGTCAGCCGCGACTTACCCACCTCCCCCACTGTATGACCTGATACATAAACGTATGACCCAGACACTCCCTTCTATGCGATCTTTAGGAATTCACTGATCGGTGGGCATGAGACGGCTGCGCGGGTAAAAGCTTTTGCTGACAAGTCTGAGATTGATGCCTGAACAACATATAATGGAAGGAGAGAACTGAATCTGGCAAGCTGTACTCTGGCCTCCACATGGGTATCATGCCAAAAACATATCCCCAGCAACACAAAAGTAAACAAGGTGAGGAACATAGAAACAGAAATATAGCAAGACCTATACAACAAACTAAAAAAAAAAAAAAAGTAAAAGACAGGATCCATATTATCAGATCTTACACTAGCTATATATTTATTAAATTTCCAAGTAAAAGACAAGAGCTTGACACAATACAAAAAAATACTCATCATCTAAACACCACTCCTTTATGATAATTATCTAGAATATTAAAATACAAAGCTTCATATTAATTTATAATAGCACAGTAACATAAAACATATTGCACAAACAAAAAACAGAAGTCAACTGTAGGTATAAATAGTGATAGATCAAAATGGTAAGATAAAGTTTGTTCCTTGAAAAGAGGGACATTTTATAATGTGAAATTTATCTATAAAGAAAATGTAACATTTCATTAGATGTGGTACAGTGAAAAGAGACAAAATGAATGTCACAGAAATACGATGAACCAAACAGTAAAACAGACAATTAAATGAAAACAGATTGAAATTTCAAAAACCCAGATTCCAACTACACCAAGCAAGTCCATTCCAACTCCACAGGAGCAGATCAAGCATTCTTCTCAACAGCTCAGGAGGCATTTCAGGGTACTGTGTCCATGTGTTAATGCACAAAACAAATTTCAGTGACTTTAACACCTTTGAAATCATACAAAATATGTCCTCTGGTAAAACTTGATTAAATTCAAAATCAGTATCATAAATAACATTGGATAGATAGCACAAACATATAAACCACTGATTTCAAATTATATGTAATGAATGAGGAAATTAGAAGGGTAAAATATCCTCTGATGGATGAAAGCGAGAAGTCTCGATCACAGATTTCATTGAATCTGTTCCAATTGTGTGATGCATTATTATCAACTTTATTTTCTGGTTAACTTGAGTATGTTCCATTTTTTTTTTTTTTTACTTTTATATAAGTCCCTCTCTGTAAAGAATGTCAAACATGATAGACATTGGAAGAAAAAGAAGACAGGGAACAGGACCGGAGCTTACCATAGGTGGCCTCTGAAAAACTCCGTTGATCGAGATATTGAAGCAGAGGCTGAGACTCATAGACAAACTTTAGGCAGCATGCATGGAATTTTATGAAAGAAGGGGGTAATAGAAGGCCTGAAGGAGACAGAAGCTACAAAAGGAGATGATTAAAGCCAAAAATAAAACAAAATAAAATAAACTGGGCCCTGGGGACCCTGCAGAGACTGATACCCCAACCAAGGACCAGGCATGGAGAGGACCTAAAACCCTTCTCAAATTTAGCCCATAGGCTCATTCTCCAAATGGGTTCCCTGTTGAGGGGAGAAGGAGCTGTCTCTGGCATGAACTCAGTGGAAGGCTCTTTGATCACTTCCCCCTGGGGGGTCCAGCCTTGCCAGGCCACAGAGGAAGACAGGCCTGATGAGACCTGATAGGTAGGGTCAAATAGAAGGGGAGGAGATCCTCTACTATCAATGGAGTAGGGGAGGAGCATAAGGATAGAAGAGGGTGGAAGGGTTGGATTGGCAGGGGATGAGGGAGGGGGCCACAGTCCAGATACAAAGTGAATAAATTGTAATAAAATAATAATTAATAAAAATGCAAAAAAAAAGAATGGCACCTATCCTAGGTTTAATTTACTCTCTGTTGACCAGATAATATGAAAGGGTGATCTCAATTAATACCAAATTTTAAGTAGTTTGGGGCGACATCACAGTTTCATTAAGATTTCACCAATGTTGATGGTTGCTTAGGAATTCTTCATCCCCCGGGGTTTCACTTGAGGACCTGTTTAGAACTGTCTTTAGGTCTGACAGCCTGAAGAAATTTGTTTTCTTCTGTCACTACTTTACAGACCATATTTTTCTGGGTCAAACAATTGAATCTCAGCTATCAAATAAATACCTTGAGTCAAAGGCAAATCCTGTGCTTAAGATAGATCTCTCTTCTTTAATGGGACTGTTTTGTGAGTAATATGAGATAGCAGCAGGGTTCTTTCTATTCCTCAGAAACTTTCAAAGTGTGGTAATACTTTTGCAACATGCCCAGGAAATTTCTACACAGCTGAAATCAGCAAATATTGAGTAGAGAAATATGACCACAGGTTTGTATGGATATGTGCTAGGCAGGTAGAGAGTGGATTTAGGGCAAGACAGTGGGAATAGTAGAAAATGGCTATGTTCAAAATAGCTTGTAGGAAAACATCACAAAGTCAATAAAAATATTTTGGAAAAGTATATGTATGATAAAAGTACATCTAGCAAACTCACTTTAAAGCTGGATAGGAAAATTTAGAATTTGAGGAAAGATTGACAAAGGAGAAATATTAATAGAGGAAACACAATTCCCAGATTCTTTCGTTGTTGTTGAGGTGTTTTGTTTTTAATTAATTTATTACTTATTCACTTGACATTCCAATCATAGCCCCCACCCTTCTCTCCCCCTGATTCACCTTTCCTTTCTCTTCTTCTATCAACCCTCTCCCACCTCAGAATAAGGATCCTCTACCCACTCACCCATCCCAGTACATCAAGTAACATCAGGACTGAGCATATCTTCTTCCTTGGTGGCCTGGCAAGGCAGCCCAGCCAGGGGGGAAGAGATCTGAAAGCATGCAAAAGAATAGTTAAGAGATTTTCTCCATGCATGCTACTTGGTTGAAGTATCAGTCTCAGGGAAGACCCCTGTGCTCAGATTTTTTGGTTCTGTTGCTCTCCTTGTGTAACTTCTGTTCTCTCCAGATCTTATTATTTCCCACTTCTTTCATAACATCCCCTGCATTCTGCCCAAAGGTTGGGCAGCATCTGCTTTGATAGTCTGCAGGGCAGAGCCTTTCAGAGGCCCTCTGTGGCAGGCTCCTAACTTGTTCTCTGTTTTTTCCTTCTTCTGATGTCCATCCTCTTTGCCTTTCTGGGTGGAGATTGAGCATTTTAGCCAGTCTTCCCTCTTGATTAGTTTCTTTAGGTGTACAGAGTTTAGTAGGTTTATCCTATATTATATGTCTACATGAGTGAGTATATACCATGTGTGTCTTCCTGCTTCTGGGATAGCTCACTCAGGATGATCTTTTCCAGTTCTCACCATTTCCCTGCAAATTTCATGATTTCCTTGTTTTTTATTGCTGAGTAGTATTCCATTGTGTAGGTGTACCATACTTTCTGTATCCATTTCTCAGTTGAGGAGCAGCTTGGTTGTTTCCAGCTTCTGGCTATTACAAATAAAGCTGCTACAAACATGGTTGAGCAAATATCCTTATTGTGTATTTGAGCTTCTTTTGGATGTATGCCTAGAAGTGGTATGACTGGATCTTGAGGAAGAGTTATTCCTAATTGTTTGAGGAAGCGCCAGATTAACAGATGCAGCCCATGACAGTTCAGTCTCCAAGTGGGTTCCATAGCAATGGGAACAGGGACTGTCTCTGACATGAACTGAATGCCCTGCTCTTTGATCCCCTCCCCCCAGAGGGGAGGAGCAGCCTTACTAGGCCACAGAGGAAAACAATGCAGCCACTCCTGATGAGACCTAACAGACTAGGATTAGAAGGAAGCAAAAGAAGACCTCCCCCACCAGTGGACTTGGGGAAGGAAGGGAGGGGTTGGGAGGGGAGGAGAAAGGGAACTACAGGGGGCATACAAAGTAAATAACTTATAATTAATAAAAAAAATTAAAAAAAGAAATAACTGTAAAAAATATAAATGTAATTGAAAAAAAAAACCTAAGTACAGTGACTTTGAAATAGATCAAGCCTCTTAAAAAAAATAGTTAGAGACAGCCCCCACTCCACTCGGGTTCCTGAGGCCAGAGTCATCCTGTGATTTTAGATGACTGCCCAATACAAGGTGTGTGGTGATCAGAGCATCATGGGAAGAAGCCTATGTGGTCAGAGAAGATCACACTGATGTGATAAAGCTAATATGAGCTAGTAACAGGAGACTTACAGAGCTCAGGCATGCTAGAGCACCCCAGCTTTCTAAAATAATACTGATTTACCTACTAAGTTTAGTAGATAACTACCATAGACACACGGAAGAAGAAGAAAAAAAAAAACACTGACTAGGTAATATTTACCTCAAGTTGTTTTTCAAGATTGGAAGGAAGGCATGTTTAGTTTTAGTTCTGCTTGACACTTCTAATAAAGGCACTTGCCCTATTTTCTTTAGTAAAAGGTTGTCTTTGACTATTCAGACATAAATTCATGTGTGAGCCGGATATATAAAATGTACTTGCATTTTGTACCTCATTTTAATTTTTCACACAGTGACCAACTTCTACAAGAAGGAAATCATATGCACTGTCTAATGAGTACTGATAAATATTACATTCCTTTACAGTGAATAAATTCTTGCCCCCTGCTGTTTCCTAATAGCTTAAATGAGAAGAGCGTGATTGCTGGATACTCATTGCTCCTCATCAGAGAAATGGCTGTGATAATCTTTTTTCCCAAACAGTGCTCATTCATCAGAAAATTTCCATTTCTGTTACTGATGACACGATCTATCTCCTGTACTGTATTCTAGTGATGTATCTTGAATTCTTTTTTACCAATCTCATTATTATGCTATTACAGTTGCTACATACCATGTACATTCTTATTTGTTTTCACAACATCTCTGTGAGTCTAACCATAAGACTTTTGCCGACAAGCAATGAAAGGGTTTAGAAACTTTATTTGCTTTAAATATCTAAAGACAAAAGTTTAATGTAATTATTTCTTCAGAATTCTATCTGTATTCTTGCATGTTGCTTTCTTCCTATTCACTACTCAAAACTATTATTTGTTCAGAGGGTTAGAAAATTTATACAATAAGAGACTGATGCATCAACCAACGACCATGCTTGGAGAGGACCCAGACCCCTGCTCAGATGTAGCCCATAGACAGCTCAGTCTCCATGTGGGTTCCCTAGTAAGGGGTTTACAAATGGAATTTTCATGGTAACTTACATATATTAGCATGCCATCAGAAAATGAAGACACTTTGATTTCCTACCTTCTTATTTGTATTTTTTATATCCTTAATTATCTTATTTATCTAGCAACAATTTTAAATACTATGTTGCAAATATATAAATATTTTATATAAATGGTGAATACATATATAAGTAGGTATTGAATGACTGGATAACACTGTCTTGTTCTTCATATTAGTAGAAATACTTTTGAGTTTCTCTCCATTTTATTGATGTTGGCGCTGAGATTATAAATTCCCTTTTTATGCTTGGGTATGTCCTTTGTATCCCTGGTTTCTCCAGGGCTTTTAGCATCAAAGGCTGTTGGATTTGTTAAAGGCCTTTTTTTTTTTTCATCTAATGATAATGACATAGCTTTTGCCTTTCAGTTTTTATATATGATGAATTACATTTATGTATGTATGTGTTTATATTTTTTTGTATACGCTGAATTATCCTTGTATCTCTGGGAGGAATCTTACTTGATTATGGTAAATGAAATTTTTAATTAAAATTTGACAATTGTTATTATTTACAATTTATTCACTTTGTATCCGGCTATAGCCCCCTCCCTCATCTCTTCCCAATCCCACCCTCCCTCCCTCTTCCTCCACTATGTCCTTTCCATAGTCCAGTGATCAGCAGGCCCTTCTCCCCTACAGGGGAGACCCTAACCTATCAGGTCTAATCAGGACTGCCTTCATCCTCTTTCTCTGTGGCCTAGTTAGGTCACCTCACCAGGGGTAAGTGATCAAAGAGCTGGCCACTGAGTCCATGTCAGAGATAGCCCCTGCTCTCCTTGCTAGAGAACCCACATGAAGACTGAGCTGCTCAGCGCTACATCAGAGCAGGAGATCTAGGTCCTCTCCATGCATGGTCCTTGGTTAGAGCATTGGTCTCTGCAGTACACCGTTGAGCCCAGATATTTTGGCTCTGTTAGTATCTTTGTGGAGTGCCTGTCCTCTCCAGGTCTTTCTATCTCCCCCTTATTTCATAAGATTCCCTGTACTCTGCCCAAAGTTTGGCTATGCGTCTCAGCATCTACTTCCATACCCTGCTGGTTAGTGTATTTCAGAGGCCCCCTGTGGAAGGCTCTTGTTCTGTTCCCTGTCTTCTCCTTCTTCTGATGTCCATCCTGTTTGCCCTTCTGAATGAGGATGAAGCCATTCCCTAGAGTCTTCCTTGTTGCTTAGCTTCTTTAGGACTAAAGCTTTTAGTATGTTATCTTTCATGGCTGATATCCACTTACAAGTGAATGTATACCATGTGTATTTTTGTGCTTCTGATCAACCATGAATGTTAATTCTAAAAATTATGGGCTTTGTTCTGATATTTTCACATATGTATAGAATCTTCTTACTGAATTTACATCCTCATTTCATTATCCATTCTTCTGACATCTTAATAATATTGAGTTTTTCAGTTCAAGAAAATATTAGATTAGATTATGTTTAATGCTTATTATCAAGGATTTTTTATTCTTTTTTTTTCTTTTTTTTGTATTTTATTTTTTTCTTATCAGTTACATTTTATTAACTCTGTATCCCAGCCGTGTCCCGATCCCTCATTCCCTCCCAGTCCCTCCCTCCCTCCCTCCTCTCCACCGTGCCCCTTGCCAAGTCCACTGATAGGGGGGACCTCCTCCCCATTCATGTGATCCTGTTTTATCAGGTATCTTCAGGACTGGCTGCAAAGCTCTCCTCTGTGGCCTAACAGGACTGCTCCTTTCTTGGGGGGTGGGGAGGCCAAAGAGCCAGCCATTGAGTTCCTGTTAGAAATAGTCCTTGTTCCCCTCACTATGGGAAACCAATTGGTTACTGAGCTACCACAGGCTACATCTGAGCAGAGGTTCTGGGTTACATTCATACATGGTCCTTGGTTGCATGTCAGTCTCAGAAAAGACCCTGTGCCCAGATATCTTTGGTCCTTGTGGAGCTCCTATCCTTTCCTCATCAGTCTAACTCCCCTTCTTTCTTATGATTTCCTGTACTCTGCCAGAGGTTTGGTCATGAGTCTTTGCTTTGAAAACACTGCTAGTTAGAGTCTTTCCAATGCGCTCAGTAAACTCCTGTCAATGTTCACTGCGTATCCCATCTGTCTTTCAAAATGAGGAT
This sequence comes from Psammomys obesus, assembly GCF_907164565.1. Classification (NCBI taxonomy): domain Eukaryota; kingdom Metazoa; phylum Chordata; class Mammalia; order Rodentia; family Muridae; genus Psammomys; species Psammomys obesus. The sequence goes on along the minus strand of NW_026588752.1, from coordinate 15,661,839 downwards.
TGATAATCTTACCCCATGTCCGCTCTCTTGATTATCTTTTTTAGGTGTATAGATTTCATTATGTTTATTATATCTTATTGGTCTATATAAGTGAGTATATACCGTGTTTGTCTTTCTCCTTCTGGGATATTTCACTAGAAAAGATGATCTTTTCTAGATCCCACCATTTGCCTGCAAATTTCATGATTTCCTCCGTTTTGATTGCTGAGTAGTATTCCATTGTGTAAAAATACCACAATTTCTGTACCCATTCCTCCGTTGATGGACATCTGGGTTGTTTCCAGGTTCTGGCTATTACAAATAAAGCTGCTATAAACATGGTTGAGCAAATATCCCTTTTGTGTACTTGAGCAAACTTTGGATATATACCTAGCAGTGGTATAGCTGGGTCTTGAGGAAGCACTATTCCTAATTGTCTTAGAAAGCGCCAGATAGATTTCCAGAGTGGTTGTACCAGTTTACATTCCCACCAGGAGTGGAGGAGGGTTCCCCTTTCTCTACAACCTCTCCAGCATGTGTTGTCCCTTGAGTTTTTCATCTTGGCCATTCTGATGGGTGTAAGCTGATATCTCAGGGTCGTTTTGATTTGCATTTCCCTGATGGCTAATGAGGATGAGCATTTCTTTAAGTGTTTCTCTGCCATTCGATATTCCTCTGTCGAGAATTCTCTGTTTAGCTCTGTTCCCCATTTTTTAATTGGATTACTTGGTTTGCTGCTTTTCAGCTTCTTTACTTCTTTGTATATACTCGATATTAGTCCTCTGTCAGATAAAGGGTTAGTGAAGATTCTTTCCCAATCTGTAGGCAGGCATTTTGTTTTGATGACAGTGTCCTTTGCTTTACAGAAGCTGTTCAGTTTCATGAGGTCCCATTTATTGATTGTTGCTCTTAGAGCCTGTGCTGTTGGTGTTCTGTTCAGGAAGTTGTCTCCTGTGCCAATGAGTTTTAGGCTGTTCCCCACTTTTTCTTCTAACAGATTTAGAGTATCTGGTTTTATGTTGAGGTCTTTGATCCACTTGGACTTTAGTTTTGTGCAGGGTGATAAATATAGATCTATTTTCATTTTTCTGCATGTGGACATCCAGTTGGACCAGCACCATTTGTTGAAGATGCTGTCTTTTTTCCATTGAATGGTTTTGGCTTCTTTGTCAAATATCGAGTATTCATAGGTGTGTGGGTTTATTTCTGGATCTTCTATGCAGTTCCATTGATCCTCCTTTCTGTTTTTATGCCAATACTATGCAGATTTTATTACTATTGCTTTGTAGTAAAACTTGAGATTGGGGATGGAGATACCTAAGGATGATCTGTTGTTGTACAGGATTGTTTTGGAGATTCTGGGTTTTTTGTTTCTCCATATGAAGCTGAGAATCTTTTTTTCAAGGTCTGTAAAAAATTGAGTTGGTATTTTGATGGGAGTTGCATTGAATCTGTAGATTGCTTTTGGCAGGACGGCCATTTTCACAATGTTAATCCTACCAATCCATGAGCATGGGAAATCTTTCCATCTTCTGAGATCTTCTTCAATTTCTTTCTTCAGAGACTTGAAGTTTTTCTCAAACAGGTCTTTCACTTGCTTGGTTAGTGTCACCCCAAGGTACTTTATGTGGTTAGTGGCTATTGTGAAGGGTGTTGTTTCCCTAATTTCTTTCTCGGCCCTTTTGTCTTTGGTATACAGGAGGGCTTCTGATTTTTTTGAGTTGATTTTGTATCCTGCCACTTTGCTGAAGGTGTTTATCAACTGGAGGAGTTCTCTGGTTGAATTCTTGGGGTCGCTCATATATACTATCATATCATCTGCGAATAGTGACACTTTGACCTCTTCCTTTCCGATTTGTATCCCCTTGATCTCCTTTAGTTGTCTTATTGCTCTGGCTAGGACTTCAAGTACTATGTTGAAGAGGTAGGGAGAGAGTGGGCAGCCTTGTCTTGTCCCTGATTTCAGTGGGATTGATTTAAGTTGCTCTCCATTGAGTTTGATGTTGGCTATCGGCTTGCTGTATATTGCCTTTACTATGTTTAGATATGTGCCTTGTATTCCTGATCTCTCCAAGACTTTAAACATGAATGGGTGTTGGACTTTGTCAAATGCTTTTTCAGCATCTAAGGAGATGATCATGTGGTTTTTCTCCTTCAGTTTGTTTATGTGGTGGATTACATTGATGGATTTCCGTATGTTGAACCACCCTTGCATGCCTGAGATGAAGCCTACTTGGTCGTGGTGGATGATATCTTTGATGTGTTCTTGGATTCCGTTTGCAAGTATTTTATTGAGTATTTTTGCGTCAATATTCATAAGAGAGATAGGTCTGAAGTTCTCTTTTTTTGTTGGGTCTTTGTGTGGTTTAGGTATCAGGGTGACTGTTGCTTCATAGAATGAGTTTGGTAATGTACCTTCTGTTTCTATTTTGTGGAATAGTTTGAGGAGAATTGGTGTTAGCACTTCTTTGAATGTCTGGTAGAATTCCGCGCTGAAACCATCTGGCCCAGGGCTTTTTTTGGAGGGGAGACTGTGAATGACTGCTTCAATTTCTTTGGGGGTTATAGGGCTGTTCAGTCTTTCTACCTGATCTTGACTTAATGTTGGAAGATGGAATCTATCAAGAAAATTGTCCATTTCATTTAGATTTTCAAATTTTGTAGCATATAGGCTTTTGTAGTATGACCTAATGATTGTTTGAATTTCCTCTGTGTCTGTAGTTATGTCACCCTTTTCCTCTCTGATTTTGTTGATTTGGATAGATTCTCTCTGCTTTTTAGTTAGTTTGGCTAAGGGTTTGTCTATCTTGTTGATTTTCTCAAAGAACCAGCTTTTTGTTTCATTGATTCTTTGAATAGTTTTATTTGTTTCTAATTGATTGATTTCAGCCCTGAGTGTGATTATTTCCAGCCTTCTGCTCCTCTTGGGTGTATCTGCTTCTTTTTTTCCTAGGGTTTTCAGTTGGGCCATTAGGTTGTTTGTATGTGCTGTTGCGAATTTCTTCTTGCAGGCACTTAGTGCTATAAATTTTCCCCTGAGCACTGCTTTCAGTGTGTCCCATAAATTTGGGTATGTTGTGCCTTCATTTTCATTGAATTCTAGGAAGTCTTTAATTTCTTTCTTTATTTCTTCCTTAACCCAGCTGTCGTTGAGTAACAGGTTGTTCAGTTTCCATGTACGTGTAGGCTGTTTGTTATTTCTGTTGTTGTTGAGGTCCAGCTTAAGTCCATGGTGGTCAGATAGAATACAAGGGATTATTTCAATCTTTTTGTATCTGTTGAGGCTTTCTTTATGACCAACTATATGGTCTATTTTGGAGAAGGTTCCATGTGGTGCTGAAAAGAAGGTATACTCTTTTGAGTTTGGATGAAAAAATCTGTAGACGTCTATTAGGTCCATTTGATTTAGGGTCTCTGTAAGTGTTTTTATTTCCCTATTTGTTTTCTGTCTAGTTGATCTGTCCCTTGGTGAGAGTGGAGTGTTGAAGTCTCCCACTATTAGGGTTTTAGGATCAATGTGTGATTTAAGCTTTAATATTGTTTCATTTACGAATGTAGGTGCTCTTGTATTTGGGGCATAGATATTCAAAATTGTGATGTCCTCTTGGTGGATTTTTCCTTTGATGAGAATATAGTGGCCGTCCTTATCTTTTTTGATTAACTTGGGTTGAAAGTCTATTTTATTAGATATTAGGATGGCTACTCCCGTTTGTTTTCTGGAACCATTTGCTTGAAAGACAGTTTTCCAGCCCTTTACTCTGAGGTAGTGTTTATCTTTGTTGCATAGGTGTGTTTCTTGGATGCAACAGAATGATGGATCCTGTTTCCACAACCATTCTGTTAGTCTGTGTCTTTTTATTGGGGAGTTGAGTCCGTTGATGTTGATAGAAACTGGTGACCAACAATTGTTACTTACTTTAGATGTGGTGTTGGTGGTGTCACTGAGTTTCATTGCTTGTCTTCTTTTGGTTTTTTTGTTGTGTAGTTATCTATTTCCTCTGTTTCCTTCGATGTAGTTGTTTTCTTTGGTTTGGAGTTTCCCTTCTAGTAACTTCTGTAGAGCTGGGTTACTATGTAGATATTGTTTAAATTTGGTTTTGTCTTGGAATATCTTGAATTCTCCGTCTATGTTGATTGAAAGTTTTGCTGGGTATAGTAGTCTGGGTTGGAATCTGTGGTCCCTTAAGGACTGTATGATTTCTGTCCAGGCCCTTCTGGCTTTCATAGTTTCTGTTGAGAAATCTGGTGTGATTCTGATAGGTCTACCTTCATATGTTACTTGGCCTTTTTCCCTTGCTGCTTTTAGAATTTTTTTTTTTGTTTGTTTGTTTTTTGTTTTGTAGGTTCAGTGTTTTGACTATGATGTGACGTGAAGAATTTCTTTTCTGGTCTAGTCTACTTGGTGTTCTGTAGGCCTCTTGTATGTTTATGGCCATCTCCTTCTTTAAGTTGGGAAAGTTTTCTTCTATAATTTTCTTGAAAATATTTTCCGGACCTTTGAGCCTGATGTCTTCTTTTTCTTCTACTCCTATTATTCTTAGGTTTTGTCTTTTCATGGTGTCCTTGATTTCTTGGATGTTTCGTGTTTGGAACTTTTCTGATTTTATTTTTTCTTTGAGAGACATGTCAATTTCCGCAAGTGTATCTTCGGCTCCTGACATTCTTTCTTCCATTTCTTGTATTCTGTTGGTGATGCTTACCTTTGTAGTGCCTGATCTTTTCTCTATGTTCTCCAGCTCCTGGTTTTTCTCTATTTGTGTTTTCTTTATTGATTCTAATTCTGTTTTCATGTCTTGCACCATTTCCTTCATCTGTTTGAATGTGGACTCCTGCTTTTCAATGATAGCTTCTATTTTTTTGTCCGTTTCCTCTCTATGTATCACTAATTGTGCCTCTACTTCTTTGGGTATAATTGCCTGTATTTCTATGAGAGCTTTGTTTATTTCTTCTTTATTTGCCTTCATTTGTGGGGACATTTCTTTGAGAGCTTTGTGCATTTCTTCTCTGTTTGCCTCAATTTTCATGGTCATTTCTCTGAGAGCACGATTTGTTTCCTCTTGGTTAGTCTCGATTTCTTTGGTTATTTCGCTGAGGGCTTTGTTCATTTCATCTCTATGGGCCTATAGTAGCTGGAGAAACATAGTTTTGAGGTCGTTTTCTTGTATACCTAGTGGATTGAAGTGTCCATTGTTTTGTGGGGTTGGTGGTGAGGTCATTGTGTCCTGATTTTTGTTGGGAGTGTTCTTATGTCTGCCTCTAGCCATCTGGTTATTTATAATCCTCACTGGTTGTTCCTCGAGATTGTAGTTTGGGCTATGATCCTCTCTTTCTGTTTTCTGGACTGTTTTTTCAGGAAGATGAGAGAGGTTCACTGCTTTGGGAGTGTGCACTTTGTTTTCAGTTTTGCCTGAGTAAAGAATGTGACGCTGGCGCTATTCGCGTGCGCTTTTAGGGGGCGCAGTGTGCATGCGCGGATTCTCTGACTATTGCAGTGGCCTGCAAGCCACTATTACGCAGTTCTAATACGCAGGATTACCCTGGTGGACCCACAAGGCAGAGGCTTCACTGTTGGGGTCGCTATCCCAAGAATCCCTCTGATGCCCACACTAGGAGTGTGGGTGCCAGGGATCTCGTCTGGTTGCTTCTGTGGAGAGGCCCTGGGTCAGGGGCAATCTCTCCTTAGAAGGCTCACTCACTCTCTTGCAGGACCATTTGGGATGCACAGAGGTTCCCCTTGCTCACTACTCTCTGTTTTGGTCCTGCTGCGGAAGTGCACAGGTAGGCTATCAGTCAGCTCTGTGACACTGTGGCCGCAGAACTCGGTGTCCACCTTTCCTGTGTGCTGCCTCTTTGTCCTTTCCCTCTGCCAGGAGGGGTTATGTTGACTGGTCCCTGGGTGGCACAGGGAAGAGTTAGGGTGAGTGTACTCAATCCCAGATCCCGGGCCCAGATCTCTCTGCCAGAAGCAGCCTAGCGGTAGAATCTATGTTTGCTGTTCCCAAGAGAGTACCGGGTAGGGTTGAGTGTCCTCAGATCCAGAGCTTGGGTTTCTCTGCTAGGGGCCGCTGGGTGAGCTGGAGAGAGGGTGCTGTGTCCTTGGCAGGCTGCCTCTCTGTCCTTCCCCTCTGACCTTCTCCTCTGCTAGGTCAAGCTTATGGAGGTGCTCTCAGGGGAGTGCCAGCAGGGGTTGGGGCTTCTCAGTGGGATCCTGAGCTGGCGGCATTTCTCTGCGGGGGGGGGGGGGGGG
>NW_026588752.1:15616333-15655213 GCF_907164565.1 Psammomys obesus | reverse complement strand
TATTTCCTCTGTTTCCTTCGATGTAGTTGTTTTCTTTGGTTTGGAGTTTCCCTTCTAGTAACTTCTGTAGAGCTGGGTTACTATGTAGATATTGTTTAAATTTGGTTTTGTCTTGGAATATCTTGAATTCTCCGTCTATGTTGATTGAAAGTTTTGCTGGGTATAGTAGTCTGGGTTGGAATCTGTGGTCCCTTAAGGACTGTATGATTTCTGTCCAGGCCCTTCTGGCTTTCATAGTTTCTGTTGAGAAATCTGGTGTGATTCTGATAGGTCTACCTTCATATGTTACTTGGCCTTTTTCCCTTGCTGCTTTTAGAATTTTTTTTTTTGTTTGTTTGTTTTTTGTTTTGTAGGTTCAGTGTTTTGACTATGATGTGACGTGAAGAATTTCTTTTCTGGTCTAGTCTACTTGGTGTTCTGTAGGCCTCTTGTATGTTTATGGCCATCTCCTTCTTTAAGTTGGGAAAGTTTTCTTCTATAATTTTCTTGAAAATATTTTCCGGACCTTTGAGCCTGATGTCTTTTTTTTCTTCTACTCCTATTATTCTTAGGTTTTGTCTTTTCATGGTGTCCTTGATTTCTTGGATGTTTCGTGTTTGGAACTTTTCTGATTTTATTTTTTCTTTGAGAGACATGTCAATTTCCGCAAGTGTATCTTCGGCTCCTGACATTCTTTCTTCCATTTCTTGTATTCTGTTGGTGATGCTTACCTTTGTAGTGCCTGATCTTTTCTCTATGTTCTCCAGCTCCTGGTTTTTCTCTATTTGTGTTTTCTTTATTGATTCTAATTCTGTTTTCATGTCTTGCACCATTTCCTTCATCTGTTTGAATGTGGACTCCTGCTTTTCAATGATAGCTTCTATTTTTTTGTCTGTTTCCTCTCTATGTATCACTAATTGTGCCTCTACTTCTTTGGGTATAATTGCCTGTATTTCTATGAGAGCTTTGTTTATTTCTTCTTTATTTGCCTTCATTTGTGGGGACATTTCTTTGAGAGCTTTGTGCATTTCTTCTCTGTTTGCCTCAATTTTCATGGTCATTTCTCTGAGAGCACGATTTGTTTCCTCTTGGTTAGTCTCGATTTCTTTGGTTATTTCGCTGAGGGCTTTGTTCATTTCATCTCTATGGGCCTATAGTAGCTGGAGAAACATAGTTTTGAGGTCGTTTTCTTGTATACCTAGTGGATTGAAGTGTCCATTGTTTTGTGGGGTTGGTGGTGAGGTCATTGTGTCCTGATTTTTGTTGGGAGTGTTCTTATGTCTGCCTCTAGCCATCTGGTTATTTATAATCCTCACTGGTTGTTCCTCGAGATTGTAGTTTGGGCTATGATCCTCTCTTTCTGTTTTCTGGACTGTTTTTTCAGGAAGATGAGAGAGGTTCACTGCTTTGGGAGTGTGCACTTTGTTTTCAGTTTTGCCTGAGTAAAGAATGTGACGCTGGCGCTATTCGCGTGCGCTTTTAGGGGGCGCAGTGTGCATGCGCGGATTCTCTGACTATTGCAGTGGCCTGCAAGCCACTATTACGCAGTTCTAATACGCAGGATTACCCTGGTGGACCCACAAGGCAGAGGCTTCACTGTTGGGGTCGCTATCCCAAGAATCCCTCTGATGCCCACACTAGGAGTGTGGGTGCCAGGGATCTCGTCTGGTTGCTTCTGTGGAGAGGCCCTGGGTCAGGGGCAATCTCTCCTTAGAAGGCTCACTCACTCTCTTGCAGGACCATTTGGGATGCACAGAGGTTCCCCTTGCTCACTACTCTCTGTTTTGGTCCTGCTGCGGAAGTGCACAGGTAGGCTATCAGTCAGCTCTGTGACACTGTGGCCGCAGAACTCGGTGTCCACCTTTCCTGTGTGCTGCCTCTTTGTCCTTTCCCTCTGCCAGGAGGGGTTATGTTGACTGGTCCCTGGGTGGCACAGGGAAGAGTTAGGGTGAGTGTACTCAATCCCAGATCCCGGGCCCAGATCTCTCTGCCAGAAGCAGCCTAGCGGTAGAATCTATGTTTGCTGTTCCCAAGAGAGTACCGGGTAGGGTTGAGTGTCCTCAGATCCAGAGCTTGGGTTTCTCTGCTAGGGGCCGCTGGGTGAGCTGGAGAGAGGGTGCTGTGTCCTTGGCAGGCTGCCTCTCTGTCCTTCCCCTCTGACCTTCTCCTCTGCTAGGTCAAGCTTATGGAGGTGCTCTCAGGGGAGTGCCAGCAGGGGTTGGGGCTTCTCAGTGGGATCCTGAGCTGGCGGCATTTCTCTGCGGGGGGGGGGGGGGGTGCCGGTGATAGAACTTGCTGCTAGACCTTATTGCACTGGACCCAGGATAATCTCAGGACATGTAGAATGACCACAGTCCCAGATCCCGAGCTGTAGTTTGTTTGCTAGGAGTGGCCGGCAGCACTGGAGTTCCGGCACTGTGAAGCCGCTGTGCGCCTCTTTATCCTTCTGCTCCGCTGCGGCAGGGTGATGGCGGCGTTTGGGGGAGTGCCTGAAAGGATTGGGTTTTCTCAGCCCAGATCTCAGGTTGGGGTACAGACAATGTGGTCTGTGGCAGATTCTGCTGGATGCCTCCTGCCTCCTCCGAAGAGGGAGTAGGGATTTTGAGCTGGGCGCGCAGCTGAGATCCGTGCGCAGCAGGAGCTCAATTGTGATGGCGGCAGAGAGACCTTCCAGGGAAAGACTGGGTGATCGGTGACCAGTCTGGCAACTTTCCTTCCCTGTTGGGTTTTTTTGCGACTGGGACTCCCAGCCTCAGGCACCCATGTGCTCACCAATCAGTTTGGGAAACTGATCGGGACAAGCAGGCTTGCAGCACCAGCCCGGAGACCCAAAGCCTGTGTTAGCCGGTTTCTCTTTCGGGTTCTGGCTGGGCAGCCGAGAGTGGACCTGACCGATTCCCATGCCGTGGGAGCCTCCCCTCACCTGGGAAACACGATGGATCGCTGTTCTTTTAGGGCCCAGAGTTCAGTCTCCTGGTCGCTGCTCGGAGTGTGTTGTCCTGCTTCTCAGACACGGTGTTCTCCTGGTGCCGCCATCTTGGCTCCCCCCGGATTTTTTATTCTAATAGATCTTTTATGTCTTTTGGGAAACACCCTCCTAATTCTTTATTTATTTAATTGCTAAAATACACAGCATCTGTAAAATTTTAATTTTCTACTGTTACTATTTATACATAAAATGAATTTGATATTGTATATTAATTACACCTTTATCCTGTAACATTCTCAGATATGTTTTCAGGTGGTTCTCATTATTACTTTATATTCTTCTTAGGCTACTCTCTATACAAGAAGAAGTTATTCATAGACACATAGACACACCATTGCATCTTATATTTTGAAATTATCCCTTTATCTTGCAATTGGCTATGTTCTCTGATACCCAGAAAATTAAAAAATAATAATAGTAAGGGTGGGAATTCTTGTTTTACTCTTACAGCTGTATAACACTGGGTGAATGAAGGTGCAACTCTATTCATGAGAAGTATTACATAGTCATGTTTTAGCTATCATATACCTTCTTAAAATTTTTGCTGTCAATATAGTTATTGTGATTTTAAATAAATAAATATTGGTGCTAAGGAGAATTCCAACCATATAAAATATTTTAACTGATGGACAAACCCATTTCCAGACTATCTTAGATCCATCTTACTATTTTCTATCTGTGTGCTACCCACTGCATTTAATTAGAGTTGCTGGCACATGCCTGAGTGTAAATAGACAGAATTGGGAAGTTATCTTTGGTGACACAACTAAAGAAAATGACACCACTTTACCCAGCATGCGTTAACTGCTAATAGACACCCAGGGCATCCATGATGGAATGCTGACAGGCTCAATGAATCTTGTGCAAGTTCAGTGCAAATAACCACTGAGTTCACAGTTAACCTCTTCAAAGTCAGGCTCATGTTGCATCTATACCTCCGTGTGCCCCTCGGTGGCAGGTCATTTTATCCCGAAGGATCCTCAGCCATGTAAAACTGGTGATAACACCTTTCCTTCAAGAACCTGTAAAATAGCTCCTAGTACGCTGAGTGCTAGTAAGGAGGAAACATCCCTGCAAGATCCAGCTGCATTTCTTTGTGTCATGTGATCAAAGTGTGTGATTTCCCAATGGGTATCCTATGGTCAAGTTCTGGGAAACCATGCACAATGTCTGTTATTATTTTGGAGGGCTCTGTGGCCTCCCTGACTAACAACTCCAAGGCAGGTATCCGGCACCTGACAGTGGGATTTTCGTTTGATGACCTTTTTAAAAGGAGCTATCTACTCTCAGAGTGTACTTCCATTCAAACTCTTGATTAATTATTTACCATCACTTTTGGTTCATTACATATTATCATCACCAGTTCACTTATACCTCTATTTCATCGCTTATATTGTTAATAACAACATGTCTGTATGAGAAGGACAAAACTCCATGCTGGTTCTTTTTATATGTTGTTTTGGTAATGTGGTTATATTTAAATAATGTGTGTGGTGTTTCTCTCTCTCTCTCTGTCTCCGTGTCTGTGTGTCTCTCTCTCCCTCTCTGAATGTGTGTGTGTACGAGGTGCTTGTGCGTGCTTTAAAACCACAAGATGATTCTAGGTGTCTTCAAAGTGTATAAAATTGTAGATTTTATATGACCTCCCCCAACCAGATCCTTAGTTTTGATTGCTCCATTTTTCCTGCCTCTTCTAACCTCCTTTTCTAGCCACTGCCTGTTGAGAGCTTTATAAGCCTAATTCTTCCCCCCTTTCTACTTTATGTCTGATGCCACCCCTCACCTCTTTATGTCTCTTCTCTTTCCCTTTCTGTGTAATGGCCTCTTTATGTCTGATAGGCTGTCACAGACCCACAAAGGAGTGTTTACAGTTACTTAAGCAGGGTGTTAAGTCCCCTGTCCTAGTTCCTGTTTGAAATCTCATTTCGTTATATCAGGGCCTTCTTATGTTCATTATAACACCGTAATGATTAATTAAAAGATCATAACTGCTGTGTTTCTTTCTATCTTTAAATGATATCCATATGGTTAGATAACACATTAATCTATAAGTTTTGTAGATTACTGTGAGATTTATATAGTTTGGTCCAGTAAATAGTATAGATACCCAAGGACAATAACTGTGTAGTTGATCAAAAACAGACTTCCACGTTAGGTTATTTTACTGAAGGTGTGATGTTAGAAGGACTCACAACAACCAAAAAATGTGACAGAACAATTGGATGCTGTATATAAAAATGTCTTTGTAACATATAGTGTGAAATTATCAAAGCGCTTGAGAGAGAAACACAGACAGAGACAGAAAGACAGAGAGAGGGATAGAGGGAACGGCAAAGAGAGGAAGGGAGGGAGGGAGACAGAGGATATAATTTTCCTGCTTGAAATCTATGAACAGTTAATGCTGCAAGTGGTCAGCCCATGCATTTGTCATTGAAACCTCTTCAATCTGTGTAAGAGCAGCCACACACCATTCCCGGATAATATGAGCCTCTAATGAAAATTTCCAACTATTATAATTGTTCTCTAAATTTCCATTTGATGACAACCTTTGTGAGATAATTCCGCACCATCAATGTTCTAATGAACTACGAGACACTTAATGCCTAGACACGAGGCACAGTCACCAAGAAACATGTGTCACGGGCAGTTTCGCGACAACTAACATACAAAAATGTAGGCTTCATTTAACGGCATTCAGAAAGACAGATGAGTCTCCATCCTGCCTAACCCAGTAGTTAATTTATTGACTGACTTTAACAGTGACGTCCCTTTGGAGGGTTTTTAATAGTTTCTAAGTTGCTCGGTGAGGTTTTAATAGACATTTGCCTGACTGAGCTCAATAAATATAGAGTGCCGTTTGAAATCTTGCAACCTACGATGTAAGCAAATGACTGAATGGGGTTAGAAAGGATTTATATTTCTTCTAAATATACTTCTGCGTTGAAGACAAAGTGGGGGGAAAATCAGTTTCTAAGATATCTACCTACTTTCGGGAAAACTATTCTATTTTATGTTACGACCTTTGCATTCATAAACCAGAAAGGATGTATCCGCATGAAAAAGGAGCAGGGGTGAAGAAAAGAGCTAAGCTATTTCTTCCAGTTTGCTCAGAGGAGGCTTTAGAAAACTGTGGAGCAGACTTGAGTGGCAAACATCCAAAGTAAGCCAAAGTCAAAAGCAATACTGTTTGGATCTGACAACCCAATTACTTAGAACCAATTATCCCTTGGTTTATCAGAACATCCAACCATTTGTACAGTGTTACAGAGTACATATGAGACCATTTCTAACTTATTTTGGAGTCCAAAGTTGTGAGACACATAATCAGTAGCAATAGTTAAGCTCTCCTGAATGTTTTTAACTTAATTTTATTTTTATAATTACAGTTTATTCACTTTGTATCCCAGCTGTAGCCCCTTCCCCATCCCCTCCCAATCCCACCCTCCCACCCTCTCTCCTATGCCAAGGTCCTCCTCCCCTTCCATCTGACCCTAGTCAATCAGTTCTCATCAAAACTGGCTGCATTGTCTTCCTCTGTGGACTAGTAAAGCTGTTCCCCCCTCAGGGAGAGGTGATCAAAGAGCCAGACCATGAGTTCATCTCAGAGACAGTTCCTGTTCCCATTACTAGGGAACTCTCTTGGACACTGAGCTGCCATGGGCTATATCTGTGCAGGGGTTCTAGGTTATCTCCATGCATGGTCCTCAGTTGGAGTATCAGTCTCAGAAAAGACCCCCGGGCCCAAATATTTTCTTTCTGTTGCTTTCCTTGTTGAGCTCATGTCCCCGCCAGGTCTTTCTATCTCCCCTTCTTTCGTGAGATTCCCTGCACTCTGACCAAAGTTTGGCTGTGAGTCTCAGCATATGTTTTGACACCCTGAAAGGAAGAGTGTTTCAGAGGCCCTCTGTGGTAGGCTTCTGTCCTGTTCCCTGTTTTCTCCCTCTTCTGATGTCTGTCCTCATTGCCTTTCTGAATGTTTAAAAGACAGTTCACAGTAATTGAACAAAGCTTGGTTAGTCCTTACAATTCTAGGTGTCAAGTGCAATTATTGCTATTGTTTTATAGAAACTAAGTTAGTAATAGTTTTCAGAAACATACAACTGCCACACTAGAATTAAGCATGTGTTACTTTCATCTACGATCACATATCTACCACATCAAACTATCCAAAACCTAAGAGAAGAAGGTGATGTTTTATCATGTTGTATTAACTGGAGGCATTTGATACTGTTTAACAATGAAATATGATAGTCTATTCAAATACATGTGAGAAGTATACATCAAAAATTAAATTATTAGCTTTCACTGTTTTGTATGTTTTATTGTCTTTAAGAACCATTTTTTTAAAAAAATATTTGTGTTTTGTGTTTGTACATTTCTGTGTGAGTGCATGCATACCTGTGCCATTTCATACGTATTGATTTCATAGTTTAATCTCTGGCCTTGATATCTTATTCACCACTGCATAGTCCAGGCTTTTAGCCTGCAAGGTTCCTGTGTTTCTCTGTCTTTGACGCTCATCTTAATTATTATACGGGCATGTGACTATTCCTATATCCCCATCTTTTCTACTGCTACTGTCTTTATGTGGTTTTAAGGGATCTGACCTTCGCGAGGTCTTTGTGTTTATGCAGTAAGTAATTTCCCCACTGCAGCATCTTCCCAGGTAAAAAAACATGCAAATTTTGGTAATTGGTATAAGCTATAAAATAAAATGAAGACTTCAGGAAATCCATAAAAATATGAACTTAAATAAGAGTAGCCCTTTGGGCAAGAGGTTCAGAATGCTTGCTGAATTTCCATTGCTCCATTTCAGTTTCCAGAACCCAGGTGGATCAGCTCACAACCAGCCCTATGTAATTCCAACACTGGGCGTTACATAGCTCTCTGCTGGCCTCAGTGGGAACTGCACCCACATTCACAAACTCAAACAGAGACGGTATGCTGTGTATACACGTAAGAAATAAAATAAAATAAAATAAACATTAAATCTTAGAAATAAATCTGTCTAATATTTTAATCCATATTAAACCCCAGAAAAATCAATTAGTGTACTCATTGCTTTGATGATTTATGCTTTCATTACTAAAATATCAAAAAAAAATAATATAAGCTAATGAGGAAGTTTCTCTTTCCATGACTAGAATAAAGCTTTCTAGGGATAGAAATTTTGTAACTATGTCCAAACTGTATTGTAAACAATATTCTGTAGACCAGTGGTTCTTAATTTTACTAAAGCTGTAACCCTTTAATAAAGTTCCTCATGCTGTGCTGAACCCAAAACATAAAATCATTTTTATTGCTACCTCACAACTGTAATTTTGCTACTGTTATAAATCATAATGTAAATCTCTGTGTTTTCCTATGGACTTTGGGGGTCATCATCCACAGGTGGAGAATCACTGCTAAGTCAAGACTCTATTTGTTTGGTATAAATTGGGAATCAGATCAGATTATTTTACCTTCCATATGCCCAGCTAGAACGTTCCTGTGAAATGTATAAATATTCTCCTAAGTTTAAGGTTTAGAAAAAAAAAATCTGTTTTTCTGCTAAATTTTATTTACGCCTTGCAACTGTAGGTCATTTCTATAGTAACAATGATCAGTATCACTTCCCAAGAAAATGCACTGAGTGCCTTTGCTGACATTGTCTCTGGTTTTCCACTATTATTTTCACATGGATTTTTGGCTGGTAGTATATAGTGTAGTACTATGCTCTGGGTAAGATCATAAATATTAACAGACAACTCTGGGGATACTTTTCCCAATTAATTACTTATGAATTTATTGTGGCGCTGAATGGTTTTGTCTCTACTCGTAGAAGGTCATGTCTTTTCAAGGTTTTACTAAGGTGCTATTAATGCGTCTATTGAGTATACCATTTAACTTAGGATCACAGGGCGCAGCCAGTGAATTAAAGCCGGCCACATGTGCCACAGTTCCTGGTGCACTGCAGGAATTGGCCATCGCTAGCTATCAAAGATTGAAACAGTGGTCTTCTTTGTATTCTTTCTTCCTTTACCCTAATGACAGAAGAGACTTTGTTTTGTTCTGTTTTGTTTTTGTTGTTGCTTTTGTTTTGTTTTTCTCTTAAAGTTTAAGAAAATTAGACCCTTCTTAGAAATAGTTAGTTTGTTACCTGTTAATTAGGGAAATGGCTTAAGTATAGATATTATCCCTAATTCGCAGCAATAGAAAATTGGCTTCTTTCTGTTCCTGTGCGGTTTTCTTTACAGACATGTCAGCAGCGTGTCAGGACTGGATGTCAGGTCCCACATACATACACTGAACACTTTTTTCTCTTTGCCAGAGAAAATGTTAACTAAAGATTGGCACCCACACATGTTATACTTTCTCTTTTTTGCCAACTAGTTTTCATATGTTTTAAACTTCCTATTCTTCATAGAAACACCAAAGCTAGGTGTTTTCATTAACTATGTATGGGCAGTAAAACAAGGTTGAGATGGAGGCAAAGAGAGGAGAGATAAAATTCAACGGGACACAGTTGAAAACAGCATTGGGATATGTGTTCCATACTCTAGCACATAAAACAATGTTTGGAACACGTAGATTACCAATTAAATGTATGTTGTACTAAGACGAACTAATACGAAGAGCAAGTACCCACCTGCTCTGTAGATACTAATACTCAATGTCTATAAATAAATGTTGAGGTGAATTAATAATTGTCAGACACTTCTTGAGTGTTTATTTATAAAAAGTATTTAAAAATTATAGAAAACAGAATTGGATCACACACAGAAACTTAATCTCTTCCACCTAAACCATACTTCCAGTTTTAAAGTAACAGTTAATGGCAACTGGTTTTTCCTTTGCTCTTTCTCATGGCTCAAAGTTTGTCCTGGAATAAAGGTGTATATTTCTGGTGATTATTACCAGAGCATTACCTACTACTGCCTGTTGCAGGACTATCAGTGAACAAACTTCCATGCTTTGCCATTTTGTTATACTTTCTCCCAAATCCAGCATGCAGGCATCATTATTAAAACTCTTTAATCTCATATCAGGTATCTACTCAGGCACCCAACATGTAATGACGACACTATGGGTGACAGGCTATGCAATTTTAGTAAAGCCTGTAATTAAGGCAGTACTGCTGTTTTATATTGTGATTTCATCCAATTCGGAGAGCTTCATTATAAATTACAAAGTGTCCTGAACTGTAGTAACAATCATTGCGAACATACACGCTTGCAAATGTATCAGCTCATTTGTCCTCAGTGAAAGAGAAATATTTCACTCAACCTTGGACTCCAATGATATGTCTCTTTAAAGTTACAGCTTCAGGCTCCTGACTTACTGATTCCATTCGTCAATAACAAGAAATTACTCATTCTTTCTTCCCAAAAGGTACACATTGTCTGGTTGCCAAAGATGAATAATTATCTTTGATACTAATTGGTGTTTAACCTTTAATTAGTTATGAATTTATAATGCCCCCGAATGAATTAGCCTCTTTTCATAGAAGGTTTTATCTATCTATCTATCTATCTATCTATCTATCTATCTATCTATCTATCTATCTATCTTCTGTTTCCTTTATTCCTTTATTTCCTCTTATTCTCCTTCTTTTAAGACACTACAATATCAGTATAGCAGAAAAGGGAGACTGTGTGTCTGAGGTTCTTATTTTTGTCTATTCACTGTGCTAGCATAAGCATGAAACTAACATAATGGTAAACCTTTGTTTATAATTATGTAAACAAAGATCCTTTGTTCTTCGTGCATAAAGGAAAATCATATAGACCCCTATTATGTAGTATTCCATAATATTGCATAATATTATATAATATTCCATATTATGTGTTTCTCTTGGCACAGAATGTTGTCATAGGCTGCCCTTACAGTACCCTTGCAAGTTATAGAACTTATTAGCAGAGACTAATGTTGGAAGGCCATGACATTCTTGATTTGTCAAACATCACTCTTCTAGAAGAATGGAAGACAGGACATTCTCTTGTGATGAACAGTCTATATGGTCTGTAGAGAATGCCTTTTCTGTTAAGATAATAACATATCCTTTTTCACTTTGGGTAATTTTGAAAGGAAAGAAGAGAATAAGAACAGGATTTTTCTCCTGTGGTTAAAAAGATTATGAATTTGGTAACATGTTAGTTCTTATAAAATAAAGCCAATTATAAATGTTCAAAAAAAGGGGTGGAAAATGATTCTGGAGTTAAGTGTACTTACTATTCTGGCAGAGGACCCGAGCATGGTTCTTAACACCACACATTGTCTCAGAACCTGCAGTTACTGTATGAGTAGTAAAAGAAAGGTGAGAAGGAGGCAAAGAGAGTGGAAATAAAATTCAAAGGGACGCAGCTGAAAACAGCATTGGGATGTATGTTCCATACCCTACCAAATAAAACAATGTTTGGAGCACATAAGTTACCCATTAAAAGTATGTTATACTAAAGTGAACTAATAAGAAAGAGCTTTAAAATTTTTAACTTTAGTTCCAAGGGTTCTGATGCTCTTTTGTGACACTTTATGTAGGCAGTACCTGTGAATGGATCAACCTATTTGCAACAGGGATCTTCCAAGGTATTATTTGCCATGTTCCTTTAGTAACTATTATTTTAACTTCTATATAAAAATATTTTAGGCCACTGAATAATTGGCTATATGACTTGGGTCATATTTGCAGTGAAATTCATAGATAGTCCCCAGTTATTCCTAAGATTACAGACTGTATTTTTCTTCCTATCTCCTTTTCTTCCCCACCCTATTTCCACTACAGATGTCACCTTATTCCCACAACGTCACCATATTTATGGTATTGAATGAAGGCCCTGTAGCCTGCAATGTAATATTTTTCCATATCTCTTGTACAGTGTTTCATAGCACAGTCATACATTTCACTACCAGCCCTCCTTGATGGCACATTTGCTCTAACTGGTGGAGGACGACATTATAATCTCTGTAGCAATCAATGATGGCAATGTTTAAATACTTCCTAAAATGGAGCTCAACAGTATGTGGGGAGACGGAGTTTAAATACCCCAGTTATTTGCTCATTGGCCTGAAACTTCTGTTGCGTCCATTTGACTCTGACTACAGATAGTAGAAAGCAGAACTAAGCCCCTTTGCCTGTACTAAGAGCTAACTAGGTAACATTTATAGGTTGGTTTTCTATCCTCCTGTTATTTGGTCATTCTTCTAGTTGTAGATTCTTTACCTTGAACCACCCAAATTGAAGTCTTCCCTATTGTTCATCCTGTGGAAATCAAACTGCGTTTCACCCCTATGTATGCACGATGGATTCGCATTGTGCACCACAATGGCAGCAGGTTGAATTTAAACAGTATTAAAACTCTGTGGCCCTGAGTAAGTGAACTCTCCTTGCAAAGGTTGCAATTTTCTTACATAAATTGATGGGACTCTCTTTAAGAAGTACTGTATGAAATTAAGTGAGGTGATAACCATAATGTCAACAATGAACAGGCAGATAAAGTTTATGCAGTTGAACCAGAACTGCAGCCAAGAGGGTGATCTTTTCCTCTCCTGAAGATACACAGTTGGCACCTTGCCTGGGCATAGAGATCTAACGATTTTCTTTCTCTAAATGCAACACAGACGTAAATTGCATATATGTTCTCAGAAGAACTCCTAATGTTTGGTAGAATAAGCTAAATGTAGGTTTTGTGGGGTTTAAAGATGCTATTTCTTGTTCTTGATCACTTAAATCGGTACTTTGCTACCAAATGGGACAGTCATGCCTGTTTTTAGAAAGACATTACTAGTTTTCCAAGATGCTTTCAGGTCTTTAAAAATTAGTTGCCCTTTAAAAGTTTACTCTCCGCCTCCCCTTCTGTCTGACCCTGGTTTATCAGGTCTCATCAGGACTGGTCACCATAGGACCTCCCCTGTCAGTGGACTTAGAGAGGGGCAGGGAGGAGAGTTAGGAGGGAGGGTGGGGTTGGGAGGGAATGAGAGAAGGGGCTACAGCTGGGACACAACATAAATAAACTGTGATTAATATAAAAAATAGAAATTTAAAAAAGAATGTTCAAAAAAAGTTTACTATCCTTTAAGAAGTCCTGGTTGCATATGAGAATTTTATGTTTATTTTACTTTTCTCGGCTGACCTAGTCAGGGTTACTATTGCTGTGATGAAACACTACGACCAAAGATAACCCTGCAGAGGAAAGAGTATAATTGGCTTACACTCCTACATTGTAGTCTGTTATTGAAGGATTTCAGAACAGGAACTCAAACAGGGTAGAAGCCTGGAGGCAGGAGCTGATGGAGACGCCATGAAGAGGTACTGATGACTTGCTCAGTCACGGCTAGCCTTGCTCCGAGTGGGCTGGACCCTCTTCCTTCAAGAAATATTTAAGAAAATGTTCTACAGGCTTGACCACAGCCAAATACTCGAGAGGAGTTTTCCAAGTTGAGGGTCCCTTCTCTCCAGTAACTCTAGCTTGTATCACTAGCAAGCGCAAGGTTTTAATGTGTTTGTATTTTTAGGGAAGAGTTACAGCTATTTAACCTTGTCTGTAGTGATTCTGTTTCCAGTTAAGTACGCATTCTTGTGTTCAAAATGTCAGAATAAGAGGAAGGATTAAAAACTAGGACTCAATCTCCTATAACATTTTATCCTTGCTGCAATGTTTTGATTTGATTGAAACAAAAAAAATATCAAGAAGAATAATGAAAAATGTAACGAGTCTGGAGACAGAAACATGGAGAATAAAAGGCATATTCTATCTGTGTAAACATGTAGTTCATAACTCTTAGTTATTTTTCACTCTGAAATCTGGACAGTAACACCCGTATTGTACAATTATTGTTATAATTGTAACTTAATTGCATTAAGTTATATCCCTTCACGTACAATGACGGGATAGAGCTGTGCTAAGGAGAAGACAAACATTACTACTTATATTTTTTTTGAAATAATGAATTATTACAAAATATTATTCTTTCAGTGTAAACACTGGAAAAACTAGAAAATCTAATACACTTCACTTAAAGTTTAAGGAACTATGCCTTTTTCTTAATAAAAATATTCTGTGTTTCTGAACGAAAATATTAAAAAAATGCATATAACTTGAGGAAATACTAAAAATCTGTCAAAGTATTTATGAATATAGCATATGTGTTTTTATGAATGTTTATGGGAGAAACAGATGAAGGAGAAGGAAATGGTGAGGGGTAATTATCATTTATTAAGTTCTGATGCAAATTATATGTTTGGCAACGTGTCATACCATGTCATATTTACAAGTATGCCATGAGACAGATATAATTATTTCTATTTGAATGGGGAAATGCTGATACGAGAAAGAACAAAATTATTTCTTAAATATTTGATATGTAAGGTTAGAAAGGTTGCTGCATCGTTACACAGACTAGGAGGTTGTTTCATGTGTATGAGTATAACAGGAAAGGCAAAGACGCTTCTGTTGTTTTGCATGTTATCAAACACAAAGAGGTGATAAAAACTGCCACCATTCCTAATCATCAGGATCATGCCAATAATAAAACCAAAATGTTATATCACCTCCCCTGTAAGAATGGCCAATATAAACTTAGATTTTTCACCAAACCTAATTTATGTAGGGTTCTTAAGCACCTTTTCCTCCCTTTCAACAACCTCCCTCCATCTTATGTAGGAGGTTAATAAGGAAAGGGCTGTAGTTCACTCTTATATACTTTCTGCTGATCAGGGTCTATGGGTCTTTAGGGGATTGTCAGCCTAGTTGTCAGGATACCAGCAGTCCAGTCCAAAGGCCAACATGAAGTCAGCAAAAGCCACAAGACCAAGTTGGATTGATTGAAGAAGTTCTCTGGAATGTTTCTCTCTTTGAAGTAAAGTGTTGAAGCACAGAGATCAGGGTAGCAATGTCGGTCCAAAAAGCAATATCTCACTCTGCCTGGGCCTCTATATGTGTCCTCTCCTCAAAATCCACCCATGGATTCTTAGTTTGCTAAAGTCATGCCCCTCACATGAGAGAAAAAAACACCATGTGCACTTTCAGTAGCCAACCTGGGGAAAACATCACATGCCCGCCTTGCACCAAGACATCACATGACCAAACTGAGTCCAGAAACTTCCACTTCAGGCCAATATATAACATTGTTCTGAGAGTGTGCAGACCAAAGAGAAACCTTTCACAATGTCTGTTGAAATGGAAATTAGTAAAGCCATTAAGAGCACCATATGGGGCTTCCTTAGTGTTAAATCTGGGCTAAAATATGCTCGAAGAGTCCTATCACTTACAATACATGTACTGAATAACTGGAATGAGGATGTTGAAGAAGCATGTCTGTAGTGGTTTAAGTTCTTTATAAACCCAGTTATGTCATGCACATATGTTTTTGTTTTTATCCTATTTATGGGATACGGGCCTGTTTCAGATTGTTCAGAGCCAATAACTATGCTTGTATTATGCGCAACGATGGGAATAATTTTTGCCAGCTTCAGATAGTTTCTGCTTGGAATTCTAGGGACTCTTGAGAGGGTAGGTGTAAATGGGAGAGTCCCAAGAGGGTCTCTGGTGGCTGCTGCTCCCCTTGAAGCTACCTCTACTGCTGCTGCCTGCTGCTATTTTGCTGTTATTGGATTGCTGGTTTGCTGGATTGTTTGCAGTTTGCTGTATTACCATTTGGGGATATCCTGTGGACCAAAAGTGGACTTGACCCAAGAAACTCAATGCCCCTAATCAGCAAGAAGTAGTCTAAAGTTTGCTATGCCCCTTTGCCCTTTTACCTTCTTACTTCCCCAGCTAGTGTTAGGGAGTTGGAAGGGAATAGGGTAGAGAGGAGTATAGGGAGAGAAGTGGGAGGGAGGGGAAATTGGGAGGAGATGAGGGAAGGGAAGGAGCTACAGCCAGGATAAAAGTGCATAAATTGTAATAAATAATAAACCAATAAAAACACACACTTTGCTGAAGGTTTTTATGAGCTGAAAAAAACAAAACAAAACAAAACAATAAAGTAACCAAAATTCTGAGCTATAAGGGGCACCCTTTCTCCACAACCTCTCCACCATGTGTTGTCATTTAATTTTTTTTATTTTAGCCATTTTGGTGGGTGTAAGGTGAAATCTCAGGGTTGTTTTGATTTGCATCTCTCTGATAGCTAAGGACGTTGAACATCTCTTTAAGTGTTCCTCTGCCATTATATATTCTTCTACAGGGATTTCTCTTTTTAGGTCTATACCCCATTTTTATTGGATTGCTTGATTTATTGCCTTTTAACTTCTTGAGTTCTTTATATATTCTGGATATCAGCCCTCTGTCAGATATAAGGTTGGTGAAGATCCTTTCCCAGTCTGTAGGCTGTCGTTTTGTTCTGACAACAGTGTCTTTTGCTTTACAGAAGCTTTTCAGTTTCATGAGGTACCATTTATTGATTATTGCTCTTAGAACATGTGCTGTTGGCGCTCGGTTCAGAAAGTTGTCTCCTGTGCTAATGAGTTCTAGGCTCTCCCCCACTTTTTCTTCTAACTGATTTAGAGTATTTGGTTTTATGTTGAGATCTTTGATCCACTTGGACTTTAGTTTTGTGCAGGGTGATAAATATGGACCTATTTTCATTTTTTCTGCATGTAGACATCCAGTTGGACCAGCACCATTTGTTGAAGATGCTCTTTTTTCCATTGAATGGATTTGGCTTCTTTGTAAAAAATCAAGTATTCATAGGTGTGTGGGTTTATTTCTGGGTCTTCTATTCACTTCTACTGGTTCTCCTTTCTGTTTTTATGCCAATACCATGTGGTTTTTATTACTATTACTCTATAGTACAGCTTGAGGTCAGGGATGGAGATACCTCCAGATGATCTATTGTTGTACAGGATCGTTTTGGAAATTTTGGGTTTTTTGCTTCTCCATATGAAGCTGAGAATCTGTCTTTGAAGGTCTGTAAAGAATTGTGTTGGTGTTTTGATAGGAATTGTGTTGTATCTGTAGATTGCTTTTGGCAGGATGGCCATTTTCACTACATTAATCCTACCAGTCCATGGGTATGGGATATTCTTAGTCTTCACCAAGTCCAGAGCAGGTAACTGCAACCGTGATGAGATCATAATTATAATTTGTACAGCATACCCAACAGACAACATTTTACATACCTGTGCCTGTTTTTCAACTCTTAGCATTCTTTCTGTTCTCTCTGTACAAAGTGGTGGTTCTCCATATGGCTTTTTCGAAGATCCCTGATGAACTCTCTCAACTTGCCCATTTTCCCTACTCCCCACTCCCGTCCTACCTGAACTCACCTGTCACTGTCACTCCCTCTCTTCTTTCATAACATGTGTTTCACCACCCTCTTCCTTAAGATGTCTCCCACAATGTACTTCTAGTTCCCTGACTTCTACAGGTGTTCTGAGTTTAATGAACAAACCTGATGAACTTAGATATGACAGAGATTACATGCTGTTTTTCTCTCTGTGTGTGACTGGGTTATCACAGTCAACTGGATGTATTTTTGGCTTTACCTAAGATTTGAAAAATTAAAAAAAATATTTATTTATTTTCTTAGGCATGTGTCTGCGTTGTTTTTTTTTTGTTTTTTTGTGGTTTTATGGGTAGTTTTAAGCTACCATGTGGTTGCTAAGGATCAAACCAAAGTCGTCTGTAAGAGCAAAAGGTGCTCTTAATTGCTGAGACACCTCTCCAGTTCCCAGTTTTGTTTTGTTTTATTTTTTCAGTTGAATAGAATTCCATTATGTTTATATACCACTGTTTCATTGTGTATTCATCTACTGACAGCCATTTAGACTATTTTCTAGCTATTATAAATACAACATTGGTGATCATGTATGAACAAATATCTTTTCAAGAAGGACATGTTTTCCTTTAGGTATATAGCCAGGAGTAATATGCCTGTATCTAATGTTAGTTCTATTTCCTGTTTTTTGAAGAACTGTTACACTGAAGATTCAAAGTGGTTGTACCAATCTAACTCCCACCAGCAGTAAGTATTTTCTTTTCCCCACAACCTAACATCAACTGTCATTTTATTTTACATTTTTTAATAATGGCCATTCTGACTTGAAGAAGATGGAATATAAAGGTAGTTTTAACTTGCACTTTCCTGGTAGTTAAGTATCCTGAACACTTTAAAGAGTTTATTAGTCATTGATATTTCTTGAACTCTCAATTCATTTCCAGATCCCAGTTTTTTAAGTTGTTTGTTTTCTTGATGTGTGGTATTTTAGCTATTTGTGTTTTATAAATATTAATCTTGCATCAAATATATAGGAGGGAAATACATTCTCATATTATATAGACCACCTTTTACGCTTCACAGAAATTTACTTTGATGTACAGAAACTTTCGAGGTTCCCATTTATGTATTGCTGGGCTTTCTAAGCTACAAGGTGTTCTGGAACACTCTTATCCATTCTTACATTCTGTAATATGTTCATTACATGTTCTTACGGCAGTTCTGGGCTTCATGTTGATATCCTTGACGCATTTGAACTTGATTTTTGTCAACACTGAGAGAGAAAGATCTAGTTTTTTTTTCTTCTGTTTGTGGACGTCCAATTTTTCCAGGACCATTTGTTTAAGATGTTGTCTTTATTCCAAAGTATGTTTTAGGAATCTTTGTAAAAAACCAAATTGCTGTAGTTGTATGAGTTTATAGTTGCATCTGCTATTCTGTTCCATTGATCTGTGTATGTTTCAGTGTCGGTATACCATTTTGTTCTTGTTACTAAGGTTCTATGCTACAGCTGGAAATCAAGGATAACATTAGTCCAGAAACACTCTTAAGGATGAGCATTGCCTGGGTTATAAGGACCCTTTATGTTTTCATCTGAATTTTGGATTGTTTTTTATATTGCTGGAAATGGAATTTCAAGTTTAATTGACATTACAAAAAAATTACAATTTTATAAACACTGAGTACATGAATAATGATTGTGGTAGTGGCAGTATTTTTATCTACATTAGTAGTAACTCTCTGGAAGAAAAAGCTACCAAGCTGTTAATATGCCTTTGAATAAAAATTTTTCAATGGGTAGATATGAGAGAATAGTATGTAAGAAGAAGCTCAGTTTGTGCTAATGATATTTTTATATTTGTATTTATTTATATATACAAATATGAATATATTTATATTCTCTATATTAACATGTTTGTGAAAAATATGTTTAGAAAACTATTGAAAATTTTTTTTTAAGTTTTAAAATATATAAATATATAAGTACTCTGGGTCTTAATTTTTATTCCTAGAATATACTTAAAAGAATTAAGCACAGAAATCTGTAAAGAATTTGCATAAGAATGTCCAGGACCATTTACTTTTCCCTTTGAAATTATTATTTTATTTATGTTGTCATACATGACTAATTTAAATGTTATCACAAAAGTATTATAATCTAACAAGACAAAAATAAGTAGTAATTCTGTGCTGGTGAAATGGAATAATGGTTGTCAAATCATTAAGAAACATTCGGTGTTTCATAATATATATTACCATTGCTATTATTATTAACTGCAAAGTTAAAAAATAAGTGTTACAAAAAGTTTATAATGTCATATGTGCCTTAGAAAATAGCATGTTATTTCCTATCGGTAAGACATGTATATTTGTCTGTGCTTGGGGGTCATTTGCAGTTGATTTCAGTTTGATAGTCGGGGTCTTATTTGGATGCATGTGTATGTGCTAATATGTATGTAAATTCAATATTTTCCAGTTTTATACAATTAAAGTCTCAGTAATCTAGCCTGGAATAGAACCATAAGTAGACAATACATTTTGTGAATCCAGATTAACTTATAAATCAAATGTCAAATACTTAGAAAATATTATTTATATATCTATTTTATTTGAAAAGCAATAAGACTGATCAATCATCTTCTTAGAGTTTAAATAACAATTAAGGTGATGTAATATAGGAACTTGATGTATCTTTGTTCCTTTATACCCCATGTAGAATTATCCAGAGTAATTGTTTCTTCCTATTGCATTTGCCTATGAATTTTTTATGATGCTTCAGTTTAATGTGGATTTATCTTCTCAGGACCCATCTTACACAGCTTATTACAATTGTTACAAGAATAGTGTATTTAAAATTATAATTTTATTCATACAAATGTGTTTAGATTACAGTTTATTAAAAATTTAAAGTTTTTTATTATTTATAATGCAAATGTAATGGTTTTCAGAAATATTGGAAAAGAGATAAATATGTGACCTTTATAATGTTCTCAGGAAGTATATTTAAATATTGCCCAATATATCACATGACTCATACTGTATCTTGGGGGAAATTATTAATATTCTTTGCCAAATATTAAATAATATTTTTATATTAGTGTGTTTGGAGAATTAACTCAGAGACACAACTCTCCCTCAAGATATATAACAAGCCAGTTAAGAAACTTCACGAATACAGTTATTTGGATTTAGATGACAATGAGGAACACATTGATTCATTAATAAATAGTTTGAAACCAGGCACTGAGTAAGTAAAAGTGACAGGAAACAAAACAATATATTCCACTCAGTCACTAACCATTCATGAAATGTTTCCACTGAAAAGAAAATAATGTGTTTTCTACACAGGATACCACTGAGTAAAACTCTCCTCTGCAGGCGCCCTATGTCTAGAAGAGTAAATTAGTGCTTCCGAGTATCCCGAGTATCCCGAAGGAGGAACACCCTTGCTAGGCCACAGAGGAGGACATGGCAGCCTGTCCTGAAGATACCTGATAAGTTAGAATCAGATGGAAGGGGAGGAGGACCTCCCGTATCAGTGGACTTGGAAAGGGACAGGGAGGAGATGAGGGAGGAAGGGTCGGATTGGGAGGCAATGAGGGAGGGAGCTGTGGCTGGGATATAAATTAAATAACCTGTGATTACTATAAAAATAAAAATTAATAATTAATAAAAAAGAGTATTCAAACATCCCGACACACATACTTACGCACGAACACCAATTTCCCAGAAGTAAACACTTAGTAAAACAAGAGACAGAGAAAAATACTATGATTGATCATTTATATAAGCACAGTTTATCAAAATTATGAACATTGAACTTTTTTCTGAGTAACGGTTTTTCTGTGTAATTAGCTTTGACTGTCCTGGACGCTCTTTGCAGACCAGGCCTTGAACTCAGAGAGATCCACCTGCCTCTGCCTCTCAGATTGCTGGGATTACAGGTCTGTGCTACCGTGCCAGGCTAAAGGTACACTTTTTTTTTCTTTTTTTAATTTTTTAATTTAATTTTTATTAATTACACTTTATTCATTTTGTATCCCCCCATAATCCCCTCCCTCCTCCCCTCCCAGTCCCACCCTCCCCCCTTCTTTCTTCATGCATGCCCCTCCCCATGTCCACTGATTGGGGAGGTTCTCCTCTCCTTCTTTCTGATCTTAGTCTATCAGTTCTCATCAGAGGTGGCTGCATTGTCAGGGTTTGGATAAACTTTACTATTACAAAAAAAGGAACGTGAGGTTGGAGAAGTGATTGACGGCTCACAGTGAGGGCACACACTTGCCTTCCACAGGATGCAGGTTGAGCGCCAGCACCCACACAGCGGCTCTCAACAGGCTGAAACTCAAGCTTTAGAGGATCTGATTGTCATTTAGGTTCACTGTGTGTACTACCTGCATGTGAGGCACATGCTTCCATGCAGTAAAAACTCACACACAAAATAGGAAAATACTAAGTCATTACAAAATAAAAGTAAATAAGAAAGGGTCAGACAACAATAGGAGATACAATGATCTATTTATAACCTTAGTTTTCCTTCTGAAGGCTATGCGGGGGGAAAAGACAGTAGTGTTACCTGATTCTATTTCAGTAATGGAAACAATTTAATAAAAATAAACCCACTCCCACTGGCTTAGGGGAATAAAAATTAGCATGCTCATTTTAATTGAGTAATTGTGACAATTTGAGATATATAATATATAATAATTTGAGATAAATAATATATAATAATTTATTTTAGTATAAACCCTGTGGTTGATTAGTGACTGTATTTGAAATTTTCAAACTTGTATGTGTTTTCTTACAAAAAAAATAAGAATAAGGAAGAGATGATGTTGACATTTGATCAAAACTTCCCCAGATCAGCAATATAATGGAAGTTTTACCTCAAAAATAATCTTGCTCCACATAATAAAAAAGAATTATTTAAAATTCCATTCACTCTGCCCATCAGTTGGCCATCAGGCTCAGTATCTGCTTTGACAGTCTATACTGCAGAGGCTTTCAGAGGCCCTCTGTGGCAGGTTTTAAGGTTGTTTCCTGTTTTCTTCTGGCTTTCAGAGGCCCTCTGTAGCAGGTTCCCAGGTTGTTTCCTATTTTCTTTTTCTTCTGATGTCCATCCTCTTTGCCTTTCAGGATGGGGATTGAACATTTTAGTTAGGGTCCTCTCTTTTGCTTAGTTTGTTTAGATGTACAGATTTTAGTGGGTTTATTCTATGTTGTATGTTTATATGAGTGAGTATATATACCATGCCTGTCTTTTATGTAAGAAGTAGGAAATAGTAAGAGCTGGAGGGGACTGGAACTCCACAAGGAGAGCAACAGAACAAGATAATTTGAATGCAGGGAACTTCCCAGAGACTCATACTCCAACCAAGGACTATTCGTGGAGATAACCTAGAACCCCTGCACAGGTGTAGCACATGGCAGTTTAGTGTCCAAGTGGGTTACATAGTAATGGGAAGAGGGACTGCCTCTGACATAATCTGATTGGCCTGCTCTTTGATCACCTCCCCTTGAGGGGGGAGCAGCCTTACCAGGCCACGGTAGAGGACAATGCAGCCAATTTTGATGAGAACTGATAGACAAAGATCAGAAAGGAGAGGAGAACCTCCCCTATAAGTGGACTTGGGGAGTGACATGCATGCAGAAAGGAGATGGAGGGTGGGATCAGGAGGGGAGGAGGGAGGGGCTTATGGGGGGATACAAAATGAATAAAGTGTAATTCTGTAGTCTACCACAGTCGGCCTCTGAAAGCCTGCTGATCAAAATTTCAAAGCAGAGGTTGAGACTCATAGCCAAACTTTGGGCAGAGGGCATGGAATCTTATGAAAGAAGGGGGAGATAGAAAGACCTGAAGAGGACAGGAGCTCTACAAGGAGAGCAACAGAGCCAATAAAACTGAGCCCTGGGGGCCCTACAGAGAATGATACCCCAACCAAAGACAATGCATGGAAAGGACCTAAAATCCCTGCTCAGATGTAGCCCATAGACTCAGTCTCCAAGTGGGGTCCCTAATAACGGAAGCAAGGGCTTTCTCTGGCATGAACTCAATGACAGGATCTCTGATCACCTCCCCCTGGGGGTGTGCAGCCTTACCAGGCCACAGAGGAAGACAATGTCACCAGTCCTGATGAGACCTGATAAGCTAGGGTCAGATGGAAGGGGAGGAGGACCTCTCCTATCAGTGGACTTGGAGAGGGGCATAGGAGGAAAAGAGGGAGGGAGGGTGAGATGGAGAGAGAATGAGGGAGGAGGCTACAGCTGGGATACAAAATGAATAAACTGTAATTAATATATAAAAAATAAAAATTTTAATTAAAAAAATTTTTAAAAAATGTATGCACCACTAAAAAAAAGAATTATTTATTTTTATTACATAATTTAAATATGATGGCAGGAATTAATAGAAATGTTTAATATGATGACTACATATCAAATTAATTATTTAGTGAAACACTCGTTTGATTAATAAAGTTTTAGAAAACACAAATGGAGGATGTACAAAAAACTTAAACAAAGCTTCAAACATTATTTTAAAACTAACAAAACAAAAACAAATTAAAGTATCTCAATATTAATTGATAGATGGTATTCAAAATTTTGAAAATCTCATCCTTTAATTAGCTTGAAAACTAATGCAATTATAAACAGATTCCAATTAGTATTATTTGTCAGTCTTTGGTAATCCAATTAAAAAAGGCATTTTACTCATGACTTCTGGAATAATTCTTCATCCCAATAAGATACTTCATTCTCTGATCTCTCTTTTTTTTTTAACTCACCGAGTTTAATTCTGGTAGCTTACAGGTGTATGAGTGGAAGAAATTATTTTTCAAAACATGAGTAATTATCAAGGTTCGAGCAATGCAGAAAATGACACCCATTTCTCTAGCTCCCAACAACTGCTCCTAATTCTGCAGAGATGGATGGGTCCTTATGAGCCCACTCCCAGCATACATGATAGTATGGTGACTTATCCAATCTTGTGCAGATAACCAAAATGGCAGTGAGTTTATGGCTGCAACAACCATATCATATCCAGAAGACAGTTTCATCACAATTCTCTGCCAGTTCCAGCTCTTTTTGCCACCTCTTCCAAGTTTTTTCTGATGTTAAACTAAAGAGCAGTGGCTATTTTTTTTATAAGAAAGATGCAACTAACCTCTGAGGTGAATGATATTTACAGGAACGCAGGAGTTGTTTCGGGTGAAGGACATTGGACTACGTTTCATAAGTCCTAGTAAAGTTTTGAATTTCTGAAGAAAATACATGGCAGAGATTTGAAGAGCCCAGTCTGTGTGGATAGATGGGTTGAGTTGTCTCCATTGAGATATAAGAAACATAGGCTTAGAGATGTGTACATACATTGAATGGGCTTTCTTGCACATGGCACAGAAATGGGACAGAGTAGTTTATAAGTCTAAGAGAACAGTAATTTTAGGAACAAAATAAAGGAAAATGTAGGGGCTGGGGATTTATCTAAGTTGCTTTTGGACAAAGGAGTACACAACTATAGTTAGGTAGAGAGAGTCTAGGCCTTGACCTTTACGCATCATTTTTCTGTTAGGTTAGCCGTATCAGAGAGCTCTAGCTACAATGAGAGATACTGTCTCAGAAATCAAGGTGGAGGGAAGACACCTGATGCTGACCTCTTACACAAACACACAAACATCTTCTGTGGTTTTATCTGTTTACCTCGATGTAATAAATACACCCAGAATACTTATATCCTTATGCAAGATCTTGCTTTTAAAATGTGTATATGAAGTTGTTGCCTGTGACATGTTTTCCTTTTCTGGTGCTATGGAGAAAGCCAACACCAAAGCTTGTGAAGAAGGTAGAAAATAAATCGACAACAGGTACTATGCTATGGGA
Source organism: Psammomys obesus (assembly GCF_907164565.1). NCBI lineage: Eukaryota > Metazoa > Chordata > Mammalia > Rodentia > Muridae > Psammomys > Psammomys obesus. The sequence goes on along the minus strand of NW_026588752.1, from coordinate 15,630,174 downwards.
ATGATCACCTCAAATATACAAATGAGTTAAACTTGATGGTTTCTGCTTGTCTTATTATTGGCTCCTGAAAGAGTTGTCTGCACATAATTATTTTTTGCACAGGAAGACATACCTTGTAAAACTTTGCAGAATTATTTCACATACAATAAAATAACTGCGATATTAAAACCACTGAAGTTTTCAGAAAGACCTAAATTATTTTTTTTCTTTTTGGTTTAAAAGAGGTTTGCACACTAGAAACTATGTGACATAGAAACTATGTCACTCATGTAAAGTTCCTCATTATAAAAATACAATAAAACAATGTAAACATAAAATATGCCTACCTATGGTCATAAACTGGTATGTATACTTGAAAGTTTTATTTTATTTTGACTAGTTTCATATGAATAGTTATTATAATAATTGTTATGGAATAGCAAATTCCATAAATTTTTATATGATAGCTCTTCAAGTACCTATTATTCATGCCAGCAAAGAACTAAGGGAAACCAAAGACTTAGAACATAAAAACAATATTAATACAACTTGATCTATGTTAACAATTCATTAGTACTGAAAATTTTTGCTAAATTGTACAGGTGGGCCTTTTCTGTGAATTCACTAATATTTAGGTGCTAAATAAGTTTGATTAAAAATTAAGCAATTGGACTAGAATTTAATACTACTTGTTTTATGATATGCTTTTACTTTGGCTAAATAGACGAAGCAAAAACAAGCAAAAGTTTTAGAAAATGATCTTTGTTAAAATGGTTCTTCCATAAATGTAGCATTAATTAGCAATACTATTTTTCCTCCGAAGTAACTTTTAAATTATATATGCACATGTACTATTTATGTATGTATTTATATTTAAAAGTACATAAATGAGAGTAAAAAGGTAGATTAGTCTTTCAGATTCTAAATAAACATAAACAGTAGAAAATAGTTTAAAACTTACTTGGATTTCAATATTTTAATTTGTCCGTCTTAGTTATGAAGAATAAGATTTTGGGGGGTTTTGTTTGTTTTAATATTTTGAAATCCAATAGATATGAGTTTGTAATTGAGGGCACATAAATTATTAATATATATAGTTCCCTTTCTAGCTAATTTTCTGTCTTAATTTTCATATTTTCAAAATATAATCTCATTATTATTTTGAAGGGAAATGAAGAATAAATGTAAGTTTCTATTAAATATGGCTATCAGCCCAGTAGCCAAGTCACTTCTTTTTTTATTAATTTTTATTTTTTTATATTAATCACAGGTATTTACTTTGTATCCCAGCCATAGCCCCTCCCTCATTCCCTCAAAATCCTACCCTCCTTCCCTCATCTCCTCCCTGCCCCTTTCCAAGTCCACTGCTAGGGGAGATCCTCCCCTGCTTCCATCTGACCATAGCTTATCAGGTATCTTCAGGACTGGCTGCAATGTCCTCCTCTGTGGCCTAGCAAGACTCTTCCTTCCTAGGGAGTGGAGGGGAGGTAAAGAAGCCAGTTATTGAGTTCATGTCAGAAATAGTTCCTGTTTGCCTTACTAGGGAAACCCACTTGGTTATTGAGCTACCATGTGCTACATCGGGGCAGGGGTACTAGGTTATATTCTTATATGGTCCTTGGTTGGAGAAACAGTCTCATAGAGGGTTCCCATGCCCTGATATATTTTGTCCTTGTGGAACTCCTGTCCTCTCTAGGTCATACTAACTCCCACTTCTTTCTTATGATTCCCTGCACTCTGTCAAAGGTTTGGTTATGAGTTTCCGCATCTGCTTTGATACACTGCTAGGTAGAGTCTTTCAGAGGTCCTCTGTGGTAAGCTCCTGTCCTGTTTCCTGTTTTCTCCTACTTACCATGTCCATCCCATTTGTCTTTCTAAGTGAAGATTGATCATCTTACTCCGGGTCCTCTTTCTTGTTAATCTTCTTTAGGTGCACATATTTTAGTATGTTTCTCCTATTAGGATTATACAAGCCAAGTCACTTTTTTTATCAACCTGTTCTATATCATATGTGGATTTGAGATTTAAAATTTTATATCATGTGTATATGTGTTCGTACAGACTCAAAAAGATAAAAGTAATTGGAAGATAAGAAATTTTAGGAAGTAAAGAGGTCAATAGGAGTCATGAGACTTGATCACAAAATAGAATTAATGGTAGAAGGGTGCACAGGGTTAGGATGTAGGGTTGTGGATAGAGAGGTAAGCAGGTGAAGATTATCAACAAAAACTATGCACTAAAATTAGTGAAATCAATTACTTTGCATGTATGTGTATATAATGACTTTTTAATTTATTATTTATTACAATTTATTTCCTTTTATCTCAGACATAACCCCTACCTCAATCTCCTCCCAAACCCACCATCCCTCCTTCTTCTCCCTCTATGCCCCTCCCCTAGTCCACTGGTAGTATCTGACCCTAGCCTATCAGGTCTCATCAGGACTGGTTGCATTGTTTTCCTCTGTGGCGTGGTAAGACTGCCTGCCACCCATGACAGAAGTGATCAAAGAGCAGGCCAATGAGTCCATGTCAAAGACAAGCCCTGCTCCCCTTACTTGGGTACACACATTGAGAGTGAGCTGCCTATGTGCTACATCTGAGCAGAGGGTCCTGGACCTCGCTTTGTAGACCAAGCTGCACCTACCTCTGCCTTCTGAGTGCTGGAATTAGAAGCATGCAGATCAAATCTAATATTCTTAGGAAGCAAAGCATATCTCATTATTTTTTCCTCATCTTCCTGAATAGATTATAATCCTGTAATCTGCTTTAGGACTAGAAATACTGGCTTACATGTCAAAATTATTTGGTAAACTTTGTGAAAAAAAATGATTGAATAAATAAAGCTCAAATTGAAAAATTTTCTACCACTCCATTCTATGTGCTTATCTATCACAAGTGGTAATATAAAATTTTCAACAATTTAAAGTATTCCAATGCAATTCTTCTTAGTGTTTTGACAGAGCAAACTTTTTCAGGACAGCCAGACTCTCCATTCTTTTTAATGCCCTGTCTTGCTTTTCTTGTGCAGGGTTGAAATATTTTACTGTCTTTTTGAAACAACAGTTATTTCAAAAACAGTCAAAACAAATTCCGGAGAAGTAGAGGGTAAAGAAATTGAGAGGTTCAAAACTAAGAGTGATACAGAAGAGTGATGATAAGAATATGGAGAAAAGATGGGAGGAAGTGGAATGACAATTCAGGATGGAAAAAAAGAAAACATATAGTCAAGGAAGGGATGCCTAACCTTAAAGACAAATATTATAATATATTTAAGTAAATATATTAGTTACTAAATCTAGAACTGTACACAAGATTGAAGAGGATACACTATGAAAATATTTGAGGAGAGTAGTTATGGTTTTCATTTGTAATATATGTATATATTCTGTTCTAAGTATATAGAAATAAATATATTTGGTATAAAAATATATAAAAATTAAGATAAAATTTTGCATAAAAATACATAATAATACAAATGTAAAATACACACATTATTTTATACATACAATTACAATTAATTTATGCACATATATTATGTACGTAATAAATATATAAATTTATATAGTTAATAAATATTGATAATTAATATATAATAGCTGTACCTATGTATATATTTTCACAGGTGTGTATATACACACTTCAGTGATAAATTGATTTCTTAACTTACCATAAGGCTATTATCATGATATTTCACAAAAAAATTTTTATCATATCAATAAATAAATATATATGACAACAGCTACAGTTGTTAATCCTTATTTTAAATTTGCATGTCTGTTTATGCCCTGCAACCATTACTTTATGTATTATCCACACTAATCCCTTGAGGTTGGTTTTACCAATGTCTATTCATAGGTGAGAAAATATGAATATATTTACTTTGAAATTCTGAAATATTTGTGGAGTATATCACATGCACAATAGAAAGTGCTGGGTAGTGAAGAGAGTGTATTGTTGACTGACCCAGACCACTTCTCTACCTCAGGCAGAGGCGTTAAGGAGATATGATCGTTCTAGAGAAGATTGATAAAATGTGGGAATCTCTTTAAGTATGTACCACTGGGACAGTTTCTCAGATATGATATCTAAGAGAACTGCTGAAATATAAAAAAGAGGCCAGTTTTTAAGATTATCATATAAATAATGTACAAAGTCTGAAAGAAGAACCAGAAAAAGTGAGGCAAAATTAATGTCAGGAATAGTTTATAGATTGAAGAGAATTGCTTTGCGTGGAGTAGCGAGGATAAGGAGCAGTCAAAAAGGTTATGCATTTTTTTCATTGTTTCTTTTTAAACAAAGAAGACACAATTAGACTTTATCATTATTCATAGTGCAATGATAAAGTCCTAAAAATGAGGTTTCTGGATAAACTTCAGGGTACAAGTTAAAATTGATTTTCTGATAAATGACTAATGTTTTCTTCATATAAGTAAGACAGTATTAGAAAAACAATCATCATTTATATAGAATTCAACTTCAGCTATATATATATATATATATATATATATATATATATATATATAATCTATTTTTTTTATTTCTTAATCTACAATGAGTAAAGAAATAAGGTTATAATTTAATGACCAGGGCTCTAATCACAAAGCTTCCTTAGGTCACCAAACTGACGCATGACACAAACCCACCTACTTGGACTTCATGGAATAATCAATACTAATCTCATCCCTCCTCAGTCATATCCTTCTCTATGTATTCTATGATAGGGATGATATTGTCTCAAAAGATGAATTTTGTTTGAAAAGTGAACAAAAGTATAGCAAATTCTCTGCTTGTAAATTCTGTGCTTGTCAAGAAAATTCTTAAACAACCAAATAAAAATCTACAAGGTTTAGTAGATTCTCAAGAACTAGCAGCCTCAGAAATGTATGCTTCCAGACATTGGGCTAGAGAACCAAGGTTTAGATATGGCAAATTGAGAACTATGCAATGGTGAGTATCCTTTCCCACACTCCTTGTAAGATGTTAGCACTAAGCTACTGCGGACTTGAAGACATGGTTACAGGAGAATGTGAAAATATCCAACATCCAAGACATAAGTGAATCAAACAAGAGATGGACATGCAACTCATTCTGCCAAGGGATACTTTCTCAATCTGTCTTAGCAGGTCTAACAGAATCCCATAGTTCTGGAAGGTCTGAATTAACAAAAACATAGTCCTCACAGTGAAGGATAATAAGCAATCAAGAACAAGGGACCAGTACATTCAATGAGGGCTGGGTAAATGTTCTGGGGTTTTTTGCTATCTTTTTAAAAGATTAATGTTATAGTTTTAATATTAATTTGTTTATTCAATTTAAGCCTCAGTCGTGGCCCCTCCCTCCTCTTCTCCCAGTCTCACTCACCCTCCCACATGCCCCATCTCCTACTCTTCAGAATAGGTGGAACCTCTCAGAAGACAACTCTGATAGGTTCCTGTCTACAAGCATAGCAGAGTATCATTAATAGTGACTGGTGTTGGCTTTCGTCCATGGGGTTGGTCTTAGTGTTGGGCCAGGCATTGCTTGGACATTCCCTCAGTCTCTGCTCTATCTGTTCTGTTTGTCTCTGCAGGGCTTGTAGGCAGGATCACCTTTGGATCTAGGTTTTCCTGGGTTGGTTGATGTTCTCCTCCATCCATTGGGACTGTTGATTAGTTAGAGGGTATCCTCTTCAGTCTCCATGACCCCAGCTATAGGAGTCTTAGCTAGATTCTTCCTCTATATCCCACCAGAGGCCTATTTGGATTTAGTTCTGCAGTTTGTCCCAGAGTGACCCCCACCTACCATTTCTCTTTTCTAGGCAGGCCCTCTGCCCTCCCATCCCTGCTGTCCCCAGGTTTTGTCTCCACCCTTATTTCTTTCTGTGCTTATTCTTCTACCTTGTTCCCAGTCTTCAATCACCACCTCTGTATATTCTATTTCCTCTTCTGAGTGAGATTTACAAATCCTCCCTTGGATTCTCCTTGTTACTCATCTTTTGGGGGTCTGTGCCTTGTTAGTATGTCTAACCTGTACTATATGACTAAAATCTGCTTATGAGTGAGTATATACTATGTGTGTTTTTCTGGGTCTGTGTTACTTTACTGAGGGTGATCTTTTCTAGTTCCGTCCATTTGCCTAGTTTCTTTGTTTTTACTGGCTAAGTAATATTCCATTTTGTAAATGTACCACAGTTTCTTTATCAATTCTCTACTTAAGGAACATCTAAGTTGCTTCCAGTTTCTGACTGTTACAAATAAATGTGTTATGTACAGTGTTGAGCAAATGTCCTTGATGTATGGTGGAACATCTTTATGGTTTATGTTTAGGAGTGACATCGCTAGCATGTGAATCCATGTATGTCTGATACAGTCCCCACTTCCTTTACTAGAGTACCCACTTGAAGCCTAAGCTGCCCATATGCTACATCTTTGTAGAGGGTCTAAGTCCATTTCATGCATGGTCCTTGGTTGATGTTTCAGGCTCAGCAAACCCCACGGGGCCTTGGCTTATCTCCTATTTTTAATTGGATTATTTGATTTGTTGGTGTTTAATTTCTTGAGGTCTTTATATATTCTAGATATTAGCCCTTTGTCAAAGGTAGGATTGATGAAGGTCTTTTTCTAATTTGTGGACTAGGTTATATCCATACATGGTCCTTGGTTGAAGAAACAGTTTCAGAAAAAAATCCTGTGTGCAGATTATTTGTTTCTTGTGGGGCTCCTATCCTTTCCCCATCATACTAACTCCCCTTATGTCGAAGGTTTGGTTATGAGTCTTAGTATCTGTTTTGAAATGCTGCTTGGTAGGGTCTTTCAGATGCCTTCTGCGGTAGACTCCTGTCATACGTCCAAAGCACATCCCATTTGTCTTTCTAAGTAAGGATTGATCATCTTACCTCATGTCTGCTTTCTTGTTTATCTTCTTTAGGTGTATAGACTTCATTATGTTTATCATATCTTGTAGTTCTATATAAGCAAGTATATATCATGTTTGTCTTTCTCCTTCTGGGATACCTCACTCAGAATGATCTTTTCTAGATCCCACCATTTGCCTGAAAATTTCATGATTTCCTCATTTTTGATTACTGAGTAGTATTCCATTGTGTAAAAATATCACAGTTTCTGTATCCATTCCTCCGTTGATGGACGTCTGGGTTGTTTCAAGGAAAGATCTCCCTTGCTCTCAGATTGATAGAATTAACATTGTGAAAATGGCCATCTTGCCAAAAGCAAGCTACAGATTCAATGCAATTCCCATCAAAATACCAACTCAATTCTTTTCAGACCTTGAAAAAAAAGATTCTCAGCTTCATATGGAGAAACAAAAATACCAGAATCTCCAAAACGATCCTGTACAAAAACAGATCATCTAGAGGTGTCTCCATCCCCAATCTCAAGCTGTACTACAGAGCAATAGTAATAAAAACCGCATGGTATTGCCATAGGAACAGAAAGGAGGATCAATGGAACAGCAAAGAAGACCAAGAAATAAACCCACACACTTACAGATACTTGATTTTTGACAAAGCAGCCAAATCCATTCAATGGAAAAAAGACAGCATCTTTAACAAATGGTGCTGGTCCAACTGGATGTCTACATGTAGAAAAATGAAAATAGATCCATACTTATCACCCTGCACAAAACTGAAGTCCAAGTGGATCAAAGACCTCAACATAAAACCAGATACATTAAATCAGCTAGAAAAAAAAAAGTGGGGAATACCCTAGAACTCATTGATACAGGAGAAAACTTCCTGAACAGAACACCAACAGCACAGGCTCTAAGAGCAACAATCAATAAATGGGACCTCATGAAATTGAAAAGCTTCTGTAAAGCAAAGGACACCGTCATCAAAACAAAACGACTGCCTACAGATTGGGAAGGAATCTTCACTAACCCTTTATCTGACAGAGGGCTAATATCCAGTATATATAAAGAACTAAAGAAGCTGAAAAGCAACAAACCAAGTAATCCACTTAAAAAAATGGGGAACGGAGCTAAACAGAGAATTCTCTGCAGAGGAATATCGAATGGCAGAGAGACACTTAAAGAAATGCTCAACCTCATTAGCCATTAGGGAAATACAAATCAAAACCACCCTGATATTTCACCTTACACCCATCAGAATGGCCAAGATGAAGATCTCAAGTGACAACACATGCTGGAAAGGTTGTGGAGAAAGGGTGGTTTCCTCCATTGCTGGTGGGAATGTAAACTGGTACAACCACTTTGGAAGTCAATCTGCGCTTACTCAGACAATTAGGAATAACACTTCCTCAAGACCCAGCTATACCACTGCTAGGTATATACCCAAAATTTGCTCAAGTACACAACAAGGACATTTGCTCAACCATGTTTGTAGCAGCTTTATTTGTAATAGCCAGAACCTGGAGCAAATGACTTTGATGTAAAATAAAATAATGTGATATGGAGCTAAACAGAATTCTCAAGAGAGGAATATCGAATGATGAAGAAGCATTTAAACAAATGCTTGTGTCCTTAGTCATCAGGAAAATGCAATCAAAATGACTCAGATTCCGTATTATAGCTGTCAGAATGGCTAAGATCAAAAACTCAAGTGATAGCACATGCTGGTGAGGATCTGGAGAAATCAGAAAATTCCTCCATTGCTGGTGGGAGTCCAAACTTGTACAACTGCTTTGGAAATCTATTCAGCACTTTCGCAGAAAACTGGGAATAGTTTTACTTCAAGACCTAGTTATAACACTCCTGAGTTGCTACCTTTTTTCTTTGTCTTGGATCCCTTTTATAAAAGTATAAATTCTACTGCTAAAGTCTTTGTCAAAAAGACCCAACACCTTCCCTTAGTCCCACATTAAAGTTTCCTAAAAAAAAAAACAAACAAACAAGGTGTTTATCAGCTGTAGGAGTTCCCTGGTAGAGTTTTTGGGGCCACTCATGTATACTATCATGTCATCTGCAAATAGTGATAATTTGACTTCTTCCTTTCCCATCTGTATCCCCTTCATCTCCTTCAACTGTCTTATTACTCTAGCAGGGACTTCCAGCACTATGTTGATGAGATATGGAGAGAGTGGGCAGCCTTGTCTTGTCCCTGATTTCAGTGGGATTGCTTTAAGTTTCTCTCCGTTCAGTTTGATGTTGGCTATAGGCTTGCTGTAGAATATCGAATGGCAGAGAAGCACTTAAAGAAATGCTCAACCTCATTAGCCATTAGGGAAATGCAAATCAAAACAACCCTGAGATTTCACCTTACACCCATCAGAATGGCCAAGATCAAAAACTCAAGGGACAACACATGCTGGAGAGGTTGTGGAGAAAGGGGAACCCTTCTCCACTGCTGGTGGGAATGTAAACTTGTACAACCACTCTGGAAATCAATCTGGCGCTTTCTCAGACAACTAGGAATAGCGTTTCCTCAAGACCCAGCCATACTACTCCTAGGCATATACCCAAAAGAGGCTCAAGTACACAAAAAGGACGTTTGCTCAACCATGTTTGTAGCAGCTTTATTTGTAATATCCAGAAGCTGGAAACAGCCCAGATCCCCTCAACTGAAGAATGGATGCAGAAACTGTGGTACATCTATACAATGGAGTATTACTCAGCAATGAAAAATAAGGAAATCATGAAATTTGCAGGTAAATGGTGGGACCTGGAAAGGATCATCCTGAGGGAGTTGTCCCAGAAGCAAAAAGACACACGGTATATACTCACTCATATAAACATACAACATAGAATAAACCCACTATAATCTGAACATCTAAACAAACTAAACAAAAGAGAGTACCCTAACTAAAAATGCTCAATCTCCATCCTGAAAGGCAAAGAAGAAGAAGAAAACAGAGGAACCTGCCACAGAGGGCCTCTGAAAGCCTCTGCTGTGCAGACTATCAAAGCAGATGCTGAGCCTCATGGTCAACTGATGGGCAGAGTGAATGGAATTTTATGTAAGAAGTGGGAAATAGTAAGAGCTGGAGAGGACAGGAACTCCACAAGGAGAGCAACAGAACAAGAAAAAATTTGAACACAGGGAACTTCCCAGAGACTCATACTCCAACCAAGGACTATCCGTGGAAATAACCTAGAACCCTGACAATGCAGCCACTTCTGATGAGAACTGATAGACTAAGATCAGAAAGAAGGAGAGGAGGACCTCCCCTATAAGTGGACTTGGGGAGGGGCATGCATGCAGAAAGGGGTGGAGGGTGGGACCGGGAGGACACAAAATGAATAAAGTGTAATTGATAAAAGTTAAAAAAAAAATGGGGATTATGTCTGAATATGAGTTTGAGAGAAGACTTCAGACATTCATGCTTTAGCACAATTTTCATATATGCTTCAAAACTTTCAGCAACTCTCAAAACGTGTCATGGGTTAAGCCCTGTCACATACGACAAATATAGGAATACAGATAATCTCTCAATATATGAGAATACCCTTAGCTCACTTTAAAGTAGTTGAGGCATTATTTGCTTGTTCATTTATTTTGGAAATTCATACCATCAAATTGGCAAAATGGAAATATTTCATATCACTTGGTAGTTTTTGTAAAAATACATGCATTCATTGACATTTGGCCGGAGGATCAATATCTACATATTTTAAAATGACCCTCTTTCATAGAAATTATAGACTCCAAGCTTTAGCAATATCAGTTTCATTGTAACTCATGAAAAGAATTACTTCAAATCTATTTAACATATCTTTTTAAGCAAAAATGTGACAACAAAAATTTTCCATATGAAACCAATTCTATAAGTGCTGTACGTTTATAGAAGAAAACAATGTAATTACATGAAGGGCACGGAAGCCTTTTGTTTACAGCTATGGAATTATCAGCTAGAAGTGAATTGAAAGCAAAATAATGCTAAGAAGCCCAAAGGAATTACTATCTAGCATTACAGTAATAAAGAATACTTGAGAACTATGCTTCAGCTTTAAATGCATGTATGTGTCTGTAAATATTTACATATGCAAGTATAAAAGATCAAAAACCTGGCAGGAAAGTGGAATAATGGTGGCACTCGCTGCCTGAGACAGGGAATCAGTTCAGTGGTGGTGAAATTCAGAGGGAGATTGTCATTATCATCACTTTTATCCTATTTTAATTTGGAACAATGTGTCAGTATTCTTTATTCAAACGAATGTGAAATTTTAAATAATACTTTAAAAATGAGCCTCAGTAAAAATAATCACCAATCCTTCACTTCATGCCCCAGTTTTAGTCTGTGCATTTGCATAATAAAAATGAGAAAAAAAATTGGAGATTGTGTCAGTTTGTGTTGCTTTATAAGTCTGGAAGGGTCACGTACATACACAAAACACCAGTAGAATGACCACAATAACCTAATTCTAAGTGACATAATCCAAACAGGTGTGAAATTACATTGGTACAATGACATTTACAATTAGGAAAAACCCATCATGATTACTCTAGAAATGTACATGTTCATGGAGGAGCAGAGTTTGAACTCAGCCTTATTACAAGCTAGTCATATAATCTCAGGCAAGTCCCATCTGTGATTTTCAAGTCCCCCCTTTAAATATAGAAATAGACATTGATTCTTTGTAGAGTGCTCAAGTTAAAATATCTAGCCAGTTGCTGAAAACAGACACTGTAGTTATGGGATATTGTATTTTGTGTTATCATGTGGCTTTCCCGGATTTGTTAATACACATTGCTATCAAGTAATGAAGAGCAAACTTAAAGATGAGATCCTGTGAAACATAGTCTGATTTATTCGTACAAAGGTTTCCTAAATTGAAGGTTATCAGGGAAATATTAATACATTGTTGCTGATCTTCTGAACACTGCATGACACATTAACATTAATTTTCAAAATTTCAAGACTGTGCTGAGAAAACATTCTTATCTCCATGTGAAAGCCTAGAGTCTAGGTGGCTTTGTTGAATTTGCAACTAGGAAAGTTTTGTGTTTTGGTTTTCACCCTCCTTTCTTGTCTATACTCTGCAAATCTCCACCTCTTCAAAAAATTTGCTGCGTAACTATAGGTCAAACATTTACAGGTAGCTGGTTTTGTTTCTGATTTTCCTGTCTGAATGTTATGAACTCAGGAAGAGCTCATTAAAGCTTCCTTTCCACCTTTCGTTTTCTAAAAAGCTCAAATGACAGTACTTGAACAGCCTGTGGCTAAATATTATTGAAATCCAAAGGCTAGTAAGCGAAGAATCATTTTCTGGTCAAATCTATATTAATCTAACTTGTTATATTGTTTTAACAACATTCTCAAGAGTGTTTTTTCTCCTCCTGAAAGATTCATTTCAATAAACCAAACATACTCCATTGACTTAAATTAGTGTACTTATGCTAGGCCAATTTCATAATTGTTCTAGAGAAAATGATCTCTCAATAGCCCATTCTGGCCAGACTGTTGTTTATCAAATAGAGTAGCAGAATCTATTTAACTCTGAATATTACATGATTGCAAGATCACAGACCTTCCATTAATTAACAATGACTTGATGGCAGAGGTGACATTGATTTAATATGAGTCAAAATCTCATTATATGAAACAAATTATAATGGAATCCCAGATTTGCAGGAAGCTTTCCAAATTCCATCAAAATTATGACTATTGTTTTTTTTTAATATAATGAAAAACCTGGGGCAGCCAAGGATCCTTCGAACATGATGAACTCTGTGCACAGATTACAGGTCATGATCATGGATCTGGTGCCATGTGCTATCATGGAGGCAAACCCAAGACATTCCCACACTCCTGCACATGGTTTCAGTTTAAGTCTTTTACCAATTCTTTGCTCTGTGTGTCCCAGACTAAACAGCACCTCTGTAACACCTATAATTTCTGTTTGTATCAAACTGATATACTTGCTTTCTTGCCATCAGTATGGGAAAATTTAAATATAATTCCTTAATTCTGTCCCTTCCATGCTTTAAAATCTGTGAAGATATAACAGAATCAGCTCTTTTATGAGCACAATCTCTCATAAAACGCTTGAATGTGAACTTGATGAAAATTTGAAATCAAAGCTTTCAAATGATTTATTTAATATAATATTGGATGTCTTTCTGAGTGTCAGTCACACTGAAGGAGTGAGACATTCTTGAGGTTCCTTCTTATGTAAGTTCACATGACAGCTCACTGTTCAGTGTCAAAAAATAAAGGCATATAATGTGTCCCTTATTAACTATTTTTCACGGTGGCGTCCTTACAGTTAAGTCTCTTTCTTTAGTGTTTTTGTATATGTTAAACCTCTTCATCTAAGGTGTCCAGAACTTGAACCAATCTTCATTAAAAGCTCACAAAATGATGTCATCTTAGATTAGTAAATAACTACTCATACATCCACCATTCTCTCTGGATATCCAGTTGTCTATCTATCTAATCATCCATTCCCCTACCTTCCTTTGTGGCTCTTCTCATATATGTCACCTTCTTATATAGACTTATCTTAAAGACATTTTTCCAAAAACCATGTAAAATGTTATCCTAGGTTTGAACATGACATGAAAAAAGTGAAGCATCTTTGAACAATTTTCCAAGCGATTTTGCCAACGGAATCGTGAATGATTGGTAGAGAGACATGTCATACTGAAAGTGGTTATTTTTAAAAGACATCATTGACAGTGGGGCTGAAGTCGATGGAAGCAGAGAGAGCCTAAAATCAGAAGTCTATTGAAGTAATCCATCCATGAAGTAGCTTAGAGATGGAAGATGGTTGCTACAGTAAAAGAAGGAACGATTTAGCAAAGTACTGTGGAAAAATTAAAAAGAATATGTGTTGATAAATTTCATATAAAGAACAAAATGGTAGAGATTTAGAGAATAATCATAATTTATAACTTTATTTTTTTTTTTTTTTATTTTTTTTTTTTTTTTTTTTTTTTTTTTTTTTTTTTTTTTTTTTTTTTGG
>NW_026588752.1:15502091-15616233 GCF_907164565.1 Psammomys obesus | reverse complement strand
TTTTTTTTTATTTTTTTTTTTTTTTTTTTTATTTTTTTTTTTTTTTTATTTATTTTTTTTTTTTTTTTTACAGGTGAATTCATATTGTATTTTTTTTTTTCTTTTTAGTTACATTTTGTTAACTCCGTGTCCCAGCTGTATCCCGCTCCCTCATTCCCTCCCCAACCCCACACTCCCTCCCTGGTCTCCTCCCTGCCCCTTTCCAAGTCCCCTGATAGGGGAGGACCTCCTCCCCTTTCATCTGTCCCTGTTTTATCAGGTATCTTCAGGGCTGGCTGCAAAGTCCTCCTCTGTGGCCTAACAGACTGCTCCTCCCCTGGGGGGAGGTGTCAAACAGCCTGCCCTTGAGATCCTGTTAGAAATAGTCCGTGTCCCCCTTACTTTGGAAAACTACTTGGTTACTGAGCTACCACAGGCCACATCCGAGCAGAAGTTCTAGGTTATATCCATAGATGGTCCTTGGTTGAGTTTCAGTCTCAGAAAAGACCCTGTGCCCAGATATATTTGGTCCTTGTAGAGCTCCTATCCTTTCCATATCATACTAACTTCCCTTCTTTCATATGATTCCCTGCACTCTGCCGAGGGTTTGGTTATGAGTCTTAGTGTCTGCTTTGAAACACTGCTAGGTAGAGTCTTTCAGATGCCTTTTGTGGTAGACTCCTGTCATAAGTTCAAGGCACATCCCATTTGTCTGTCTAAATGAGGATTAATCACCTTTGCCTGTGTCCACTTTCTTGATTATCTTCTTTAGGTGTGTAGATTTCATTATGTTTATCATGTCTTGTAGGTCTATATAAGCGAGTATATACCAAGTTTGTCTTTCTCCTTCTGGGATACTTCACTCAGAATGATCTTTTCTAGATCCCACCACTTGCCTGCAAATTTCATGATTTCCTCCTTTTTGATTGCTGAGTAGTATTCCATTGTGTAAAAATACCACAATTTCTGTATCCATTCCTCCGTTGATGGACATCTGGGTTGTTTCCAAGTTCTGGCTATTACAAATAAAGCTGCTACGAAACTTTACATTGTACATTGTTGCATTTTTTTTCCTGTTCTGTGACTTAGCTGTTAGGATGCTTACATGTGCAGTGAGTAGTCTGCTAGAACTGAGTGTGTGCACGCATATGTGAGCATTAGTTCATGTGCAGTAGCCATGATACATATAGACTTTGGAACAGAAAGGGTAATATTCATTTTATTTTCTTAGATTCTGGATGATTATACTTCATTTTGCCTCCAATTTTTAATCTCTGGAGACATACCATTATGAAAAAATATGTGAAAGGGTCTCTGTCTTTCAGGTGGGCTTGATTTAATAGGAGGAACTGCATCTTCAGCTCTTTCCACTTCTAGGCTTTGTATATTTATCACACAGGCATCAGTCTTGTTCATCCCTACAACCCACGCTTCTCTGTCCTCCGTTATTTCCTCTCTGTCTTCTGAAGGCTGAGAAGAACAGATTGAGAGGAACTGGCTTTGGCAGACAACATCGTTGCTAGCCACAGGTTTCTACAATACTCAAAACATCTATAAAAAAGCAACACTCTTCATGTGGGTGTCATTTAGAGTCTCTGTCCAAAGTATTTTTAAATCTGTCTTTTGCTCAAAGCATGACTTATAGCTTAAAATACCCATTCACAATACCTGTGCACTCAGATTTCATTTCTTTAGAAAACATTTACAGGAATTTATATGATCATATTTAGTGCTTAAAATTATGTAGTTTTTCAGGACTGATCTTATCTATTTCTCGTACAAAGATTTACACACGAGACATGCTTCTTTTCACAAGGGGAAATTTTCCTGTGGTTTAAGACTTGTGGATAAAAATGTGTAGTCTAATCTTGTAGGAGACTAAAGACAAGATGGAGAAGAATGTTCTAGCAAACATACCATTTTTCCTTTTCCACTCAAGTCATAGTGCTGAGGATCAATGAATTGAGAAAAAAAAATATGTCAAAAAGAACTGTGGACTGGACTTTCGGTAATTGCCATTTAAAGGATAATTTTGAATTTTCAGTGTCTCAACAAAATTCTCATAGGCAATGAATGGGATAAGTGGGTGAGTTGCTCCATCCACCAATTAGTAAGAATGGTTGAGGAACAGCCACTTTCCCAGCATGACATCAAGTTGCCAGTAAAGACTCAGAATGGATGAATTTTTAAAAATTGAAACTAGATTCTTATACAATATGTTCCAACCACTGTTCTCCTCCCACAACTCCTCCCAGCAATTCCCCCATTTCCTGTCTCTCCCAGATACACTCTCCCTCTGTTTCCTCTTCAGAAAAGAGGAGAGTATTTCTTCAAGAGATGATAGCCAAACAGAATAAAAGAAGATACTATAAGGCAAAACAAAACTCCTCATAATAAGGCAGGACAAGAAACTCAAAAGGAGGAAATGAGTCCCAGGAGCAAGCAAACGCGCCAGAAACTCACCCTTTACCACTGTTTAGAAGTCTCACAAAAATACCAAGCTAATGACCATACCATATAATTAGGGGACCTGGTGCAGAACCATCCAGGAGCCATGCCTGCTGTTTCACTCTCTGTGAGGCCATGTGAGCCTTGCTTAGTCGATTTGGTGGGCTGTATTCTCTCCTGGTGTCCTCTATTCCATCTGACTTCTACAATCTTTCCTACCCATTTTCTGCGGAATTTCCTGATCTCATAGCAATGTTAATACACTCTTGTTGAATGTACACAAAGAACTGGACACAGTGATACATAATATTTACCCAACTTTTATAGATTATGCTTAGTTAATTCTCAAAGTGACTTTTCCAACATAATACTCTCAAACAGTTTTACTTCATGCCATAATCAACTTCTCTTCCAGGAAGTGGTTAACTTTAACTCTACTTGTTCTTATGATATGTTGTATTATTTGGTTTTAATTGTCATTTTTCCGTTACTAATGAAATGAAAACACATTTTAATTTATTAACTGGTATTTGTGAGCTATAGGGAAATGTTTTCTCAGTACTTTTAACAGGTTTTTTAAAACTGGGTTGCCTTTTTGTATTTTATACAGCTTTTATTTAAATAGTTTAAATATATCCTTATGCATAGTTAAATATATTCGAACATTTTCAAATAATCTTTGTAAGTTGTATGCCAATGTTATTATCAGCCTTTAGCACTCTTACCGCATACCTAAAATATAAATTCCTGTACAATATTTTTGGAAAATTTAATTGTATCATCTTTGAAGTTTACTTCTATAGCAGATTTTTGTCTGAGACAGATATTCAGTGGATACAATTCTGGTCACTGAAGCTATTTTTCCCGAGTGTTACACACAACTTTTTTTTTGTCAGAAATCAATAATCCATATATGTGTAGCTTGTTTCTCAGCTTTCTGTAATATCCCAATGACCAATTTGTCAGCCCAGTGCCATTACTGGACAATTTATGACTGAAGCTTAATAATAAGACTAGTTTTTGGAACATGTAAGTCATCTACTAGGAATCTTTTTGAGGCAAATATGGCTTACATTTGGTCCTTTGAATATCTCTAAAAATTAGAATTATATTAGAATGTTCTACTACAATATATAATATTCATTATATATAGATACACACACATACACACACACACACACACACACACACACACACATATATATATATATATATATATATATATATATATATTATATTTTGTACTGAAACTATGGTTCAACCTGAAAAGAAAAAAATGAATTATTAAACATACAGTATACAATACTGTGTTATATGGTAGAATCTCTCAATGGTGAGTTCTAAAGATGAGACCTTTGTAATTGTGAGCTTTTTTAAAATATTTGTCAGTTTTATGACTACATGTTGATATTTTAGATGATACCCTAATATATTTTATTTTTCATTTGAGGAGATTTACAAGTTTGTGTGTGTGTGTGTGTGTGTGTGTGTGTGAGAGAGAGAGAGAGAGAGAAAGAGAGAGAGAGTTTGTATGAGATGGGAGAGACATTTTATGTGTTTTTTTCTTTCTCTAGGAACAACTTGCAAAATTAGTGCACAGAAACCCAGTTAGGATTTTAACACTAATAACACTAACCTAAGTGTATATATTTTTAATTACAGCTTATTCACTTTGTATCCCAGCTGTAGCCCCCTTCCTTATTCCCTCCCAATCCCACCCTCTCTCCCTCATCTCCTACATGCCCTTCTCCAAATCCTCTGATAGGGGAGGTCCTCCTCCCCTTCCCTCTAACACTAGCCTATCAGGTCTCATCAGGACTGGCTGAATTGTCTTCCTCTGTGGCCTGGTAAGGTTGCTCCCCCTCAGGGAGAGGTGATCAAAGAGCAGGCCACTGAGTTATTGTCAGAGAAAGTCCTTGTTTCCCTTACTAGGGTACCCCACTTGGACACTGAGCTACCATGGGCTGAATCTGTGCAGGGGTTCTAACTTATCTCCATGCATGGTCCTTGGTTGGAATATCAATCTCAGAAAAGACACCTGGGCCCAGATATTTTGGTTCTGTTGTTCTCCTTGTGGAGCTCCTGTCCTCTCCAGGTCTTTCTATCTCCCCCTTCTTTCATAAGATTCCCTGCATACTGCCCAGAGGTTGGCATCTGCTTTGATACTCTGCCGAGTCTTTCAGAGGCCCAATGTGGTAGGCTCCTGTCCTATTTCCTGTTTTTCCCTCTTCTGATGTCCGTCCTGTTTCCCTTTCTAAGTGAGTCTAGTTTTAAAAAAGATGATTTCGAGCTACTAGTGGTATCAGAAGTTAAATTCTTTTCATATAAAACATAGGCTGGATATTTGATAATTTTTTAACTTAACTGCAAAATTATAGGTTTTCAACATAAAAATCATAAAATCTGTGATATGGAAAATTTAATTTTTGTTTTAAAATCTCTGAGTTTTGATTACTTTTTTTTGATTTAACATTGTTTGACTATAGATGGAAATGGGAGAATTCTATTTCTTAGCCTAAGAAAATAAAATGTTGTCTATAACATTTTTAAAAATAATGTTTTCTGTGTTTTGGGAGGTTCCTTATAAAATTAAGGCTTTTTATGTGGCTGTGTAAAAGTTTAATAAATAAGTGAGTTTTATGCTTTATTTATTGCTCTTCTCCATACCCTGAAATTACATACTATCTCTTCTCTTCGAATTATAATTGACATATTTTGAGACCAAACATGCGTCCTTGGTGTGAACAGCTCTCTGCTGATATGTTTGCTTATTCGTTTGTACCCACTGAGTCCTGTTTAGACTACTTTAAGGAGACTTATAACGCTGTAGTTCAATTTTCTACAAAGGTTTGTATCCAGGTCTGACTTCTGGGTGTATACCACTCAGAAAACTTTCTTTCTGTAGGAGGTAGTTGCATTTATTTGGTATTGGTATACTGTCTTCAATGTTGCGGTAACGTATTCCATAGAGGATTGAGTGTAGATTTGCTTTCTGCAACCTCCATAATTCCTTGGGTGTTCTGTAACTTCTGTATCCACTTTGCACGAGCTTTCGTAGACTTTGATAATTTCTGTTATGATCTTCACCAAATACTCTGTATACATTTTTGGCACTCCTGACCTTATATTCTCCTTTAGTGTCTTAAATTCTATAGATACCTTGTCATCTTATTAATGCTATTGTTAAATCGTGTTTTTTTATTTCCTATCATTTTTTCAGAGTATTAGAATTATTAGATGATTCTAAAGAAACAAGAAGTTAAATTTCCTCTGTTGTCCATGTATGTTCTAAGCATTGTTCTTTCTTCCCTTCCCTTTTTCTTTTACTCCATCCCTTATCCTCTTTTCCCTCCTCTTAGCTTTCTCCCTTTTCTTCTTCATTCTCTTCCATATTTTCTTTTTTTGTTTGTTTTTTTTAATTTTTAAATTTATTTTTTATTTTTATTAATTACAGTTTATTCTCTTTGTATCCCAGCTATAGCCCATTCCCCACCCCCACCCCAATCACACCCTTCCTCCCTCTTCTTCACCTATGCCCCTCCCCCAGTCCAATGATAGGGGAGGTCCTCCTCCCCTTCCATCTGACCCTAGTCTGTCAGATCTCTTCCATTCTTTTCTGCCCCACTTTAATTAGTTTCCTTTTTCTCTAGCATCTGGGAATGAAAAAGTTGAAATTTTCAGTGTTCATTGTGTCTGTGTGTGTGTATTTGCCAAGGAAACACTTGTAGTTCCATGCTGTAGGCTTGATGTATAATGCCTTAATTGCTGTTTAGTTGAAAATATTTTTCTCATTAATGTTGTCATTTTGTTTTTTTTTAATTTTATTTTTTTCTTATCAGTTACATTTTATTAACTCTGTATCCCAGCTGTATCCTGCTCCCTCATTCCCTCCCAATCCCTCCCTCCCTCACTCATTTCCACCGTGCCCCTTTCAAGTCCACTGATAGGGGGGACCTCCTCCCCATTCATCTGATCCTGTTTTATCAGGTATCTTCAGGACTGGCTGCAAAGCTCTCCTCTGTGGCCTAACAGGACTGTTCCTCCCTTGGGGGGTGGGGAGGTCAAAGAGCCAGTCATTGAGTTCCTGTTAGAAATAGTCCTTGTTCCCCTTACTATGGGAAACCAATTGGTTACTGAGCTACCACAGGCTACATCTGAGCAGAGGTTCTAGGTTATATCCATACATGGTCCTTGGTTGAATGTAGTCTCAGAAAAGACCCTGTGCCCAGATATATTTGGTCCTTGTGGAGCTCCTATCCTTTCCCCATCAGACTAACTCCCCTTCTTTCTTATGATTCCCTGTACTCTGCCAAAGGTTTGGTCATGAGTCTTTGCTTTGAAAACACTGCTAGTTAGAGTCTTTGTCATTTTGTTAACCCACACTGTTTCTTTTTCTAACATCTGTTAATTTTCTCATTATAAATTTATTATTGAATTCTTTCAGGTCTGAAAATACACTCTGTGGGAGTATAACTTATTAAAATACAATGGGAATTAGCTTATGACCAAGTACATTATTTTAAAATCCCAATGCATCAAAGACTTACATACAGGTTTTTGGTTTGTTTGTTTGTTTGTTTGTTTGTTTGTTTGTTATGGAATACAATGTTCTGCATGTCAGTTAAATCTTATGATCAAACAGGCACAATACATTTTTATTATTGTGACTGGTTGTTTTAAGATCTAAAATGTTTCAATATTTCTTATATAAGTATGGCATTTTCTTTTTCATTGGTAGTATCATTAATGTTTGATTCACTTGTACTGTATCTCTGCTTACAGACATACAAATATAGAATCATAGCTTTCTATCTAGTAAATAGTTTGTCAAGCTGAATATCTCCCTTTGGATTCTCAATTTATAGGAGTCTTATGTTCTAAGTCTTCTGTTCTAGTGTTATGACATCAGCTTTCTTTTGGTCAATATTTATAAGGGCATAATTTTTTCCATTTTAATATTTTCAACAAATACTACTTTATTTCAGGCTCACTTATTTTAATAGAGCACAAGTATATCTTATTTTAAATCCTATGTCACAGTCTATGTGTTTCAATCTAATTAGTAAATACGTTTGATATAATTGCCGCTGTAATTGATTTTTGTTTCACTTATATCCCATCTATTTTCTGTTTATTTATAACCTCTGCCTTGCCTTATTTTTGTTAAAATTTTCACTTTCAATGATCTAATAAGGTGCATATGTTGTACTATTATTCTATTAACAATTATTATTCTATTAACAATTAAATTTAGGCTATTAACAATTATAATAGAAATTAACCAAATACATTGCCAACTTACTAAGATCAATTAGAAATCAGTACTTTTTGGAAAAAAAAAACTAGATCATTTAGTTCTATTTTCCACGTGTCTAAGTGTTTTAAATGCATGCATTTCTATGTGTCAAGTGTATACTCATGGAGTGTTCATGGAGACCAGGTACGATTCTTGGATCTTCTAAGAATGCAGTTACAGATGCTTATAAACTGCCACAGGGGTGCTGGTAACAGAACCCTATTTTTATGGAAAAGCAACCACTGCTCTTGACTGCTGAGCCATCTCCCTAGACCCAGAAATAAAGTACTTTTAAAATTGTAACACAATGTCAGAATCTTAAAATAGTCACAATGTTTTCCTTCCTTTTGTACATGTCTGCACTTCTGATACCCTTTGTTTTTATATGCTGACAATGAATGCCTACCATTATTATGTTAAGTGGTCATCCTCTTTGTTCCTACAGGTTTCTGCTTCATTTTCTTTGCAGTTTTTTCCTCCTAATCATGTAGCATCATATTGTTTATTGAAGAGCATGTTTCTTCCTGGTGTGTAATGTTTTGGGTGAAAAACTCTCAAAAACTTAATGATAAAATATTTTATTTCCTTTTCTTTTGAGAAAAAAATAATAATGTGGAACTCTACCAAATCATTCCCTTTGCTTTTCCGTTCCTAACTCTTTAATAGCTGGATTGTTGCTTGTTCTGCCCCAATAAAATTGAAAGGCTAATTGTGATCCTTTTTGAACTGATATATTTTTGTTTAGCCTTTACTTGGTTTTGGTTCTTATGACTTTAATTAAGATATTCATATATTCAGTTCTATGTTTGTTTGCTTATTTTTGTATACTGGTTGGAGTGTTATTAGCTTGTAGTGTCTATGGACCCTCACCTTCAGTCAGTTTAAAAAGTTTTTCTTACCCATTAACACTTCTAATTATACTTCAAGCCATGCCTCAGTGTCTCTCTTTTCATCCTTCTCTTCCTCCCTTTTATGTTATTTTGATCATAGAGGTTGAGATACCTTACTACTTTCTGTGTGCTTACGTTATACTTTCTAGTTTTATTATCCCCATGTTTTTTTTTATCTTTAGTAAATTTAGTCAAACTTTTTTGTGTAACTTTAAAATATTAAATTCTAGAGGTATGTTTCCATTTTTTCATATTCTACTACAGAAATTCTCCTTTTTATTTCTTTGTCGTTTTTGTCATATAACAGGTATTCCAAATCCAACTTAATAAAATTCAGTATTTAGGTTAGTTATATGAGACTTCACAAAATAAAACTGCCAATCAATAACTGGACTAATAAACTACACAAGCAATTCTTTTTATTTTTATACTTATATTGATGTATGCATCTATGTATTTAATTTATTTATTTATTCACTTTACATTCCTATCAAAGCTCCTCCCTCCTCTCTTCCTGGTCCCACCCTCTTTCACTTTTTCTCTCTTCTAGGCCTTAGATAAGGGGAATCCCCCACCACCACTACCAACCTGAATAGAATCTAGTCGCATCATGCCTATGCACATCCTCTTCTACTGAGGTCCAATGAGGCAGTCCAGCTAGGGGCAAATGTTCCAAAAACAGGCAACAGAGTCCATGTCACAAACAGCCCTGCTCTCATTGCTAGGGACCCTCATGAAGACCAAGCTGCCCATCAGCTATACATGTGTAGGGGACTCAGTTTCATTCTATACATACTTGCTCTTTGGTTGGAGTTCTATTCTCTGTGAGCCAATACGGTCCTCGTTTAATTGACTCTGTTGATCTTCTTGTGGAGTTCTTGTTCCCTCCAGGCCCTTCCATCCTTTCCCTAACTCTTCTACAAGACCTTCCTCAAGCTCTGACTAATGTTTGTTAGAGCTTGTGGGTCTCTGCATCTGTTGCGATCTGCTGCTAGGTAAAGCCACTCAGAGGACAGTTATGCTAGTCTCTTATCTGCAATCATAGCAGTGTTGTTAATAATGTCAAGGGTTGGCTCTCTTTCATGGGATGGGTCTTAAGTTGGGCCAGTTTTTGTTTGGCCCTTCTGTCAATCTCTGCTCCACCTTTACCCCTGCATACCTTGTAGGTAGAGTAAATTTTGGAGCAAAGGTTTTGTGCATGTGGTGGATTCCCCCTCCCTCCCCTGGAAGACTTGCCCAGCTATTGAAGGGGGTCACTTCAATCCTATGCTGCTAGAAGTCTCAGCTAGAGTCACACACATATCTGCCCAGGAGCCTACCACATAGCAGGTGTCCACCTTGTCCCAGAGAACCCCCCATTGGCTTCCCTTCTCTTTCCCAACCTCCTAATCCTCCCATCCCCTCCAACCCTACCTGAAGAAAAAGAAATAACCATTAAATACTTTTTTAAAAATGTTCATCACCTTTAAACATCAGGGGGATGCAAATTAAAACGAGTTTAAAAACCTATACCAACCAGTCAGAAAGTTTGTCGAGTAAGGAAATTAAAACAAACAAAAGGTGGCAAGGATTTTGACAAGAGGAATATTTACTCCCAACTAGTTGGTTTGTAAACTGGAACAGGGTTTATGGAACTGATTAGGGACACTGCTCAAAAGAAAAAAAAAATCAACTAAATAGAAATACATTATTAAACAGATCTCTCACAGATGTATATGTATATATATTCTTATGTATATGTGATGTATGTAGTATACATATGTAAAAGTATAGGTATACCTATAGTATAATATAGGTACATATACAAACATATATATTTGTATACAAATATATATAGGTTTATATGTATATATGTATATATACATATATATACAAATATATATAGGTTTATATGCATATATGTATGTAGGTAGGGTATATATATACATATATGCATATATATGTGTAAATATATTCTTGTAATATCCTCTAAAATTCTGTATCTTACCAAATAAAGCATTTTCATGTTGGTTGAGGCATGATTCTCTATTGTTAAAAAAAATGCAATATTCAACCTGGCGTGGTGGTATACAGCTGTAACCCCAGCATTCAGGGAGGCAGGTGGATCTGTTGGTTTGAGGCCAGCCTGGTCTACAAATCGAGTCCAGGACAGGAAAAGCTACATAGAGAAACCCTGTCTGAAAAAAAAAAGAAAAGAAGAAAAGAAAAAAGAAAAGAAAAGAAATTCAATAAACTAAATGTCCAACAAAAATTGACTAGATATGTATCATACAAGTTGTGCTTTTATCTAGTCACAAATAAAAGGAAAACCTCTAATTTACATGAAAATGTATTCAACCATCAATTTTTATATTAAGTAAAGTATCGCAAACACAGAAAAATAACTACCTAATATTCACTTTCATTTAGGACTTCTATGTTAAATGAATAGGTGTGTGTGTGTGTGTGTGTGTGTGTGTGTGTGTGTGCTTGTTTGTTGGCGTATAGATTATGAAACGGAATTCTAAAACAGAAGACTAAGAAAATAAGTATTAAGGTGTGGAAATGGGGTAATAGAACATATGTGACTTTCATAGAAGGGGACTCTATTGGGAACGGAAAGATCCAAGTGATCCTGGGGAACAAAGTGTGAGAGATAAGGGTGTGATAAGAGGATCAACAAAAGCACATTATGTATGAGAATGCCATTACCACTGTACATACTAAGTAGAAACCAAAGAAACGTAAATTAAAATGTAAATTTAGTAAAAAAAAAAAAAAAAAAAAAAGCACTGCTTATGTTCTAAATCCTTTTTTGTTCATCTTGTGGGTTTTATTGAATCCATTCTGGAGATTATGTGGAGGAGCCTGCAAAAGTGCAGGTGACTTTTTCTCCTCTAGGGAGAGGAAGCCTCCGTTATAGGCAGTGTGAATCAGGGGTCTAGAACTGTGTATAGAGGCCAGAGCACCAACAGTGTATAATAACTTTAAAAAGCCTCCATATTGATCAAGCATACGGATAATTCCTCTGTCAGGTGCCTTGTACACTCCTGAATGAAAGGCCAACACTTCTTTGTTTCTTCTGTTCTGAAAGATGAGGTGTGATTCATTTCTTTTTAGAGAGTTTGAATCAAAGACCTTAGCTTCTAATCCAGTGGTACTAAGATTTTGCCAATGTCTTAGGTATCTATAGTCTCTGGCATACATTATTTTTATAGAGGGACTTTTTTTTTCTTAAGTGCCATTGTAATGGTGAAAAACTCTATCTGCCTTTTAGCTACTTCTGAAAAAGATTCCAGAGTTGCTATGTTGCCTCAGAATGTAAAATTTTCTTTTGGACCTCAGTGTCCCTGCTTTGAGGTTTTTCTCAATTCTATTCTGTCATGCCAGCCTAACAGGCTGTCACCATTTAGCTGGCTTTTATTCCTCTCAAGTCAATTGCTCTGCACATCTCAGACCAAAGCTTGAGTCTATGACTAGAATTAGCAGAAGTCAATAGTCATCATCAGCCTTCCTGACAGAGACTATATTATCTGCTAAACATTTGGTAAATCAGGCCTTTGTTCTCAGTCCCATAATTTATTTTAAAATATTGTTACATGTTGTTTATTTTATTTCTGACTTTTATAATGGGGAAGAATGTTGTACAGTAATCTATTATCTCCTGTCAGAAGAACAAATTTCAGAACGATATGATATTCTGAATACGATATTCAGAAACATATGATCCAAATACCACAAACTTCAATTGTCAACTTACTGTTTTAATTTTGTAGTTTCACTCTTGTACAGATAATTTTCAGCTCTTTTGCATATATAGCTACAGTTTAGAACTCAGGCATATGGAAGTGTAAGTCTATTCTCTTCCTATTCAATCCAATGTTATATCTTACCCAGATAATGCATTTCATTTTATGTAAAATGAAAAACTCCTTGTAGATTATCATTCTTTTAGCCTTTGTGAGAGGCATATTAAGTTTCTGAGGAACAAAAGTCACTGAAAAGAGCCAGAAAAATGCCCAGCAAACAGAGGCCTGGTGGCATTGCCTTTAAATGTGCAATTGTTCTCATGCCAGATTTCCTCCCAAGCAGTGCCAATTGGCAGACACAGAAATCCTCACCTCCTCCCAGTGTTAAACTCAGCAGTCAAAAATGGAGATGTAGTGGGAAGTGTTGATTTAACACCAGGGAAGAAACATGGTCTGATGGTAGCTTTAGTAAACATTTAAAAGAAGGTTTTTGTGAGTGTTAACTTAAAAGGCAGACAGAAGGATGAAGCATAGGGGCAGAGGAACAGAGAGGACAGGGTGTTGGGACATGAGCAGAGGCTCATGATTGACAGGAGGAGGCTTGGAATATTCAGGAGTGAAAAATAAACCTAAAGTACGTTTACGTTAAGGTGAGTCAAATGAGATTACCTATGTATCCACCTAAATGTCTAAGCACACATATAGATGTACATAGATGTTTGGCTACTCCGTTTGGTAAATATGAATGTGTGAATGCTTATAAAAATAGAAGGAAATAAATATGTATGTTAGTGATATATATTTTAAGGTATTGGGAAAAGTATTTTTAATTCAAAGATATTTGGTTATGGCTTTTATTTATTAGACATGCACAGAATTTCACACTTAATCCTCACAACAATAACCTCTATGTCCAGAAGTACATTCTTTTTAATGGAAATATATTTTCGTCACACTTTTGATTAGTTTGATGCATATAAATATTCACAAGTCAAACTTTTGCCTTGCCTAGATAAAAGTTATAGGAGAAAGGTAACGATAGAATTAAACAGTGGAATTTAAAGTTCAATAAAATGGCTGGATGAAATGCTTCAAAAAGAAAGGAGTCTAGAAAAAGTTTGAGAGAAGCTTTTGATGTTGTAAAAAGGCGATATTTCTATGTGAAGGTTCAATATTAAAAATTAATATTTATGCATTTATAGTTGCCCATTTTCTTCTGGAAGTATTACCTATAAATATATGAGAAATATAAATCTTCTCTACAGGAGATCATTTGCTTATCCCCAATTAGAATAATAATAAAACCTATAAACAAAGTGTATAATCATTATAAAGTTTGACTTTGATATTTTTAAACCCTTTTTACACTACAAAAATTTAAGTAAATCTGTAGATAATTGTTGAGAAAAGTTTTAAGTTTTAATATTTGATGATTTGGTTGTGAGCCTACCCTTTAATGGCTGAGCCATCGCTGCAGGCCAAGATATAGACATGCATTAGCACATGGATGAGTAAATAATTGCCTCTGTATGATTTTTAGTTATAAATTATATAT
This sequence comes from Psammomys obesus, assembly GCF_907164565.1. Classification (NCBI taxonomy): domain Eukaryota; kingdom Metazoa; phylum Chordata; class Mammalia; order Rodentia; family Muridae; genus Psammomys; species Psammomys obesus. Next base: position 15,602,337 of record NW_026588752.1, on the reverse strand, counting down.
ATATATATATATGTATATATATATATATATAATGAATATCCATTGTGCAATTCTTTATTTTGCTACATTAATTCATAGGTACATTGTTAAGAGATGTGTTATTAAAATGAATTCTAACTTTTATACCAAAAATAGTAATAACATTATTGCCTTACATTTAAAGGAACTCTTTCTTGTTTTTTTTTTAATTTTTTATTAATTACACTTTATTCATTTTTTATCCCCCCATAAACCCCTCCATCCTCCCCTCCCCATCCCACCCTCCCTCCCCTTTCTGCATGCATGCCCCTCCCCAAGTCCACTGATAGGGGAGATTCTCCTCTCCTTTCTGATCTTAGTCTATCGGTTCTCATCAAAAGTGGGTCCATTGTCCTCTTCTGTGGCCTGGTAAGGCTGCTCCCCCCACAGGGGGAGTTGATCAAAGAGCAGGCCAATCAGATTATGTCAGAGGCAGTCCCTTTTCCCATTACTAGGTAACCCACTTGGACACTGAACTGCCATGGGCTACATCTGTGAAGCGGTTCTAGGTTATCTCCATGAATAGTCCTTGGTTGGAGTATGAATTTCTGGGAAGTTCCCTGTGTTCAAATTTTCTTGTTTTTAGTTTACTTATTACAACTTATTCATTTTGTATCCCCACTGTAGCCCCCTCCCTCATCTCTTTCTAGTCTCACTTACTTTCACTCTTCTCCCCCTATGCCCTTTCCCTAGTCCCCTGATAGGGGAAGGACCTCCTCCCCTTCTATCTGGCCCTGGCTTATCAGGTCTCATCAGGGCTCGCTGCTTTATATTCCTCTGTGGCCTGGCAAGACTGCACCCCTCAGGAGGAGGTGATCAAAGAGCTAGCCACTGAGTTCAGAGAAAGCCCCTGATCCCATTATTCGGAAACCCACTTAGAAACTGAGCAGCCTATGGGCTTCCTTTGAGCAGGGTGTCTAGGTCCTCTCCATGCATGTTGCTTGGTTAGAGTATCTGTATCTGCAGGACCTCCTGGGCCCAGGTTTTTTGGTTCTGTTGGTCTCCTTGTGGAGTCCCTATCCCCTCCAGGTCTTTCTATCTCCAACTTCTTCCATAAGGTTTCCTGCACTCTGCCCAAAGTTTGGCTGTGAGTCTCAGTATCTCCTTTGATACTTTGGTGGGTAGAGTCATTCAGAGGTTCCTGAAGGCTCCTGCCCTGTTCCTTGTCTTCTACTTCCAGTGTCTATCCAGTTTGCCCTTCTAAGTGAGGTTTCAGCCTCTTCCCTAGGGTCCTCCTGTTGTTTAACTTCAGAAACACTTAAAGAAATTCTCAATGTCCTTAGTCACCAGGGGAATGCAAATTAAAACGACTCTGAGATTCCACCTCACACCCTTCAGAAGGGTTAAGATCAGACACTCAAGGGATGATGCATGCTGGAGAGGATGTGGAAAAAGGGAAACCTTCTCCATTGCTGGTGGGAATATAAACTTGTACAACCACTTTGGAAATCAATCTGGCGCTTTCTCAGAAAATTAGGAAGAGTGCTACTTCAAGATCCAGCTATACCACTCCTGGGCATATAGCCAAAAGATGCCCCACTATTCAATAAGGACATTTTCTTAATTATGGTCATAGCAGCTTTACTTGTAATAGCCAGAATCTGGAAACAACCTATATGTCCCTCAACGGAGGAATGGATACAGAAAGTATGGTGCATTTACATAATAGAATACTACTCAACAATTAAAAACAAATCATGAAATTTGCAGACAAATGGTAGGAATTAGAAAAGATCATCCTGAGTAAGGTATCCCAGAACAGAAAGACCCATATTATGCATACTCACTTATAAGTGGATATTAGCCATTTAATACAGGATAAACATATTAAAATCTATAGTCCTAAAGACGGAGACTGATTCTAATCCTTCAACATGGATTTAACACCTTTGATAGGTGTCCTATAAATTTTACCAAACAGCCCTATGTCTAACATTTTACTTTCAATGCTATTTATTTTAAATTTTTAAATTTTATTGTTATTTTTATAATTACTTTAATTGAACATTCATTCAATGTAATCTGTTTTTTTTCCCTGCATCGCTTTCCATATTCTTGCCACTTACCCACCGATCTAACTCGGTGCTTTATTTCACTCTCTTTTTAGAAAAAATAGACAAAAAAAAACAAAACAAAACAAAACAAAACAAAACCATGAAGTAGCACAAGAAACATATACACAAACTTAAAAAAATGAAAACCCGATAAAACACCAAAATCAGAGACCATAATGAACAAGTACATGGATAGTAAGATAAAAAAAAAAAAAAAAGTCCAAACAAGTCATTATGACACTCACGCAAACACAAAACAAAAATGCCATTGCATTTGTTTTCTGTTGGCTGTCTACTGCTGGGTGGGAGTCTCTTGTTTGTGGTTTGAATACCCAGTGAGACTCCATTGAAATAAACTTTTTTTTTTTTTTTTTTTTTGCAAGCTGTTGTCAATTGGAGATAGCGTCTTGGTCAGGAATGGATGAGGGTCTGTGTCCACTTCCCATCTGGCTTTCCCACCTGTGAAAGTCCTATAGGTGCTGCCATAGTCTCCGCGAGTTTACACGTGTAACAGTCAGGTTGCATCTAAAATGCCTTGTTTCATCGGTGCTCCCCATCTCCTCTTACTCTTTCAATCTTCTTCCTCTTCAGCAGGGTTCCCTTAACCCCGAAGAGAGAGATGTGGTGGAGAAATATGTAGAACTGAGAGTTCCAAGGCCTCTTACTCTCTGTACTCTGTCCATTTGTGGTTCTCTAATTAGTTCTCATCTACTGCAGAAGGAAGAGTCACTGATAATGTCTAAGTGGGACACTGATCTATGGCTACTGCAGAATGACGTATTCTGTTGTATTCTCTAGCGAGGAGGTAGTGTTTGGTTTGACATAGATCTATAACCTGTCTAGTCTTAGATTCTTGGCCACCTGTACACCGTCAGGCATGGGATCTATTTCACGGAGTGTGCCATAAACATTCCTGGAGAGGGCTTGGTCACTCCTACAGTGATTATGCTACTACTGTACCTGGGTATCATGCAGACAGGTCATTTTTATAGATAGAAGGATCTGGTGCTGAAGTTTTGTCTTCAGCATTGGCTTGTGGAGGTGGACCAATACCTTTGACAACGGCCTGATTTGTTTGGAGGTTTCTGTGAGCCCCTTAGGTCAGTAACTAAGCTAGATGTAACTCATTTCTGTGACTGAAGGTTTCAATTGGTGGCAAAAAAAAAAAAAAAAAAAAAACAACTGCCCAATTAGGGCTTTCTTTGCTCCATTATTTGATTACTTCATTTAGATTTTTTTTCATATGTGTTTACTTAAGTGCTCTCTGATCACTTGCCCTCAATGAAGCAGCCTTGCCAGGCCATAGAAAAAGAGGATCCCAGCAGTCCTGATGAGACTGAACAAGCTATGAGCAGATGGCAATGGTGGAGAACTCTCCCTTTCAGTGGACTAGGGGAAGGGGATGAGGGTAAAAAGAAGGGTGGGATGGAGGGAGTTGAGGGAGGGGACTTTAATCGGGATATATAATAAATAAATTGTGAAGAAAAAAATAAAACAAAACAAAAAATAACCATGACACTAATGTCCAGGATTTCTCCAAAAAAGGGCTCTTTATCTGCACATGAATGTATGTATTACTTCTATGTTCCTTAATTCTCATCTTCCAGACAAGTGCGTATCCATTTGTAACTTAAGCCATGGTTTACGACAATTCAGAACTATCGAACTATCAAGCACTGAACATTTTATAGTGACGAACCTTACATCACAGGTTTACCTTTTATAAAAAATACAATGATGAGTGCCCTACTTTCTCCTCACTTGTTGTTAAAAATATCATTTTTAACTCTGCTAAATAAATTCAGAGCAGCACCTGGTGGTTAAATGCCAGGATCAGTATCAGTGTTCTCAGGATTAAGTCTCATTAATCCTTTCTAAAAGAAGCTGTTCACAAACATAGAAAGGGTTTTCCTCCTTGAACAAATTGCTTTTGGGGGTCTCTGATTCCTTCATGATCTATGTTTGACTCCTTGAGGGAAAACATTGGCCTTTTAGTGGCTTTGTAGTAGTAGAGAAATTCAGACATAACCAGGGTGAGAACTTTTGCAATGTGATTTTCTTTTTGTTGGATTCCAGGAGGGAGTTAGGAAAGTCTATGCACTAATGTAGAGACCTCTTACTGTAGTTTCCAGGCCTTCAAGTGTTTCAATTTCATAGTCATAGTAGTACTGAGGTTTTGGTGTAAATCCCTTGAAGTCTACATCTTTAATGTTTAAATTGTTAGATAGCTGTAAAACAACATTAAAACACCTTGCCATCTCTCGGAGCCCTTCATCAAACTTCTTTCCACTCTTCGTTTTAGAATAACAAAGCAAATGTTCTTTAAACATAGTTATTGATATCTTTAAGTACTATCAAAGATCGTTTACTGAAAAATCAAATAATGACAATGCCGTAGTCTGCACATACACACATACACAAAGCTTCAGAGCTTGAGAACATAGTGTGTCTCTATGATGTGAGCTCAACGGGCAAAGAATGCCTCTATATAATGTGAGCATCTCGAATATAGAGAACTTTTTCTCTATATATAATAATAAGTTAACAATCAATATTCTCTTTCATTATGTCGCTAACTGTATTCTGCGTTTAGAATAGTTCTTATGATGCTTAGTGTCCTACTTCACCTGGGACAGACATGCACAGAGGAAGCATGGTTCGGTCCCATGTCATAGTCATGGTGACAGGTGGCTTTGTCAGTGATGCATTCTTCAGGTAAGCACTTAACATACAGTATCTCATTTGCTCCTCCTAGCAATCTATGCTCAGTACTATTGTCCCATTATATGGACACTTCTGGTTAACAGGACCTAAGAGGAACTTGTTGGTTTGTGATATGCTGCCTCTTCATTCCTGATCATCTGCTTAATATTGTGACCAGAGTCAGAAAGGACAATTAGGCTTACTGAGCTAAAGGGGCTAATAGCCCCCATTCAGCAATGTTTATATCAGAATATAAAGCTGTTGAAAAAGCATCTATGAAATTTTGCCAATTACCCAGAGAATAACCATCCTCATGATAAGATGTTTTAAATTGTACTGAATGCTTGTTTCTTTATTTTCCACTACAGCTAAATAAAAAAAAAATACATTAATTTCCCTTTAGAGGTTATTGCTACTAAAATCATTTCTCATGTACGCCCATGTTTCATTATTCATTTTTTTTATAGAATTTTAGAAATTTGGGCAGTTTAGTAGAGTGATGAAGATGGTTTGTGATGAAAGTCATGATTCACAGAAAAATGTAACACAGGGTTAGGAACTGGGCACACAAACAAATTGACAACCCCCTTTTATTTTAGTATAGCATTTACTCCTGGCAAAAAGCAGAATGACTTAATTAAGATCTTTGTCCTTTTCATCTGAAGATCACACAACCTCAGACCTACCCTTGCATGTTCAATAGCACACATTTAACCTCTCTCTTCTTTTGCATTGCAATTTCTTTTATGGAATTTCCACCAAGCAATCTCTGAACTCTGATATTTCATTCTCTTTCAAATTCAAAGTTTTAATTCTGGGCAGGAGGCTGTTCTCGGCAAAGAGAGGAAGGAGGCATCCCTCCGTTCTGAGGCCTTTTGCTGAAAGTCCTAATTGACAAGGGAACTCTTTACAGGTGATTGAAGGAGTTCACTTTGTACTGGAAAGCTGTAATATCTCTGTCACTTTCTGAGCACAGATGACAAGTTTCACCAGCTTCAGAGCTTCATTTTCTCCAGCTTCAGGGACTTTTGAAATTTCCATTCATTCAAATTGGTCCAAGCCACTGAACTATTCCCATCTCCAGCATTTCTTCAGCCAGACCAATCTGCCCTTATCACAACAGAGGTGCCAGAAGCTTAGTGAATTACAAGCTGTTTCTCATGTTTATTGATGGACTGATGTTTGGGAAAGGATGAAGTAGGTATTTTTTTTTCCTAATGTTTGATTCACTTCTATTGAATCTGAACATCACTCCTCTCAAATTTTTCTTTCCATACAGAGCTTGATATCTGAGTGTGAAGCCTCTGGGAGAGGGAACTGAAGTAATTGAATCGGATTAGACAAGCCAGCAGAACAAAGTCACATTCCATGAGGTATTTGTAGTATCCAATAGATGAACAGTAATTATTTAAGGATTAGTGCGAGCCTGAGATGAGGTCCATTCTGAATACTCTATCCTGTGTATAAACAAAAGCACTAAGTAGTAATATAGGTGATTTAAGCTTCTTTTTTATCTTTAATAGATTTCTGTTAGAACCCTGTGAACTTGAAAACCTGTTGCCATAGAGAACAAAATCATTCAATGTTTTTCGGTGAGAAGTTAGGCCAAGATATGCTATCAAGTCTAGGAAGAGAGCTTAATGAAGGCTGCTTCTCAGCTACGCATAATTTACTAGAACAGCACTTAAACATATACCTTAGTCAAAGAGATGTTGCCACCAACATTTTACATGTCCTTATTATTTTAAAAGAGTTTTAATTCATATTAAAGTTTTGAAGAGAGTATAGGGTTGACAAATGCACTGGGTAGTGTTTCCTCTTATTTATAGACCATGCTACTAAGGCCCAAATATGACAATTAATGGAAAAATGCTGTTTTATTAATATTATCTACACTCCACAGCTGATGACCATTTTTAGATTTAATTTTGAAAAATACAATTTATTTTGATTATTTTTTTCTCTTCATCAACACTTCACAGATACTCCTAACTCACCCAACATTTCTCTCTCTCTCTCTTTCTCTCTCTCTCTCTCTCTTTCTCTTTCAAATAAAGAGCCTGGGTAATGGAGCATGCCTTTAATCCCATGACTCAGGAGGGTGAATCTCTGTCAGTTAGAGGACAGCCTAGTCTATGTAGTGAGTTCAAGGAAAGCCAGAGATACTTAGTGAGATCATGTCTTCAAAGAAAAAAAGAAAGAAAGAAAGAAAGAAAGAAAGAAAGAAAGAAAGAAAGAAAGAAAGAAAGAAAGAAAGAAAGGTTAAAGAGAAAGAAAGGTTAAACCAAACAACAAAAGCAGTGAGATAAAAAAGAAAGAAAAAAGAAATTGCCTATTCTAAACAAAAGAGGGAATTGTTTTGTGATGAACAACCAACCAGACCTGGGCATAGAGATTATCATGGAGCATTGATATACCCAGTGACACAACCTTGCAAAAACCTGATTTGGTAGGACAAATTAGACTCGGTGTATCAAATAAAAGATGTTTTTTTTTTCTTGATTTCTTAGAGGTTTTTCTACATGAGTACAGTGTGTTTTCATCATAGCTACCCCACACACTCAGACTCTGACCATGTTCCCTACCGCCCCCTGACAAATTTATGTCCCCCTTTAAAAATAATTATTGTTATAGTTGCAAGCATCTTGAATCTTTAGAGAAAAAATAAATTTTATATCTGCCTACCCTTTGCCTACTCATGTTTAATCTACCTGAATATGCAAAGCTAAAGAAAAATATGCTTTGAGGTGTGCAGTCATTTCCATTTAATTTCAACCAATTTAAAGATGTCCTTCCTAACTACTGACCAAAGAGGATACAGGGGCTGGATCTAGGGCCCCTACACATATGTGGCAGATGTGCAGTTTGTTCTTCATGTGGGTCTCCTAAAAATTGGAGTAGATGCTGTCTCTGACTCAGTTGTTTGCCTTTGGATCCTTTCCCCCTAGCTGGGTTGCCCTGTCTGGCTATAGTGGGAGAGGATGTGCTTAGTCCTGCTGAGACTTGACTTATGTGTCAACTTTGGTTGATACCCGTGGGAAGCCTCCTCTTGCCTGAAGAGAAGGGGAGGGGGGAGAAGGTAATGTAAGGGTGGGACTGGAAGGAGAGGAGGCGGGGGACTGCGAAAAGGAAAAGGAACAAATAAGTAATTTAATTAAAAAAATTAAATTAAATTTTAAAAAAGGTCCTTCCGCAAAGTTTACATGGAAGGTTTTAGCAATAACTCAGAAAAAAATGGGAGGAGTCATTCTTTTAATAATGACAGTGAAAAAAAAATGAACATCAAGTGAAACTTAAGAAAGTCAATTAGAGTTCATCCTTTCAGTTCCTTTCTTTAATCCATGGTGATTATCTCACTTCTCTGGCCAGATAATACTTCTTTGTAATAAAAATAGAAAACAGTTCCAGCACCATAAGCAGGGATGGTCATGATTCGTTTCCAAAGGGAAGGGAAAGTATGTTGCTTTTCCCAAGCTCCCAAGAAGCAGCTTTAACATTGATGCATCTGCCTGACTCCTCCAATCACAGATGTACCCACTTGCTAAACTCTATGGAAGCTTTCCTCTTTCCAATAGCTCCTAAAACTCACTGTGCATTTTTAAAATAGATATGTATTTTTCATCTAGTGTTTAAATGAAGCAGGCCTTCGGAACAGCATTTTCAACAGAGGGAGAGAGCAAGGGGAAGGGGAGTAAGGGAGGGAGATGTTGTCAGCAGGAAAATTCTCAGCCTTCTCTGTAAGAATGTTTGCAGCTCTCTCAAGCTTCTGGGTACTGATAACTCTCATTCATATACTTCTTCAGCTGGGGTTGTGGACATGAGCATCTGCAACATCAAGTGGTCTCCAAAATTTAAATGAGGTTAAGCCCGATATTTGGGCCAGCTCTATAGATTTGAAATGTGTACTCTCTTACCAAAAATCTGCATAAATCAATAATGCTGATGGTAGATCTGGACAGGTGAGCTGGCTGGGACTCAAGGGAAAGGAGACACGCACACAGCCCAGAACTTCCATAGTATTTTTTTTTTTTTTGCTAAATAGATACCATTGTTATTGACTGTATATTTTTCCCATGTGAAATTGTACCCTGAGGTTGAAATACAGTATTTTATGTCAGTTTCCACTATGACATAAGGAAGGATTATCATAGGCGGTAAATTCCATAACGTATTGCTACAGACACTTTGCCCTGAACCATTGTACAGTCTGCACCGTAATATTAAACTGTATCATCTAATAGAGCATCACAGGTCACAATGTGCCACAGTAGAAAACAAGAATCACAAACCGTGTACTATGTCTTTGTTCTGAAGGCTTCATAGAACATGACTCATCATATGGTGATTTTTGGATAAATGTTTCACGAAATAAGAATATTTCAAATGTTCAGTGCTCAGTCATCAGTTTTTACACTTGGTTTGCTTTGAAAAAATATGTCTATGGGTGTTTTCCCTGCATGTATGTATGATATGTGCACAGTGTTCACAAAACATAAGGGATCACTGGATCCCCTGGAACTGGAGTAACTATCATTTGTGAGGCACCATGCAGATACTAAACACAGATCTTCTGCAGGAGCAGACAGTACTCTTAACCACTGAGCTATCCCTCCAGCCCCTTGGTCCTCAGTTTTACGTGATTTAAAGATTTAAAAACCTAAATTGCAAATATGTCTTATGCTACAAAGGTTTATTATGTATATCATCTTTTTGAGCATATAAAGGGAAATATTATTTTCTCCTTTGAATGATTAATTTTTTACTGTATCCGTTCTTTGAGTTCTTTGATAATGTACATAAATAATTTAATTATTTTTCTAGTTAAAAGAAGACTAGAGAATGTTATTCTAAAGAGTCTTCATAAATTTTATAACCTATATTACCACAACTTTAATATAGAAGCAAGGAAGGTAACCATGAGAAATTGAGCCAAAAAGTTTTAAACATTATTACTCAGACAAGTCTATAACTACCTTAGTGAAGAATCAATTGCTTATTTTTAAAAATGAACAAAAGTCAAGTAAGACTCAATATGTTAACATTACCTACTATTGACACATCAGTAAATACATCTCTATTCTTTCCACTTTTGTTCATTTCCATATAAATTTGCTCATGATATCTGCAACTACGTAGAGGTAAATTTATGGGAAGCACTAAGAAGGCTCAGACAATCGATAGGAGACTGGAAACAAGCAGAAACCAAGAAGACAGATGTACAGAGACCGTCTTTTAGTGGAAGCAGTGCATTCAGGATCTTAGATGGCATGGTCTGTTCAGATTTATTCTTCTTCACATCATTAGCCTTGGAGATTCGTCATATTTCAGTCACTTAAAAGTACCCTGCATCACCTAGAGCAGTAGAGTATTAAAGGGGTCTCAGATCTTTAATAATAGTAACTGATTTATATTATAATCTGTGAAACTCCCAGTATGGGGGGATGGAGGGCGGACCTTGCATGAAGCCTACACAGACAGATGGAGAGATAATTTCCTGCAACATTAAATTAGAGATTATAAAAGAGACTAAGATTGAGTAATTTCCAAAGAAAGTCATCACATCTTCAAAATGTCTAACTGTTCAGGACATGGGCAGTTCTACTGGGCCACACTGGATACTGAGCTTCCTCTCCTCCCACACACATACCTTCCTATTTACACCTGAACACCATCTGTCTAAAAAAAAACAAATCTGAGATCTCTCAAACTTTTAAGTGAAGAGACTCCATGTAGGTCACATTTCATTTCATCATTCTGAAATCCCTGGCTATGTGCTGATCGTGCATGCAGGGCACTCATTTCTCCTTGACTAATGGAAAGAAGGTGAACTGCGATGTCACCAATTAGCTATGCTATGAAGAAAGTCCTGATGGAATAAGATAACTTGTTGCAACCATGATTTGAAATGGACTGAGCCACATCTCCGTATTCAGCATTCAAAATCCCATTATCATCAGGTCTCCAAGGAGTCGTGTTTGATAAATACTGTTGAAATAACAATTTTGTCATTACTTGTAAAATGGCACGATTCACAGGTATGAGTAGTCTGTTTTTAAGCATGGACACACTATTTGAACTTTAGCCATGATTGTTATATCTGAAAGAAGATGCTCATTAATCTTTACAAACAAGTTTTAGCTTTATTTCTTAGTACCAGTTGATATATATTTTAAAAGGAGTGAGAAGTTGGTTCTGTTAGCACTTTACCTCAAATGCCAATAGCTATTTTTCTTGTCTGACTCAACAGTTCATGCCTTGAATTTCTAAGAACACCGAAAGTCCATGTAATTTCAGCAACCTAATCTCCATTTTGACTGTGCTGCTGCTGCCTCTCGATCATCTTATTTCTTTTAAACTTTTTTGATATCATGTTTGTTAAAAGGGTGAAATATGAGGTCTATTTCTTGAATCTACGAGCCGCATGTTTTACATGTGGTTTTTGTCTATTTAATTTTATTCTTTTACTTTTATATTTTTTAATTTAAATATATATTTTTGTTTTTCTTTTTAAATTTTATTTATTTAATATTTATTATAATTTATTTACTTTGTATCCCATTGCAGCCTCTCCCTCCTCCCCTCCTCTGCTCCCACCTCCCTCCTTCTTCTAGCCCTATGCACCTCCCTTAGTCCACTGATAGGGGAGGACCTCCTCACATTTTATCTGGCCCTAACCTATCATGTCTCATAAGGCCTGGATTCATTGTCTTCTTCTGTGGCCTGGTAAGGCTGCACGCGCCCCGGAGACGTGATCAAAGAGCCTTCCACTGAGTTGATGCCAGAGACAGCCCCTGTTCCCCTTACTAGGAAACACACATTGAGACTGAGCTGCCTATGGGCTACATCTGAGCAGGGAGTCTAGGTCCTCTCCATGCATGGTCCTTGGTTGGAGTACTATATACTCACTTATAAGTGGATATTAGACATATAATATAGGATAAACTTACTAAAATCTATCGTCCTAAAGAAGCTAAACAACGAGGACCCTAGAGAAGATGCTTAATCCTCATTCATAAGGACAAATAGGATAGACATCAGAAGTGGGAGATGACAGGAATTTATTTTTTTTTTTTTTTTTTTTTTTTTTTTTTTTTTTTTTTTTTTTTTTATTTTTTCTTTTTAGTTACATTTTCTTAACTCCGTGTCCCAGCTGTATCCCGCTCCCTCATTCCCTCCCCAACCCCACACTCCCTCCCTGGTCTCCTCCCTGCCCCTTTCCAAGTCCCCTGATAGGGGAGGACCTCCTCCCCTTTCATCTGTCCCTGTTTTATCAGGTATCTTCAGGGCTGGCTGCAAAGTCCTCCTCTGTGGCCTAACAGACTGCTCCTCCCCTGGGGGGAGGTGTCAAACAGCCTGCCCTTGAGATCCTGTTAGAAATAGTCCGTGTCCCCCTTACTTTGGAGAACTACTTGGTTACTGAGCTACCACAGGCCACATCCGAGCAGAAGTTCTAGGTTATATCCATAGATGGTCCTTGGTTGAGTTTCAGGATGACAGGAATTTAAATATATCTTGATCATATTCTCCCTGTACTCCAAGTTCTTTTACATCCTCTCCACTCTCCTTACCCTGAACTTTAAGTTTTATTTCTTCACATAGCAAAAAAAAAAAAAAAAACTTCTATTCAAAAGCAACTCAAAACTGAAGTTCAAAACTTCAGTTCAAAAACAAAATAAAATCACATCCCCAATTTAAAAACACTAAACTATAAGCAAAACAGAAAGCACACATACAAAAATAAATACACACAAAAAAAATATGGAGCCCATTATATATCTGTTAGTTAACTACTCCTTAATATGAAGTCTGTCCTCAAGTGGTTGATATTCCCAGTACCATTCTTTTTGAAAAAACTGATTTTTCCTCTCCCAGCGGGTGTAAGTGATATTCAGGTGTTATCCTTTACACTAAAAGGTTTGTGGCAAAGTTGGAGTCTGTTTCTCTTTTGAGAGTGTGCAAAGAATGCTCCTGTACTAAGGAGTCTGGAATGCAGGAGTTTAAGTTCTACATAGGAACCTGTCGGCTTCTCCATGTTCATTGAGTGGTGTGGGTGTTTTCTGCAGTAATGAGACCTTGATGTCAGTTTGGGGAGAGCAACCCATAGTCTTGTCGAGAGTTTAGGTTGTTTGGAAATTCCGATGGGGACCCCAGTTAGACGTAACCCAATACCCATACTGGGAGCATCATCTGGTGACCAGAAATGGCCAGTTTAGATTCTGTCTCTCCTATTATTTGCTGATTTAATTTAGATTGACTTCATACAACAACATATTTTAGGACATTTCTACTGTATTAGGTTTCTATTCTGTCCTTCAAATACCCCTTAATTTTTATCTATTTTCTCCATATTTTCTCCCATGACCTCACCTTCCCTTCCCCCTCCACACTTGATCCTCCCATTTCAGTCCCACCTCCATCCACATTTATTTTATTTCCCTCCTTTGTACCTTTTTTCTCTCAAGTTATTCTTTATATTTTGTTTACTAGCTAATTTGTTTTCTCTACTTGTTGATGAGTTCTGTGCCTGATACACTCACACAGTTATGTTTCATTTCCTACCAATTTGCTGCATTTATGTTGAGTTTTAAAACTCCCACAAAACCCATTCTTACTAAATAAACTTGTAACTATATGATTTGTCTTTGTGATAGATGAAACCTAATCCTAGGCAATTCTGACCGTGCGAAGTCTAATTCAGAATGACTGGCACTTTGAGTCGAATCGCCCACTGCACTGGTCTCCTTCAAGAAACTCTCAGCTCTCAGAAGAAACATACTTATTAGTTGAGAAAAATACGGCTATAATATTGAGTTTGGTTGCAACAACAACAAAAAAGCACATTTGGGAAACATTTACTGGAATTCGAAGGAAATGGATACAAATCAATTCTGCCTGTTGTCTACATTGCTGTTTCATTCTCTAGTTGCCAACACACCATAAATTGGTACTAGAATTAGAATTTTGACATATCATTAATCAGAGAAATAAATATGAAACAGCTTGATGAACCCTGTTTTAAGCAACAAAATTTCAAATAAAAAGTCATCCTCCCATATGTGTCAATTCTTGCAGGAACTTAATGCAATTTAGTAAATCATGTAATAAATTTGCACAAAGGATCCAGGCTCACTCATCCTTGTTTTTAATGGAAATTTTTTCTGAGATAAAACATTAGCTTAATATGGGAATGTTTTCACTTATTTGGTGATTTTTTTTAACGATGTGCACATCTAAGTTCTACTTAGTTTTAATTTGAAGATAGTAATTTATTTATAGCTTGATTTTTTTTTCATTTTCACCACGTTATCAACAGAGATCTCTAGTTACAAAAGTGGGACTGCTCTAGTTTGTTAAGCTTTGTTGTCGACATTGAGCTTTTAACATGCCAATACAGAGAGCCCATACCTCCTTTTGAATGTCTGTCAACAGGAGACCCAGACGCTCATGACAGGAGCTATTCACAGCATAAAAAACGTCAGTGTAGCTGATAGATGGGTTTGAGAGCTTTGCAAGAACTACAATCAGCAATCATGGGGATAGATTATACATGGACAATGTGGGGAGGCAGGCTTGTAAGTATGACTCCCAAGTTTTCCTTTTTGAAATAAAATGAGTAAATGTTCTCTGTACCAACAAAGAAACCATTGACTGGGTTTCCATAAAATCCGTGTTCACTTCTGTTCTATTTTCAGCATTGTTTTTTGTTTTTTGTTTTTTTTTTTCTCTCTCTCTCTCTCTCTGTGTATGTCAATGCCACTTTGGTCTGAGAAGGACCAGAAAGTCCAGTGTATGAAAAACATATTTAGCCTTTTACTATTACCGCCTTTCTAAAATTAAGCTTTATTTTCTTTCTCTTGTCTTTATATTTTGACATCAATTTCTAAGCTTGATCTCAAACATGATGCTTGATATTCTAAACTCTACCAAATCCTGTGTTTTGTGCTGTTATGTAGGTTACTTAGAATCCCAGGTTTCTCTTTCCAGGATAGAAATTCAAATATGATTTTTAAATTTATTTTGGGGGAAAGAATTCTGAAATGTCCTAATTTTAACCATTCTGTTTTCCAATCTATTCTCTCTAGCAAGCCTTAGTTAAGAACATGAACACACAGTTTACAATTAATGCTTTCTAACAAAGGAAGGAGCAGGATTGTTATTTACATCATTAAAATCCCATAGTGGTACTAGAAAGATAGTTCAGTGGTTAAGACTACATTGGAGGGCAAGGGAGAAAAGGAGCGATGGTGGCCAAGATTGAGATATAAAGAGACCACCAACAACAAAAGGATGACATTGTACCATTGCAGAGGATCAAAGTCTGGTTCCTTACACCAAAGTTGGTAAATTCACAACCACCTGTAAATCCATCATCAGAGAATCACAAGACCTGTGCCTCCTTCATGGGCATCTACACTCACATAAACACACACACACACACACACACACACACACACACACTACACACACATGCACACACACACAGTACACATGCATACACACACAAAATAATTGAGAATATGAAGTAAATCTCATAAAATCTATATAAATAGATGGATTCAAGTCATGTGACAAAAAGAGAACCTATTGAGTGATAGGCTGAATAGTATCCACAAGAAAATCGGATCCCAATATCTGTGACTTGTGACTCTCTCTCTGCAGGGAGTGGGGTTAGGTTCATGGATTTTTGTAGATAATAACCTTTGATATTTGGTAATGCTAGTTAAGAATAGGGAGTTTCTTTGAGAAAAGAGACAGTTTAACAGAAGAAGAGAGGGTAAAATGTGATACTATTGGCAGCTGGGACTGTAGCAAGCATGGACATTAGAATTGGAATCAGGAAGGAAACATCTTAGCCTCCTGTCTTAAGAGGTAGTGCAGTTCTGCTGTCACTTTAAATTCAGCCCATTGAGCATGACTATGTCCAGTCTGTGAAAGACTATCTACTGCTATAGGCCACCAAGTGTCTCATCGCAATAGCTGAAAGACAGTTTATGTCAGATATGCTCAGAAGCCAAGGCTTCAGTGACAAGCATCTTGTGCTTGAAATTTATATAACTTAACAACAAACACATTTTCTTTATGTTTTTATTTTTCTCTCTGATGTGTGGAAAAATCAGATGGCTCATTGCATAGCAGTGTATAGAAACTAGAGGTTGAATCATAGAAAGTAGCCAGCAAGTTGCACCTTTATGAAAACTATTCCTCAGTAGGGTAACATTATAACCTGTATTGCTTTACCAAGGAACCTAGGGATTTCCACATTTTGAAGGTCTTTCTGAGCAGAGTTGAGTTTTCTATGCTGTATATAGACAAAATATTAATTCTGGTACTATTTATCAGATATTTTATAATTGTGCATTGAGAATGGGCTGTTAGGGCACCAGTGAGATGATTGAGTGAAACACAAGAATTCTCCTGGGCACTGGTGCATGCGCCTGTCATCTCAGCATTGAATGGGACTGGGTGGAGGCAAGTGTGCTGGCTGGCCAGCCTGGCTGAAATGGTGACCTTCTGATTCAGTGAACGATCGGTCTCGTCCGTAAGGCAAGTAGAGGATAATAGGGAAAGATACCTGCCATTGCACTCTGTGCTTTGTGGGTGACTAGGTGATCACACAGGCACAGACAGCAACACAAACATATGTAAAACACACAAATACACACACATGCACAGAGAATGATGTTATTAGTAGGTTAAGAAGTTATAGTGGTGATGAATTCTAGCATATTTGAACAGGGTCTAACCTTTTAGGAGTAATGGGGGTTGGTTGTTCTCAACATAGCCTCATGTTATAGAATTTGACTACCCGCAGGTTGTTTGTAGAAAGCACATTAATGCTTTTGAAGCTCTTTGTTAAAGTCTCATGTATCATGTAATTAACGTATGAATTCATTGAGAGAAAAATCTAAAGATACAGTTTGTTAGAATTTTCTTTTTATAATTTCCTTTGCTGATGTACCAACCAATATAAGAGAAAATATATATTATTCAGTTTCTTCTCAATTCCTACTTTCTTTTTTTAATTTTTCTTTTTTACATTAGTTACAGTTTATTCACTTTGTATCCCAGCTGTAGCCTCCTCCCTCATGCCCTCCTAATCCCACTCTCCCTCCCTCATCTCCTCCCATGCCCCTCTCCAAGTCCACTGATAAGGGAGGTCCTTCTCCTCTTCCCTCCGACCCTAGCCTATCAGGTCTCATCAGGACTGGCTGCATTGTCTTCCTCTGTGGCCTGGTAAGACTGTTCCCCCCTCAGGGGGAGGTGATTAAAGAGCCAGCCACTGAGTTCATGTCAGAGACATTCCCTGTTCCCATTACTAAGAAACCTCTTGGATACTGAGTTGCCATGGCCTACATCTGTGCAGGGGTTCTAGCTTATCTCCATGCATGGTCCTTGAATGGAGTATCAGTCTCAGAAAAGACCCTGGTGCCCAGATTTCTTGATTCTGTTGCTCTCCTTGTGGAGCTCCTGTCCCATCCAGGTCTTCTTGTCTCCTCCTTCTTAATCATAAGATTCCCTGCTCTGCCCAAAGTCTGGTTATAAGTCTCAGCATCTGCTTTGATACCCTGCTGGGTAGAGTATTTCAGTGGCCCTCTGTGGTAGGCTCCTGTCCTGTTCCCTGTTTTATTCCTCTTCCGATGTCTGCCCCATTTGCCTTTCTGAGTGAGGATTGATCATCTTATCAATAATTCCTACTTTCTATTCTTTTATCACTAGGTAACTTGAATTCATTTCCTTTACTAACTTTATGTAGTTCTTCTATACATTTCACTCTTTGGCAGGACTACTTAGGGATGTCTATATCACAAAAATTACAACTACTGGTGGCATAGTAGCATAGCCTTGTTATCCCAGTACTTAAAAGGTAGAGACAGAAGGATTGCCTTCTGTTCAAGGCCAGCAGAGACAATATACCGAGTTCAAAGCCAGCCAGGCTTACAAGAGGCCTGTCTCAAGTTAATGTACCACCACATAAAATCATGTGTAGTGACGTACATTTACAATCTATTGTCCAGGATGGAATGTATCTGAGCATTTCTCATGAGTACAAAATCATTACAGATTTTTTTTTTATTTTGGTAAAAGGATTTAGTAATATTTGTTTTATACTTCTATAACCTTACAAAATGAACATGGATGATTTTTGCTTCTTAGTCTCCAAGAACTACCAGGAGCATATTCTGTGTGGAGTAGTTGAAAATGTCATTTTTAGGGGTATGGGAATATAGGTTTTCTTCCATAATTGATCAAACCAAAGATACCAATCTGATATATGTAAGCACTTTCTTAGCAATGGTTTTAGGACTATTTGGGCAGGTAGAAATCACCATCTAAAGACAATTTATGGTTTCCAAGAAAGAGTGAAAGGGGGACATGTATAAAATACTAACTCATTCCAAATATGAATTTTTCTGGTTAAAAAAATTATTTTATTCAAAGGTTATTTCATTCTGAAAGAGGGAGGGAGAAGAGAAATAGTTTTTGTTTTGTTTTGTTGGTTAAATTTAACCTTACCTCTCCTTAGGTTTTTAGGTGTGATTTTTTTTTTTACATCTACGAGATAACCAAGATGAAGTCCAATATGCAGAATTTGTTGGAAGGGGTCGACGTTTTCCTCATGCAGACATGATTGCACGACCACATATCTGTAGAGGGGTCGGTCTACAGATTCCACACTCTACCATCATAGGCTAGGGGTTCCAGAGAACTTGAAGACATGTATTTCAAAGATAAAAAGCATGTCTTTGCTCGTCCCTGTAGAATCCATCTTCAAAGATTCTCAGTCTTCCTAGGCTGGACCTGCTGTGGCCTCCCATCACCCACTTCTAAAATCCAGGTGCCTGGAGATATAAGTTGTGTGGCTTGAGGCCTCTGGCTATTCTCTGATCTTCCAGAAAGCTCAGGAAAAAAAAATGTACCAAGAGAACTGCATGTTTTCTTGTTTTTGTCTTTTATTAATTTTGAGGTTAATTGTGAAACATACTTTTCTTTTCTTCTTTCATCCTATCTTCTGTAGAAAATATAGATAGGAAGTAGAAAATCTGGCAGAAGGAACCTGACTATTCTCTCCACCTGGAGAAAACTTTGACTATTGAAATTTCTTTTTCAGATTCAAGGATAAAGTTTTTGAAAATTGCCCCATTCCTTTTCTACTGCAAATTCATCTTGATGGTAAATATGAAAGGAGAGTTTGGGGATAATAACATATATCTTTTATACTGTAAATTACCACTTTTTTTATAGAATTAGTTCTTTGCAAATTTATGACTGTTTTAAATTTATCTCAAAATAATATTTAATATAAAATCTTTGCATTTAATTAATGTAAAATATTGCTTTATGTCAGATAATATACACAAGGACATTATAAACAGTGGTTGGTAAATAGAAAACATTCAAAAGTTATCAGATATTTGATCTTTATTAATAATTATGCTTTAACTCTGAACTCAAGCCAACAGTATATTACAAAAAATGATGAATTAATAATATATAACTAAAATTGGGGGGTTATATAATAATTACTATTGAAGACTTTTACAAAAATTGTTCATGTATAACCTAACATACAGGTGACATAAAGAAATCTGCTTAAATATTAAGATACGAAATGACTTTCATTTTAATCATAGACCGTTTGCTACTAATAGTTATAAAAATGATCCCCAAGAATTTCTTCTGGAATTATCTTATATATCTGAATAATGAGTCAATAGATTATTCTTTTTTACTTCTGCTCTCTTGATTTGTTCTCTATGTTTATTTTAAAAAGGAATTGGTACTTTAACATGGAAAGATACAAATTCAGGAATTTTTGAGATTAAGTGCTAATTGTTTCATTTTTGTTTATATAAACCTCTAACCACCATTTGTCATCATATCTTCACCCAAAATTTTTGTAAATCTTTAACACACACTCCCCTCACCCCACATTTAATATTTGACTTTAAGTCACTATTTGATATCCCAACCTGTATCATCAACCTTTGTGTTTTTGTCCTCTCTGCACCTGGCACTCACATTATCTAATATATTTTATTCCCTTTTTCCATCAAGTGATGGATTCTTACATCTCTTCTTTCTCCCTTAAATTAAGTCATTTTGTCAGAGAGATAAAGATGGAGCATTTTGGGAAACAATGCCACTTATTTCTCATGGAGATAAAAGCCAAGATCACTGGCTTAGGATGGAGGGAGAAAGAGAGAGAAAAATATTCCCTTGTTTCTTCTCTTCATTGGATTTTGGTTGATCAGTTAATTGCCTGGTGTCTTAGGAAGGCTGGGGAAGTTAATTCAACTCTCCCTAGAATGCCTCAGTTCAGCCAAGCCTTAGGCAATCAAGCATCTGCTAGAATCCTTTAGGTATATTGAAATAAGTTAACATCTACATTACTCTGAAGCAATGCTTTATGAAACTTGGTTCCTGAGACTCCTGCTGTAGAAGAAACAAGGGAGATGGCTCCAAAGCAGCTGCCTTGGCTCCACCCCAAAACAATTAGATAAAACTATATGAGTGTGGGAACCATGTACATTTTTAATGAATTGCTTGAAGGCTTTGTTGACACATTAAGATTTCAGAATCAGTAAGAGAAAATTTTGTTGCTCATAAACAAAGGCTACTAAATCATTATGTATACCAGGATACTCCCACTGGCATATGCTTGAGCTTCATACTACTTCTATACGAGGTTTCATCATTAATTGTATGTTTTGAAGACCAAATGTACTTCTGTAGTGGAAGCTTTAAAGGTGTTAACACTTCCTGTTCTTTGCTTTTAGGTTAAATGATAGTGTATAGCCATGATCTAATCAAATTATACACACAGACACACACACACACACACACACAGGCACACATACACACTGAGACACACACACATAAAATCTACCAGTGAATTTTTCCTACAAACCTCAGTCAAAGGTCTTTGTTCATCATGTTTGGCCCACAATTTAATTTAACTCCTACTCTATGCACTTTAAGCCCACAGTCTGCTCACCTGAAGTTTCAAAAAGACCCCATTACAAGGGAGATACAATATCCTGTGCTCATATTTAGCCAAGGCAACATAACAATACTTAGGAATATAAACACGAAAGTACCTAAAAGAAAACAATCAACACATAAAACTACTTGAAGTCAAATACATGATTGGTGTACTTTAATGTTAATCAACTTTCAAACCTATTTATATAACATTTTTAATAGAGCTATATGATTTGTACTACTTGTTTGGTTCATGTAAACTTTTAGAAATATCTGTAAATTAATAGTATAAGAAATATGTACAAAAGAATAACTAAAATTTTCAGTAATGTTCCTTGGATTGTCATATTTAGGAAATAAAAATTTAACTTTTATATTATTTGCATTATAGCAAATAATATTATTATAGCATCTTAACTTTATAGATAATAATAAAAAGACATAGATGTATGTAAAATCTGTTACTGATAATAAACTCTAGCAGGAACTTGTTTTATGAGCCAGTTTAAAAATGAGTTTGGAGGGATATCAGAAAAAAAAAAAATTTCTTAAGATTTGGTATTGATTGAACAGCATATGGTGTGGCAATATATAGTGGAATATTTTACTCATCATAGTTTATATACAGCTTTTATAAATTGCATACATTCATATATGACTTATCGTGCAAAAATCTCAGCATGTCCAGGGAAGAAGGCCAACTGATTCTCTGTATAAATCCCCACATATTATCTGGTGACGATTAAGAATTCATTCCCAGCCCTGTTGTTTGCCTAACGTGGACTTCAACTTTGTGTGAGCTCTTCTCGTTTACTGTCAGAGCACAAAACATTAGGAGAGCTTGCCTGAAATCAGGAGAGCAAGTAGAATACACAGATATTTTGGCTGATGGGCAGTGGTATATAGTAACGGTTTTAATAGCACTAGAGATTAAAGTGGGGGAAAGGCCATGATTCATACTGATAAACATCACTGAGGGACTATTGTAAAAAGAACTTAGGATTTGTCTCATTTAAAGGCAAAGGGTCATATTGAGAATCTTCTGCTTGCTATGTCTTTTGCTTGCTTGTCTTTTTTTTTTTTTTTTTTTTTTCTACCAGCAAAAGAAAAGGGGAGGGAGGAGATATATTAGAAGATGATAACCTTTGGTGAAGGTGGCCAACTCCTGAAGCCAGGCAGGACCGTTCTTGAATTTTAGAATTGTAGGTTTGTAAGTAATCACCCAGGCTAGAGTGATGCTTATAGATGGTGCACCGAATGATGCTTTTTGAAGCACACACGGTAAAGCCACTCGTTGTACTGTAAGTACCCTCTCACCCATGCTCCTGTAACTGAACACAATGAACTCATTGCTTACCAAGCTGGATTCGTGTGGAATGGTTTCTTTGGTCTGCTGTTCTTCCGTCTCAGTAAATAGGTTTGTTCTCTGTTACTCCTGGAAAAACAAAGCAACAGAATTCACTGTTTCCCGTGAGTGTTCCACGGGTGACTAAATTGTACAGACAAGTGGGGAAACACACACTTCCAGGAAATTGACAAGTAGAAAGAGTACGTGGCAGATAAGGATTTTTCTTGAGGGCCATTTTCAAAGTGATTTTAGTCACCATTTCTAATTGTAAAGGTATTATTAATAAGTATTATAGCTAATTGCATAAAATGGCCATATGATTGGCCTTGTTGATATAAACAGAACGCATTCACATAGAGAGTGCTAGATAAGAACAGAAATACAGTGGAAAAAAAAAAGAAATACAGTGGGGTAAAATGTCAATATTTGTCAAATAATTGAAGAGCAAAACTGGCTTCTCTTACTGGCTTATGCATTTTTCCATGCTATTTTAATAAAATATAGTTGTCCTGCAAAGAATTACCATAATGGATATGGCATTGTAGGGAAAGTCAATTTTTTGTTTGTTATTTTAAAACTGGACACATGATAAATTTGCATGCTAAAATGTATTTTCTTTTAAACTGTGCAAAAAGGAGCTGTTGTAGTTTTTTTTTTTTTTTTTCCTAAAAAATGGTAAGGTTGGATATTTTGTCAGTTCAAGTAATATGTGCTAATGTTTTTCTTAAGGTTTTTAATATTTCAAAGTTAGCTGAAGTTTTATTTGATAAATTGGAACATGTGAGGATGATAATCAGGGTGGGCAACCAGGCTTGCAACTGAGTAATTTTCTTTATTAAAAGCTATATATTATCTTAATATATTTCTATGTAACACAATTTTTAAATTAAAACGGTGCATATTTTTATTAAACAGAACATTATATTCAGTACAGTGACTCAAAAAGTTGTTACCTATTTAAACGCAGATTATATACATGCAATGTCAGCACAGAAGATAACAGAAATAAACTAATCACAGAGTGGTAACCTGAGAACTTAAAAAACCTGACCCAATTAAAAAAAAAAAAAAACAAAAAACATGTTCAGTGCTTCTCTTAAAATTATTTATTCTTACTCTCCTCTTACTGTCCTGTGCCTATTTAGTGAGTAGCTTGCAAACTGACAGAAGGAGGAAAAAGAAAAAACAGTAATGCCATTAAAGCAAATAAAATGAAGAAAATAAAAAGTGTTGGGAAAAAAATGAGTATCTCTCTGTGACAGTTTTTCCATGCTGCATCTGAAGTTGCTTTGCATTAATTAAGTGGCTGGCTAAAAAGTGAGCATTTACTAAACAGGACCCCTGCAGTCTGAGTGAGTTAATAGTGATTTGATGGTGTAAAATAGTGTATTCTAAAATACCCCTTAATAAGTTGAATATTTCACACATATAAGATGTTTTTGGAACGATTATATTAGGGATTTTGTTGAAGAGTAGATTAAAAGAGAAAACAAACACCCTTGCTTTCTCTGTCCCTCCTCCCCTATTTCTCTAGCTATCTGTATACCTATAGATCTTATTTTATTTTTTAATAACAAAATGAGCTATAGGTAGAATTTTTACTTCATCTGTGTTTGAGAAGAGGTAGAGCACACGAGAAAAGAAGAACACTATTGTGGACCATACGCATACAAACAAGAGTATGGGAGGAAGAAAGGGGGGGCAGAGACAGAGGGATGAAAGGAAGATGAAAGAGAAGAATAGAAATGTGCCTTTTGAACTTGCAATTTGAAAATGGTTACGAATCTCTTAAAGCCTTTGAATATTTCTCTGTTCTGTGTTTGTTATTACCAGCATTTTTCTGTTCAGGATTTCTTGTATATTAAAGGTCCATAACTCAGAAACTATCGAGATGGCTCTGCTGGCAAAGTGCTCACAGGCAGCTGTGAGCACTGGAGTTGGGGTTCCTAGAACCCTCATAAGAAGCCTGGTATGTGGTACACTCCTATTACCATGGCATAAGGCAGAGGCAACTTCTGTCTGTAGGTCATTGTCTAATCAAAAAAAATTAAAAAAAGGAATGGATGTATTTTGAGTTCGGCAAATGTCTCTATCATAAATGAAGGTGGACAGAGGTCAAGAAAAGAAGTCTGACATAAATGTCTGATCTCAAACTACATATTTAGACACGCACAACCATACACACATGAATGTGGCTTATGCATTTATCACTTGAAGAGGGACCACTCACACAAGACACACACAAAAATCTAACATATACCCAGAAAAAGCATATAAAATTAGAATTGACAAAATTGACTGAATATCTATGTGTGTGTGTTTTGGGTATAAAGCATTAAATAATACTCTACAATATAATAATATCTAAAGACCTAAGTAAAATATGACTGTAAAGAAGCCAACCAAAGATTTCTAAACTTCAAAAATGAGCAACGAGTTTGTCATGGTAGCTCATGCCCTTTTATTTCCTGTATATATATATTAATATATATATATTAATTAATATATATTAATATATATAAATTACAGTCTCTTCACTTTGTGTTCCAGCTGTAGCTCCCTCTCTCATTCCCTCACACTCCCACCTTCCCTCCCTCATCTACTCCCATGCCCTTCTCCAAGTCCACTGATGGGGAGGTGCTCCTCCCCTTCCATCTGACCCTGGCCTATCAGGTCTCATTAGGAATGGCTGCACTGTTTTCCTCTGTGGATCAAAGAGCCAGACACTGAGATCATGTCAGAGACAGTCCCTGACTCCCTTACTAGGGTAACCACTTGGATACTGAGCTGCTGTGGGCTACATCTGTGCAGGGGTTCTAGGTTATCTCATGTCTTTTTAATACCAGTACTTTAGAGGCAGAGGCAGGTATAACTTTTTGAGTTCAAGTCCAGCCTGGTCTACACAATGTGATTCTGAGGGGTAAAAATGAAAAGGATAAAAGAAAATAACCAGCCAAACAAAAAATTGCAACATTTTTTTCTCAATTTCTTGGTCATTCCAGCAGAACAAATTCTCAAATACACCATGGGAGTATCACACTTGTCATAGAGTGTCCAACCCTTTGAGTTGGCTTGAAACACTGTGTTTCCTTCATAATTATGACACTATAGTAGAGCATCAGGCAAGACACTCTTATCCTTGATGAGAGTTACATAATGTCAACTAGCAGGTTCATCAAATTTCCTATGTAATAGTCTCTCACTTTATGTAGATCGTCTCCCTAGCAGCATGCCAGATAATTCTGAAGGATATCCCACCTAGAACAGTCCTTCTCTACATTATACTCATTCATGGATCCAAAAATGTTCTATGTTAAAATTTCTGATAGTGCTTCTGGTTAACCATGTTTATATACTAGTCTATGCAGTCCTGTTTAAAATGTGATTTTGCTTGGTACTGCTCTAAAGATTCTGAAGTTAAAAGTCAACTATTTTGAGAGAGGGAGAGAGCAAGATGACAGTGAAAGATGATGCATGCAACGACACATTTTAAAGTTAAGGCTGTGGTGTTTCTGTCAAGCTGTGAAGCATTAAACCTAAAACATTATTCTTTACTTTCTCTCTCTCTCCCTCTCTCTCTTCTCCCTTCTCTTCCTTCCTTCCTTCCTTCCTTCCTTCCTTCCTTCCTTCCTTCCCTCCTTCTTTCCTTCCTCTCTTTTTTTTCTTCCTTCCTTTCTTTCTTTCTTTCTTTCTTTCTTTCTTTCTTTCTTTCTTTCTGTTTTTTTTTGTTTTATTTTGTTTTGCTTCTTGTTTTATGGGTTTTTGTTTGTTTGTTTGTAAAAGACCTTTAAGCCTAAGATCTCATATTGATGAAGTGGCCCTTCATCAGTGTTATGTTGTGTAAATGTTATGTTGATATGCAACAGCTCTTACTCCTTGGTGAGTCAATATTGGGGAAAAACTTCTGTGAGTAAATCTCCTAATTTTACTCCTGCAAAGGAAAGAGTTCCTGAGCTCTGGACAAACTCCAGTATCACAGACAACATATACTTCCCTTCCATATGATCGAAAATGATTAGAGAGATTAACGTGCGGATTCTAGACTAAGCCAGCTCTCAAATAGGAAGAAAATATCCACCAATTCATTTTAAAAATCACTGGAACCTGAGTCTATTTTTATCAATATTGTTTAGTTTTATTATAATCAGAATACATTGTTTGCAGAAAAATATTAATTTAGGTAGGTCTGAGGAATTGTCACCCAGTTAATTAATCCCATCTGCTATTTTACTGTCAGAGCAGCCACAATCTGTTTGCAGGGATTCAAAACCATAGAAAAGGCCCCATGAGCCCCACTAGCAATCTATGTCTACAGCAGATTCTGTCTAATACACATGGACTCAAAATTGAAAAGGTGACAATGGAAAAAAAAACTCTATCAAGATAATCTGCCTTATTTCATTTGTGTCATGAAAATTTATAAAATTAACTTTAAATATCATGACATTCAAAAACAGCCTAAACTGTGAAATTTCAGGGAAGGCAGTGAAAGGAGGTTCAGGAATATGATTATAATTTTTACTTCTGTTTGTAAAATGAAATTAGTGGTTTCAATCATTATTAAAATGTGGACTCCTTCCCTATTCCCTGATACTGGAATCACAAAACGCTCTTCCACTTTTCTGTTAACTTTGAAGTCAAATGCAAACCTAGACCTTATTCTCTACATAATACTATATTTTGAGAGACCTACTATTGGGTGTGTTGCTGAGAAATAACTCACATGTGACAATATAATGAGAGTGATTACCTGCATTATAAATTCCCCAAGTCAGCATATGGTGTCATGTATTCCCCAGTGAGTTTATGATTCAGGTGTGTAGGGAAATAAGTTAACGTTTCAGACATGCATTCCATTCAGTGTCTAGAAGCAAAAACACCCTACCCAAAATGACACTTTTTTTTCTTTTGTAGTAAAGAAAACATGACTATCACACATACTCAACATCATCATTGGAGGCAAGAATAAATATAATCTTGATATCAAGTTTCCTTTTAGATTTGTCATTATCACTTTAACAGCTGGTTGATGTAGAAGCTACCATACAAGTCATCAGGAAGTGACCAGTGACCAAATTTCACATGTAATTTTTTTATTTTAATTTTTTATATGAATTACAGTTTATTCAGTTTGTTTCCCAGCTGTAGCACCCTCCTTCATTCCCTCCCAATACCACTCTCCCTCCCTCACCATCTCCCATACCCCTCTCCAAGTCCACAGATGGGGGGGGGGGTCCTCTTCCCCATCCATCTGATCCTAGCCTCTCAGGTCTCATCTGGACTGGCTGCATTGTCTTCCTCTGTGGCTTAAAAAGGCTGTTCCCCCATTAGGGGGAGGTGATCTAAGAGCCAGACACTGGATTTATATCAGAGACAATCCCTGTTCCCATTAATAGAGAGCCCATTTGGAGACTGAGCTGCCATGGGCTACCTCTGTGCAGGGGTTCCAAACCATCTCTATGCATGGTCTTTGGTTGGAGCATCAGTCTCAGAAAAGACTCCTGTGCCCAGACTTTTTGGTGCTGTTGCTCTCCTTGCGAAGCTCCTGTCCCCTCCGAGTCTTCCTATCTCCCCCTTCTTAATCATAAGATTCCCTGCACTCTGCCCAAAGTTTGGTTATGAGCCTCAGCATCTGCTTCGATACACGGCTGGTTAGAGTCTTTCAGAGGCCCTCTGTGGTAGGCTCCTGTCCTGTTTCCTGTTTTCTCCTTCCTCCAATATCCGACCCATTTGCCTTTCTGAATGAGGATTGATCATCTTACCCAGGGTCCTCCTTCTTGCCTAGCTTCTTTAGGTGCGCAGATTTTAGTGTGTTCATCCTATAGTATGTGGCTAATATACACTTATGAGTTTGTATATACCGTGTGTGTCTTTTGTCTTCTGGGATTCACCCTGAGGCCGGCTTGCGGGGCAGTGTGTTGATTATGTTGACTGATGTTAGAAGATGCATCTAAATTGGGCAGGCTCTTGAGTGTTCTGGAGGGCTGGACTGTATAAACGGAGAAAGGAAGGAGAACAATACACATGCAGTTAGCCTCTGTCTCCCCTCTGCTTCCTGACAGTGGCTGCAATGTGATCAGGTGACTTGAGTCCCTGCCTCTGGGACTGTCCTATTGAACCTTGAAGTCTGGGCTACATAAATTCTTTCTTCCTTAAGTTGCTACCTTTCCTTTCCTGGATATTTTTTCAAATTCTTCTATCCTTTTGTTTTTCTCTAACTAGAGAGAAGTACTGTTCACACATGTGGGGTGAACTGTCTTGTATTCTAAAGCTTGTGTCATTTTCAACCTGTATGTTCATTTGCTTGATGGCTCTCCCTAGATACATTCAAAAATTAAAACCACCCACAATCTAATCACAACATGTTTGCCCTTAAAATAAACAATTTTATCTGTGTCATTATTCTGTTATCAGTTCATTTACTCTATCATCTGTATGATTCTTCTGAATGCCTTGGTGGCCCATTTGCATTGTCCAGTCACCTCAAATGCTAATTATCTTTGTGTCTTCTTTACCCAATACTCACACTCAATAAAATTAAGATATTTGCCCTGAAATTAAGTCTTTGAGGATAGAAACCACTAATGCCCAATGGTTTGACATGTCATGTCAAATATTAGTTGTGCTTTGGTTTTCTGTTAGGAGCAAAGCAAATATTTATCAATGTGTACACAGTGCTGAAGAATTATTAGATATCATCCATAGTAGTTGCAGGTGGTAGAATTTTGAAGCTAGATATTTGTTGAATGTAGTATGTTATTTTAGGCTTTAAAATGTGTTTTTCATAAACACTAATTTCATGGTCTTATCTATCAGACTTGGATTATATATTCTTTGATTCCTCTTCAACTCATGTTGGGAAAACTTTGTGGTACCAGAAAAAAAAATATGTTAAAAAATCTCAAAAATTGGACTTTTTAATTGAGCTATGAATTTGTTATGGATACTGGGTATGAATTTCCTAATTCTCAGGTCATGTGTGAAGTTATTTAATTTTAAGAAATCATATTTCTATTGAACACAAGTGTTTTTAGAAAACATTTCCTCAGCACATGTAAACAATAATAATAAATCAGTCCTTGTTGCCAAGAAATTTTAATTCTAGTGTAAAACAAAACCACGCTAAGCAACAAACAATAAACAGAATAAATCCTCACACTTTGCTATTTGTGATAAGTTTCAAATAGAAAGAGAGAGTAAATGTGTGTGGGTTGTGAACCTGAGGAATGAAGTTGCGTTCACAGACAGGGAAAGAGGACAAAATGAAAGTCTTTTGAAACTTCTTGCAGTTATTGTGACAGAAAAAGATAGATTGCAAGCCTTTCTCCTTCTTTCACAATCCAGGGTTGTATTTCTTTCTAATTTTTTTTTCTCTTTAATCCCAATCAACTCCCCTTCTAAGTACTGTGATAGGAAATCTGATGAGCTGAAGGAATGAGGTCCAAAATAGCCAATGAAAAAAGCCATTCCTAAAGAGTGAAGAGTTAATGGTGAATTTTTAGTAGCCTATCGACTCAGCTTCACTCTGTTACCATTTAAATGGCCCCGGATGGGACATGAAGCTTAACATATCACAAAACAGCTTGTAGGTCCTGGTGGTTGCAAACATTTTCTCATCAATCCTGGTTAGTCTCTTGAATCAGCAGTAGCAGTAGCAAGGGTAGTTGCAGCCTACCCTCAAAGATGCTTTCTTTGTTCTTTGGAAAGATGAAACAAAAAGCAAAACAATAAAAACAAAATGTTATGCAATTTGCTTTATTGTTTTAATACAAAAAAAAAAAAGCTCATACTCTGTCACTTTTTTGTGATTTGATAAGAACCAGCACTCTTTCTCCATTAGTAAATAACAATAAATGAATGTATAACTCACATGTCTGTGCCCTATTTTTCACTGGAACATGTGGGTCTCAAATGTTCATATATCTTTAATTTTATGTTTAGTTTTTATCTAGGTCAGAAATTTATCCAAAAATTCTCACATCTTTTTTTTTTTAGTCACATTAGCAATTGGAGATGTTTGTAAATATTGAAATTATATTTTGTTTGTGTATATCTCAGAGTGTCTGTACTATATTCAGGATCCCTTTGCAAGAGATCAACTTAGGTTTTGCAAGCAATAGCATTAACTTATGCCCTATATATTAATTTATTGTGTTCAGAAGTGAACCACTCTCCGCTTCAACATCTTAAAAGCATGCTCACTCCAACCTGTTATTGGGAGAACAAACACTCTACCTTTAATAATAGGTGCAGTTTATGCCTGCTGTTTCTGCACACACTCAGTAATCCCTCCATTCACTCTAGGAAATATCCCTCGTCGTATGATAAATGAAGTGGTCACCATGCCCATGATTGATATAAACCTGATGTCGTTAAGGACATTGTTCTTTAATGTGACTTCCGTGACGGTATTCATCTGAATCATCTCCTCTTTTGGAACATCCCCAGATCCTTTGAGAATTACTGCTGTCATCCTTTCTTTCTTCAACAATGTCCTGGATATTTATCCTCATTAGATGAAGGCTACCGCAATTGGTCTTTCTTCCTGTCTCCAACCTGAGACAGAACCTTTCTGTGCTTTGTGCTTTGGAGCAGCCAAACACCATGATGTCTCATTTATTCCCAGGCTCGCCTCCCTTAATGTTCACAGCATTTGGCTTTATGAGCATAACTATTCCCTGGATATTCTGTGCTGTGCCACTGAGATCTTGTGCAGATAGTCTTTTTCTGACAACGTTCTCATTTGCATATTCTTGGCTTCCTCATTTATTGCTTGCCCCCAGTCTGTCCATAACCTCATCAACATTTGAAAAGATTTTACCCTGTAATTGTCTCTTTACCATTGCTTTATATGAACCTTTGTTTAGCCTTGTTTGTTTCCCTCTGATCAAAATAGTATTCCCATTACATACATTTCACTATTTTGTTTTTATTTCCTCTAAAAGTTCTTAAGTTCTACCAGACCTGACACACTATGCTATGTTCCCTGCTTTCTGTTTGATTCTGTGCATACCTGTTCCATGGTAGGCATGTAAACATGTGTGTTGAGTGATTGTTTGAACCCTTTACACTACAACTCAATTCCCACCTCAGAAGTGACTCAAGCTAGGGACAGATGGAAGGGGAGGAGGACCTCCCCTATCAGTGGACATGGAAAGGGGCAGGGAGGAGAGGAAGGAGGGAAGGTGGGATTGGAAGGAAATGGGGGAATGGACTACGGCTGGGATACCAAGTAAATTACCTGTGATTAATATAAAAAAATAAAAATTATTAAATAAAAATATAAAATAAAACTACATTCTTATTTACTGTTCATTTTTACCTCTATTTTATATGGTTTAAGCAAGTGAGAGAGCCCCAAATCTCATACTTTTCATTTTCAAGATTTGCATTTAGTCTTTACTCTTCAACCCTGAAATTCAAGTTGTATCAATGTACATAGGTGACCATTAAAAGGTTATTAACTATGAGGGTTCTTTGATCAGTAATTGGATTATGATCTTTAAAAATATGGACATTCTGCAGCATGGGGCTGGCCTAAACTTCTGCTGTCACACTGTTCAGCAAAAATCATTCTCTGTTAACATACTTTTGTTAAGTCATGGACAATATCTGCAAAGTCTACTCATGTGAAAGTCAAACTGATCATATGGCATACTTACTACTCTTTTAAATGTTCAAATTCTGTCTTTCAGTGTTGGAGTGGTAGGAAGGCATATCTGTTACCTGACTTTTGCTTCTCTCCTGATTTGTCTCATGCCATGGTCAAAGAACACACACAACTATGATCCTGCCACAGTGATCTGCCTTCAATACTCTACTACATCTTCTCTATCTCCTTTCCAAGACTGACAGCACCCACAAAGAGCCATCATGTTCCAACCTGGCTTAGCCTTCCGTAGTCTCA
The DNA here is from genome assembly GCF_907164565.1 of Psammomys obesus. Classification (NCBI taxonomy): domain Eukaryota; kingdom Metazoa; phylum Chordata; class Mammalia; order Rodentia; family Muridae; genus Psammomys; species Psammomys obesus. Next base: position 15,570,323 of record NW_026588752.1, on the reverse strand, counting down.
AGGTCTTGGTAGCAATGATTCTTTCCTTGTTGAGCATTCCAAACTCATGTTGTAGTATTTTACATATTTTAAAGCGGTCTTTTTCTCTTGCTGATTTACTCTGTATTATACTCCCATTTAGGGCAGGGATGACTTCATCATTGTCTTCACATCTTTGACTCCTAGGAAATTGGCTGATCATAGTAAGTGAATACATTATCTGGCTTTTTATACGAGATGTAGGCATTTCATATTCTTTCCCCATAAATGAAAATATTCATAGCTAATCCCAGCTCTCAACTAGTACAGCCTATTCCATCTTTCCAAGACCACTCAATGTCCATCTACTTACTGTGCTACTAAGTTTCACTTATTTCTTATTTCATATATGTTTATATCTCAAAAGAATAATTCATACATGTGTATAAAAAATTTGTTCTCTCTCCTCTCTCTCTCACACACACACACATACACATACTTGCTACTTTTAGTCTATATTTTTATGCTTAACCTTACCTAAACTTACAACTTAAAATCATCTTCCTGAGCTCCATTTTGCAACACAAAAGATATATTTGTCCTTTAAGCTTTTCCTTTACTCAGTTTTAACTTTTCAGAGAATGTGCTTCAATTTGGATACTACAAAAAATATGCATTATGAATAAGTGATTTAAAAATATATTTATTTCTTAGTGTTCTGTAGGCTGAGAAGTTCAAGTTCAAGGCACCTTCAAAACAAGAATCTCAGATTCTTTTTCTTCTTCCAAGAAGGTGCCTTTGATGTGTCCTCCAACAGAGAAATGCTATGACATCACAGAGTTGATATAGGAAAGCAAGGAGCAACCTCTCTCCATGAAACTTTTCTTAATGTCTCAATTCATTCATCAAAAATGAGCCTTCATGACCTTTTTGCCTGCAAAACTCCACTTGCCAAAACTGTTGCACTAGCAATTAATTTTATCGCACAAATATGTTTATTTATTCGCAAGTGATTTCACACATTAATGCAATATATTTAGAACATATTCAATACTCACTCTTCTCTTCCAACTTCTCCTGGACTCTAACCCACATCATAATCCAGGCCTCTCTACCTCCTTTCTTCTCTAATTCTTCTTCTAAGTAACCTACAGAGTCACAGGATGATAGCACATGATTCTAATCCCAGGCACTCAGGAGACAAGGGCAAGTTGTGAGTTCCACTCCACTGTGGTTTATAGTGAGTTGCAGAGTTCCAAGTACAGAATAGTAACTACACAGTATGTTCTGTATGAAACAAACAGACGAACACTGACTGGAGTTACTACTGTCTAAATGTGCGTAGCTGTGGGGACATCCACTACCTGCCGTGGGCCAGTTAGGACACTTAGGAAAACTGACTCTCTTCTCTTAGCAGCTATCACCTGCCAAAACTCTCTCAGGTAGAAGACAGTCTCAAAAAGGGGTGGGTCCCCCTGAGCCTTGCCCAATCCGTGCATCTTGCAGTAGTAATTGGCTTCATGTGGCACAGGTGTAGTGCAGACACCTGCAGATGCTGTGAAGTTGTGAGTGCAACAGTCCTGCCACCTCCATCCTTCTTTTCTCCCTTCCTCCCTTCACTTGTTCCTTTCTCCCTCCTTCTTTCTACCCTCTTTTTCTTCCTTCCTTTCTTCCATCCGTTCTTTTCATATACATGAGATATGACATTGGTTTCAATAAAATTTGGTTTATTTCTGTTACAGTATTCTTTCAGTGTTAGCTTACTTCCACCCTCTATTCTTACCAGAATGAAACACATATTTTTAAATTTTATCCTATTTATATATTTATTTATTACAATTTATTCACTTTGTATCCCTGCTGCAGTCCCCTCCCTCATCTCCTCTCAGCCACACCCACCTTCAAACTTTTCCCCCTATGCCTTTTCCATAGTCCCCTGATAGGAGAGGACCTCCTCCCCTCCTATCTGACCCTAGCTTATCAGGTCTCATCCAGACTGGCTGCATCATCTTCCTCTGTGGCCTGACAAGGCTACACCTCTCCAAGGAGGAGGTGATCAAAGAGCCAGCTACTGAGTTTATGTCAGAGATAGCCCCTGTGCCCCTTACTAGGGAACCCACTTGGGGACTGAGCAGCTAATAGGCTTCCATTGAACAGGGGGTCTAGATGCTCTCCAGGAATGATCCTTGTTTGGAGTATCAGTCTCTGCAGCCCCCACGGGCCCAGGTGTTTTGGCTCTGCTGTTCTCCTTGTGGAGTTCCTGTCCCCTCCAGGTCTTTCTATCTCGCCCTTCTTTCATAAGATTCCCTGTACTCTGCCCAAGTTTGGCTCTGAGTCTCAGCATCTGTTTCATCTCCTTTTTGAATGATTGACAATAGTTATGGCCATGGGTGAAAATTTACCACTGAGATATTCTAAGATTGTAAAGTTTATTAGTTGTTTTTCCCCCTCTTATAAATGGAATGCAAGATACAAGTAGTCATATTTTATGACCATATTGGCATCCATATGAGATGCCCTGAAATTGTCAACCACCTTGGATAATGCGAAGAGACATAATGCACATGTCTATAGAAAGAAGATGGCAGAACATTAGTGTTTAGAGAAATCTGATGCAGTTGAGTTATATAATTCCCCAATTCTGGAAACTAAAACTAGATGTTTTATTACATAATACCCGAATGCTCCACAGTTTAGCAACCTATTATTGAATGTTTTCCATATTATTTGGGAAAGATTTTGTCCAAAATACCATGTTAACACATATCTATGATAATTATTTTCCTGCTTTGTCCATTTTTCTGAAGAAACTGACAACTGCAGCCTTGCCAGGTCACAGAGGAAGAAGATGCAGCCAGCCTCTATGAGACCTGATAAGCTAGGGTCAGATAGAAGGGGCAAGGTCCTTCCCTATCAGTAGACTAGGGAAAGGGCATAGGGGGAGAAGAGGGAGGGTGGCTGGGCCTGGGAGGTGATGAGGGAGTGGGCTGCAACAAGGATACAAATGGAATAAATTGAATTAATTAATAAATAACTAATTTATATGAATCCCTGGGGCTAGGAAGGTGGTTCAACAGTTAAGAGCACTTGTTTTTGCAGAGAACTCGGGGTTTTATTCTCGGCACCACATGGTGGCTCACAACCTCTATAACTACAGTTCCAGGGAATTTGGTACCCTCTTCTGATTTGGCCTTAGGAATGCATGTGGTATTCAGACATTTGTGCAAGCAAAACACCACACATAGAAAATAAATAATTCTTTGTTAAATATATATATATATATATATATGAATCCACTATAATTATTGAGTTAATTGATAGAAGTTAATAGAAATAATTTAAAATAGCATATATGCTGTTTGTACTTCATAAAATATTGGTGAGATTTAAAATTATACTTCATCTGATAGGAAAATTTAATTGAATGTGGGAATCAGGTTGTGTGTATTCTTTTTCTCATTAGAGCACTAACAGTGAACATTGGTAAATGATATAGATGTTTTCCTGTCCTATTTATCAGTTCAGTCAATTGAGGATTATCAGGTGTACATTCTAAGTGTTTTCTGTAAATTCTGATTTTATTTTAATTAAGGCCAAATGATGGTTGTAATACCTTGACATTACAGTTATATGCTTTCCTAAATGCGTTTAAGGAAGAAAAGGAAATAGGAATAACAATAATATGGCAATAAGAATATTCCAAGCAAAACTTGGAAAATGTGAACACTCATATTCAGTTTCAATTCCAAGTTCTTTCAGATTTCATAATGGTTTCAAATAATGGCAGATGTGCAGGGCATATATTGAGATGGGGATTTTTCAAATTGCAACTTCCACAAACTTGGCAGGCAAAATTTGACATTTGATATGATATTGGGTTTTTTTTTTTTTTAATTTGGTATATAGTCTCAAGTGATCAGGATGGTAAGTGCCTTTAATAGTCTACTCTTTTCGGCTATGAAGTCAGTTTATAAAAAATGAAATTTTGAAAAGAAATTATTAGTAACCAGGCTCTTAATCTGACACCTGACTGTAGGCATTTGCTGTTAATTGACAGTGAAATGAAATGTAGATAAGGCACCTGTCTTAAAATTAAGAACTGGAGTAGAGCAGGACATAGTCGGCCTGCATTTAAGTATAATACATTTCCTAAGCACCTATTACACATCACGTACTCCTCAAAGCTTTTGAAATGTACTAGCTCTGGGTGAAACTACAGATATATATTGGTTGTAAAAGAAAAATGGAAATAAGAAAGAAAAAAATCAACATACATATGTCAACCAATGTGAGTGGGATTACATTGCCAAATGATGGGTAGGACAGATTATGAAAATAAAGTGTTCATGGTTCGCCTTATTGAGAAGATAGTATTTGAATATTCACATTAATGAAGAAAAATTACCTAAACAGATACGCACATGAAGAATGTTTCAAGTAGGAAGTGTTGTTGGCACATGCAGAAAATATATACAATTTATTTACGGGCTTGTAAGGATATTGTTCAACAAATATAAGCTAATCAAGCAGGTTGTAGGAGATACCCAAACACAAATAGGTGATGAATGGTAGGTAGACTATATAAACATTTGGAGATCTCTGCAACCTGTAACTAATACAGTATTTACTCTGACAGAAACAAAGAACCTTTAGAGGAATGATATTATACACTATGAATTTGAAGAGAATAAGCCTGCCCTCTCTGGTACTGAAGGAATAGCCAATAACCCCATGATGGAATGGTAACAGCAGTTAGACATGGCACAGTAGGTCTAACCAGGGAAGGGCAAATCAGAAATGGTTTTGATTTGAATGAGTAGGAATTCTTGATGAGTTAACAAAAGAAAGTAAGGCAATATCAAAACCAGAAATGATCACCAAAGCTTTTAGTCTTGGAAAGAAAGATTATGAATTTGAAACCTATTGTGACAAGAGTCAAATTTAAAAGCAGATTAAGAGTTTTGAATATATAAATTTTGAAGTTTGTGTTATAAATCCAGATTCAACTGTTGATTAAAAACCCTAAAGACATGCAAAGGTGTATACTGAACGTATAAGTTATAACATTCAATCTCAAATATAAATTAAAATAATACAAAGCAAAACGCTAATCTGTGAAACTTAAAAAAATTGAAAATTCAATACAGTCTATTGGCAGGATAACCTAGCCTCATACTCATTATTGTTTACACAAATGTAAATTATATAGAAAATAATTATCAATACCTAGCAAAGTGTGACAAAAACATTTGTTCCTTAATCCATCACTTAACTTTGATTACTTCTCCTGAAGATGTGCTCAATGGTTATCCATGATGCTGCAAATTGTAATCACAAAATATGTGGATTATTTACAGTTTTTTATGGTTCATAGGATGAACCATAAAAGCAAAGGCGTATACAGTATTTTAAAACAGTAAAACTAAGTAAAAAGAACTTTGACACAGAATGCTTTCCAAGAGAGAATTTATGTGGAGATAAAGGTACAAAATAATATTGTGTGGCTTCTGCATTTCACATGGGGATTAAGCATAGATATGCTTATCATTATAAACCACATACAGGAGAATGAACAGAGAAACTAAGCATTCCAAAAAAGTAAAACTAAACACAACCCAGTGAGATTAGTTAAATACATGTGCTAGGGAATATGGAGAAAATTTTAGGACAGAAAATATATTTATACTTAAGATTTTGTATAGATTTTTTTTTATCTCTTTCTGGAAACAGTGTTGGTATTCTGCTTTGTAAAAATGAAGATCAAAAACTCAAGTGACAACACATCCTGAAGAGGATGTGGAGAAAAAGGAATCCCTACTGGTGGGAATGTAAACTTGTACAACCACTTTGGAAATCAATCTGGAGCTTTCTCAGACAATTAGGAATAGTGCTTCCTCAAGATCCAGCTATACCACTCCTAGGCATATATCTAAAAGATACTCAAGTATACAACAAGGACATTTGCTCAACCATATTGAGCAGCTTTATTCATAATAGCCAGAAGCTGCAAACAACCCAGATGTCCTTCACCCGAGGAATGGATACAGAAAATGTGGTACCTTTACACAGTGGAATACTACTCAGCAATTAGAAACAAAGAAATCATGAAATTTGCAGGCAAATGGTCAGATCTAGAAAAGACCATCCTTAGTGAGGTATTCCAGAAGCAGAAAGACACACAGGGTATATACTCACTTATAAGCAGATATTAGACATATAATATAGGATTAACATATTAAAATCTGTATGCCTAAGGAGGCTAATCAAGAAGGAGGACCCAGGGTAAGATATTCAATCTTCATTCAGAAAGGCAAATGGGACAGACATTGGAAGAGGGAGAAAACAGGGAACAGGACAGGATCCTATCACAGAAGGCCTCTGAAAGACTCTTCCCATCAGGGTATCAAAACATATGTTGAGACTCATAGTCAAGTTTTGGGCAGAGTACAGCGAATCTTATGAAAGAAGGGAGAGGTAGAAAGACCTGGAGGGAACAGAAGCACCACAAGGAGAGCAACAAAACCAAAATATCTGTGCAAAGGAGTCTTTTCTAAGACTGATACTCCAAACAAGGACCATGCATGGAGATAACCTATAACCCCTGCAAAGATGTAGCCCATAGCAGCTCACTGTCCCAGAGGATTTCCCAGTAATAGGAACAAGGACTCTCTCTGACATGAACAGAGTGGCTGGCTCTTTGATCAGCTCCCCCTGAGGGTGGAGCAGCCTTTCCAGTCCACAGAGGAAGACAATAAAGCCATTCCTGATGAGATCTGACAGACTAGGTTAGGTGGAAGGGAAGGAGAACCTCCCCTATCATTGGACTGGGGGAGGGGCATAGGAGAAGAAGGAGAGAGGTGGTTGGGGAGGGGCCTATACCTGGGATACAAAGTGATTAAACTGTAATTAATAAAAATAAAATAAAAATTATAAAGAAAAAAAAGGAATCTTATGAAAGAAGGGAGAGATAGAAAGACCTGGAAGGAACAGGAACTCCACAAGGAGAGCAACAGAACCAAGAAATCTTGGCCCAGGGGTCTTTCCTGAGACTGATACTCCAACCAAGGATGGTGCTAGCTCTGCACAGATGTAGCCCATGGCATCTCAGTCTCCAAGTGGGTTTCCTAGTAAGGGGAACAGAGACTGTCTCTGACCAAACTCAGTGGCTGGCTCTTCGGTCACCTCCCCCTCACGGGGGGAGCAGCCTTGCCAGGCCACAGAAAAGGACAATGCAGCCAGTCCTGATGAGACCTGATAGGCTAGAGTCAGATGGCATTGGAGGAAGACCTCCCCTATCAGCGGACTTGGAGAGGGGCATGGAAGGAGATGAAGGAGGGAGGGTGGGAATGGAAGGAAATAAGGGAGGGGGCTACAACTGGGAAACAATGTGAATAAACTGTAATTAATATAAAAAATAAAAAGGAGATAAAGAAAATTCACACAAGATACCTGTGTCTATTGTCCTTGCCAATCAGGGGTCTTTAGCAAAACAAATGTAAATTAGGGACATGCAATCCACACTAAAAATGTAGCTACCAATGCCTTTCTCGAAAGTAGTACATTGTCTACTACAGTTTTTGTACATGTATGGATAAGATTCAAACTTTGTGGGTTTTTTCTCATTTTTGTTTTTTCTTTATTTCATTATTGTCTGTATTGCTATTTTTATTTGCGAACTTGGTAGTAGCATGATCAAAACCCAATTCAGCCATAATAAATCACTGGTGGGAAACATTTTTATTTTACTATTGTGAACAGTTTTTGTACTTGTGCCTGAATTCAAGGCTCCTTCCACTTTCTCTGCTACATGGGAAGGACTGTACAGAACTATTGTTTAGTCTTTAAAGGCTTAGGGCAGTGTTTCTCATCCTGTGGGTTGTGACCCCTTTAGAGATTGAATGACCTCTGCACAGGGGTCACCTAAGACCATCAGAAAACACAAATATTTATGTTACGATTCGTAACAGTATCAGAATTACTGTTATGAAGCAGCAAAAAATAATTTTCTGGTTGGGGCGTCACTACAGTATGTATTAAAGGGTCACAGCTTAGGAACCTTGAGAACCAGTGGCTTACTAGCACTTCCCAGTGACACCATGGAGCTCTGTAAATCCCTTAGGTAGGGAGTTGCCAACTCCATTCCAATTCTGTAGCACAAGCTGAACTCTTCCTGTTTCCGTCTGGTCTTGAAAGTGTGTTGGTACCTCTGAGCTGGGAGAAACCGGTGTATGTAATTTCAATGTCCTGTTTCCTCTTTTATCCTTCATATTGCTCACACCTGTAGCAACATGCCTCCTTCTTCACTGACAAACAATTTCAGTCTATCCTCTTATTGTTTTTTTTTTTTATTGGGGGGGGCGTTTAGCCTGAATTTTGTCAATTACTTATGATTTTTTAATGCTTTTATCTTTTTAATTGTTGTCTTAAGTTTTTATCTTTATATTTTTGTCCTATTCTTGTCAATGCTATTTTTTTTTGTTTGTTTGTTTTGTTTTGTTTTGGTACAAGATTTGGTAATAGAAGAAACTAGATGATGGACATAAAATCTTTTATCTTTTTTAAGATAAATGTTTAATGCCATGCATTTCTTCCCAGCACTACTTTATTTCATCTCAATAATTTTAATTTTGAAGATTTTATTTTCATTAAGTTCAAAGTAGTTTGTAATCTTCCTGACAACTTTCTTTCTGGCCTATCACTAATTTGGAGTGTCTGATTTTTCCAATGTTTGGATTGGATCAATTTGTTATTGATTTCCCAGCCTTAATTTCGTAAATGTCAAAGTTTACACTTGAAGCACCTTTACATTTTAATGTAATTTTTATTGCTTATGCCCAGAATATGTTCTTTCTTGATATGTTCCATGAATACTTGAAATCAATGTGTGTTATCTATACTTTTTTTAAAAAAATTGGAGTTGAGTCAATAGGTTTATTATTGTTATTATTACTAATTACAATTTATTTATTTATTTTTATCCTGGCTGTAGCCTCCTCCCTCATCCCCTTCTGGTACCACCCTTCATCCCCCTTCTTCCCTTATGTCCCTCCCCTAGTCTACTAATAGAGGAGGTCCTCCTCCCCTACTATCTGACCCTAGCCTATGAGATCTCTGGACTGTCTGGATCTTCCTTCTCTGTGGTCTGGTAAGGCCACCTCACCAGGGGGAGGTGATCAAAGAGCAGGTAACCAAGTTTATGCCAGAGACTGCCCCTGCTCCCCTTACTAGGGAACACGCATAGAGACTGGGCTACCTATGGGTTACATCTGAGCAGGGTGTCTAGTTCCTCTCTATGCATGGTCCTTGGTTGATTCATCATTCTCTGGAGCACCACCAGGGCTTAGATATTTTGGCTTTGTTGGTCTACTTTTTTTTATTGAAGTCATCTACAGATTTTAATTACAGTTCACCAGTTGGTAGTTTGGATCATCTATACATACACTGTTGATTTTCTACCAAAATATTGTACCATTACTGCACAGACATGTTATGGTCTCCGAATATGTGATTAGGAGTTTATTTTATGTACATTTATTCTTTCTGTTTTATCTTTGTATATTTTATGAGTTCTTGTTAGATAGATACACATGTAAGATCATCTGATATTTGGTAACTTATTTTGTAATTCATTATATCTGGTTTTATGGTGTCAATAGTCAAGTAATCTCTACTTTCATATTTTATTCATGTATTCACTCCTTTTATATTTGTATATTCATGTGTAGAATGTGGTTACAATGTATGTACTGTTTAGCTGGTGGAAGTCAGTACTATCCTTCCATGATGTAGGTCCTGATGTAGGATTCTGGTTATCAGACATGGCAACAAGTGCCTTTGCCTGCTGAACCATCATGCCAACTCCTTACCTACTTCTTAAAATTTAGTGTATGGCATATTAATTTCTATTATTTTATTTTAACCTATCTTTATAGATTAATGGAAGCTGTTTTTCTTGTATGGTGCATATAGTCTAAAGAACCCATTTTATCCCTTTTCCATGACATTTTCCATGATTTATGTTTGAGACAGTTCAATGAAGCTGCTACTTGTTTTATATTTAGGGGTTCCACCATATTTTTGACTGCAGCTCTTTATGTTTATTATTGTGGGACTTAGTCTAATACCTCTTTCTTTCCTTATCTTGAATTATTCATGGTAGAATCATTTTATTTTGTTTGCACAGTCCTTGAGGTTAAAACCAGGGTCTTTTGCACATGCTAGTTATACACCCACCACAGAGCTCTATCTTCAGCCCATAGTTCTCCATTTCCATCTAATGTGTTACATCTTCCTGTGATGTGCATAGCATTTTGTTGTGATTGCTGCTCTTGAGATTATAATATACGCATTTTGCATTTCTGCACCTTAGAATCAATGTTTAAATGAATTGTAGGAATCTTACTAACAGATGAAACCCTTCAACCTCCGTTGTTTATATTATCATTGCATCACATATTACATATACATATATTGGCAATCACACTGAAAAATGTTAAATTTCAACTGTTAAGCATTATCATATGCAATCAAATGGAAATGAATAGTATATTAAGTTGTTTCAGATTTATGTTTTGTTGACATTCCATTGTTAGTATTAAAGTTTGATATTATTTCCATTCTATCTGAAAATATTTTTTTTCAGTAATGCTTATTCTATTTTTCTTTCACTTTAGAATGTTTTCAGTTTACCTTCATTTCTTAGTTTTTGAGTTTGAGAGATATTCCCTCCTATATCTTCATGATATTGTAGTCTAAGTGTTGGAGAGCTGGCTTGGTGATTATGAGTGCTTGCTGTCCTTCCTGAGTACCTAAGTTCAGTGCCCAGCACCAGTATTCTCCAGTTAGTAACTGCATATAATACCTGTATAAGGCTATTCAACAACGTATTCTGGCATCTACAGGCATCTGCATTTAATGTGTGTGTGATCATACATGAATACACACAATTGAAAATAAAAAAATTAAAAGGTGATATTTTATAAGATATACATACAAAAGATTATGTATATAACATATTATCTATACATTTATAGATAAAAACGGCATGGCAGTATAAAGGGGCTATTATTTTGGAAGCAGAAAGAGATCAATAGGAGAGCAGGGGAAAAGATAGGGTAATGTATTGGGTGAACACAGCCAACGGCCATAAAATAATTAAAATGCCATTGTAAAACTCTTGACTTTGTATTATTAATATATGATATTTTTTAAAACACTCCTTCCATCCATCTGTCTGTCTGTCTTCTTTTGATTTCCTCCCCTCTATCTTCAGTGGATTTATTTTGTTTTATTTCACTTTGTATTTGCAAAGCCTCAGAATTCTGTAAGGTTATTATTAATTTGGTTATGGTTTCTCATCACTTCCTCTGGACTTCAATTATAGATATATTAGAGATTTTTATTAGTTTTCCATATCACTGAGTTCAGCTTTATTTCAGCAATATTGTTTCTTGTTGTTGTTTTTCAGATTCATTAGTCTTATCAATAAATCTTCAAGTTCACTCTTTTGCATCTGTTTTGCTGTTAAACCCATTTGGCTCCTTTATTGCAAGTGACACATCCACTCTAAGCCATTTGTTAAGGTTTTTTTTCCTATCTTATTCAGCAATGATCTCCAGTATTTTGCTAGACATTTGTATAATGGCAACTCTTAGTCTTATGAAACTAGTGCCATCTCACCACTGGTGTGTATTGACTTTCTTCATAACTTATATTATTCTTTTTTGTTTATATGCTGAATAAGGTTTAACCTATCCCTCGACATTGTGGATAATATATAACAATACTGTCAGGCTTACTTAAATCTCCAAGGTGATGTTTATATTTTCATTACATTTTTATTATTCTAGTTAGGATTAGAGACGACGTTCTAGTCTGCTTTCTGTGGATTGATTGTAATATGAGTTCATTTTCCAAAGTATTTTTAGCCACATTTTACTCTGTATTTTGGTGAATGGTAAACGTACTTATTCGTGTTTCACAAAGCCTTTCTCTGCCAAGGAGTACAAATTCCAGAATGCTCTGTTTGTACTAAGGATTATATGACATGCTATTGGGCTTTATGTTCATGCTTCTTGTTTCTGTAATCTCTCCTTCACTTCCTATTTCACTGATTCTCCTCATTTTTGTCCTTTGATAGAAACATAAAGGACAGTTATGGCATTTTACCATAATCTTATTTAATTCCTCCCATAAACATGGCCAAACAATAGAAAACCAGCGAGAGAAATAATAACGTAGTACTGATTGGATCCACATTCTCAGAGCCATATTTGTCAACTGGACAAATATGAGCCCTGTAGGACTCTATTAATGTTGGGGGCAAGTTTGCTTGTGTCCTGAGGGAGAAGAGAAGAGAGGAGAGAAGAGGAGGAGGGGAGGGGAGGGAGAGGGAGAGGGAGAAAGAGAGGTAAAGGGAGGAGAGGTAGAGGGAGGAGAGGGAGAGGGAGGAGAGGGACAGGGAGGAGAAGGAGAGGGAGGAGAGGGAGAGGGAGGAGAGGGAGAGGGGGGAGAGGGAGAGGGAAAGGGAGAAGGAGAGGAGGGAGGGGGAGGGGAGGGGGGGGGGGAGGGGGGAGGAGGGGAGAGGAGAGGAGAGGAGAGGAGAGGAGAGGAGAGGAGAGGAAGGGGAGCAGATTTTTATACTTCCTATGACTCTAAGATGTCTTCTCTATACCAGATCTAGATCAAGAAGTCTTCCCCCTGGAGCTTTCTCTGTCTGTGCACTAGTACCAAATCCTGGTGAGCTGAATTTGGATAGTATTGAAGGGGAAACATCTAATCTTTATGCCTATTCAATGATGCTTTGAACTCTGTTCTTTTAGTCTGAATCCTTCTGACGTTGCTTCCTTTTAAGATTTCATGCCAGGGTTCTCAGAGGGAGAAACAAGAGAAAGCATGCTTTGATCACCTCCCCCTGAGGGGGGAGCAGCCTTACCAGGCCACAGAAGATGAATGCAGCCACTCCTGATGAGATCTGATAGACTAAGATCAGAAGGAGGAGAGGAGGACCTCCCCTACCAGTGGACTTGGGGAGGGGCATGAGTGAAGAAGGGGGAGGGAAGGTGGGATTAGGAGGGGAGGAGGGAGGGGTTTATAGGGAGATACAAAGTGAATAAAGTGTAATTAATAACAAAAATAAAATAAATAAATAAGTGGAATTTGAGAGAGAGAGAGCATGATCAGTTTCTCAGAAACAGAAACAGAATTTGAATCCAAAATTTACCACCATTATAGACAGAAAGGCATTTTTCTCCTGCAAAGCATTCATTTCAATTCTGATGTGGTATACATTGTTTTCATTTACTCAATAAAGGATAACATTTCTTAAATTTTCTAAGTGTCTTGCAGGTCCCTTTCTCTTTCCTGTGTGCATTAATCCCTGTATTTAATGGCAGATTTCTGTTTATCATTGAAGGCGTTATCAGAACTGTTGTCTTACATACTATATGCTAAAATGAAATGTCTTATCCCTGTCAGGTTGAAAATTTTTGTGTTTTGTAGATGCATGACTGCATGTAGAAATCTTTGTGCACTGTCTATTGGTGGATGCATGGATTGATGGTGGTAGGGTGATAAGTCAATAGAAGAAATACATAAACTGGCTTCTAAAGTGAGCTGTATAGCTATTTTTCACTTTGAAGAGATGTAGGATATTGGTGAAGATAATTTTTCTTTCATTCCTCCGTCCGACAAGAGCCATCATTCTGGTGTTCCTTGGAGCAAGAGGATGTTTCTTAAGAGCAACTTAATACTTTTTTAAAAAGAATGAGAAAATGCTGAATCATCAAAATATGAAAATTATTCTGATTTCCAGAATATTTCAATATCTCAAAAGATTACTCTGTAGTGTATGAAATTAAGTACTATTATGCAGAGAATTCAAACTTCAAGTGGGTCATAGGTGGAGTACACCGGGAAATTAGAGACTCCTGAAATTTCATTTGGCCTTCAGGAGACAATTCAGGTTTTGATAGTAGGCTGCATTTATGACTGCCCTATTCCCCAATCTCTTCTTCTAAACTACATTAGGATAGGAAAGATTTTCATCTGAAATTTTGACATTTGGAAAAAAAATAAATTGCCGTATAAGAGACATTTAATATTTTGATTCTTCGTGCTCTTAGTGTGCTACTGGAGAGCATGAACAGTTCTATAGTTTGGTGGGAGAAATGGCTCTGAATAAACTTAGAGAATTTAGAGAATTATTTATTGCTCAGGAACATCTAATTACCAATCATCAAAAAAGGTCTCTTAGAACATGATAGAATTATTAAGTCATGCCAAATGTGGTTTGTGTCCGGAAAGCATTTCAAAATTACAGAGACGTTTTCTCTTTGCCAGGTAAATCCCTGTGAGAAAATTAATCAAAGAATCTTGATGGGCATGGTCTATAACACTCTTAACTTCAGCTACTGGGAAGACTGAGGCAGGAGGATAACAAGCAGTTCAGGGACACTGTGGGTTACTAAGGGAGACTCTTCCTGATATTAAAAAAAAATTATAAATGGGCCATGGGTTTAGTGTTATGGCAAAATGATTGTCTAATACACAGGAGAACACTTGCCTATTTACACAATCTAATTCTCCAGTTCTCTGTTTCTAAAACAAAAACAATAGCGCCGATTCAGTGCAGCTGATCTGAGGGTCAAATGCCAAAATAACTAATAAGTGCTGCATTAATATTTTATTCTGACTCTAAAAACTGACAACAAATTTGTGGCTTAACATATGTCATGTGTATTGTCTTATAATTCTAAGTTTTCTCTTGATCAAACTTAGGATAAAACCCAGGTTTTAGGAGGGTACTTTATTTTTCTGGAATTTTAGAAAGAAATTATTTCTCCAAGCTTTTAAAATTCTAGAGACTGCTTTACTGGTTTTTACCCCCTTCTTGTTTCTTGAATTATATCTAGCAATCTAAGACGAAGTCCTGCTCATACCCATTATCTCTCACATTCTTCTCTTGGAATCTCTATTCCATTTGTTAAGGAATCCTGTGCTGGCATTGGCCCTCCCTGAATAAATCAGAATGATCCAGTCATTTTATTTTCACCTGACTAGTGACAGATTCTATTGGCCCTCTTGGTTTCACTTTTCTATGAGATCTAGCTAGCATGTTCATATACACTGGGAATTAGCATGGGGACAGTTTTGTTGGCAAGGCATTATTATGCCTGTAATTGCTAATTATTACTGATAGTCTTCGGGGTTTGTTTTGGTAACCATCTGTAGAGGCAGCAATAGTCTTAGCATCACTGTAAACTTGTAATAATTAAATGAGCTAGTAGAAATAAAACAGCTGAAACAGCTTTTAGTAGATAGGACTCATTAAATAGAACCTGGAGGGTAAATTTTCACTCAGGGAAATGAAAATACTGAATTTATAGATTTCAAATTGTGCTCAGAATGATGGTGCACTCACGTAATACCAGCACTTGGAAAAATAAGGCATGAAGATCAGGAGTCCAAGGTCATCCTAGGAAGGAATAAAGAAAAGAAAATTCAAACCTCAAGTTATAAAAATTAGCGATTATGCATTGTTATTAACACTTACTGAGAACATAAATTTAGTATGGCTATTGGAGGTATTTAATCATAGTCTGTCTCATCTCTAAAAAGGGTTAATAATAATACTTCAGAAAATTCTTAAAACTATAAAGTTAGAAAAAATATATAAACACTTATAGTAATGACTGAGACCTAGGATAGGGTCAATAACAAATTAGTTGTTCTTGGAGCTGGTAATAAATACTTTTTTAAGTCAATCATCTCTGTGATCTGGAGCTTTTTCTCAAAAGACTTCCTCTGGGAAGATTGATGACTCTTGGAATTATCGTTGTTCTGTGAGAAACCTGGGAAATTGCGATGGACTGATGGATTCAATCTCTAAATAAGATTACTCCCCACCTGCACGATTCTTACCTTTTCCAGAGACCCATTGAGGTTTTAGTGCAAAGCAAAGATAAACGGGCATTCTTAGGCTGACCATAAGCCAAGCGTGGAGGGCATATCCTTGCCAAACTCACATGTACTGAATTCACAGCCAATTATGCAAGCTGTAGGAGGCTGAACAATCTGCAGAAGGTCCTGGGAATCATCTGGGTATTTGGAGACTTTCACGCCCATCCTTATTCGTAAGCCTCCCTTGCTGACCTCCTCCCAGTGAGGACATATCATTTATGGTGAATAAAACGTTGCCAATAAGTTCATAAATTTTTGCTGGAAATTCATCCAAGATCACTGTTAGAATGAGCCAATAGAAAACTCTTCTTTTTTTCTTCTATTGACTGTAATATTGTATGTCTAAGTCATCGAGTCTTACATTTAAATTTTATTACTTAATGACATCCTAATTTTTTGTTTTCATATCTTGCTTCTTCCATCAAATATGCTATTGATTGCTATATCCACCTGGAAACTATTTGTTAACTACTACAGTTTATCTCATCTGTAAA
This sequence comes from Psammomys obesus, assembly GCF_907164565.1. Taxonomy (NCBI): domain Eukaryota; kingdom Metazoa; phylum Chordata; class Mammalia; order Rodentia; family Muridae; genus Psammomys; species Psammomys obesus. Next base: position 15,553,911 of record NW_026588752.1, on the reverse strand, counting down.
TTGTATATCTATCCATTTTCAAACTTGTGTTGATCACTTCATGTCACTTATAACATTGTATTCTATAATTTTTACTTTCTATCTGACCAGCTATGCAAAGGTCTACCTAAAACAGGATATGCAGAATATGGTATCTTTTCTTTTCAAACTGTGTCTGTTATTTCTGTGTTTGAGCATACCTAGAACATTGCTGAGAGATTGATAGATTTTTTTTTAATCAAGGAGAAAATTGACTAAAAAGTTTGTGAGTACCAATAGTCTCTCACTCATACCAGCCTAAACAAAAATATATTATTTTGAAAAGGTTATTTTGTGAAAGGACAGTCACAAAGAGGAGTGATGGACTAGCCATTTGGTTGTAGAATAATTTGTTTTACTTACTCAGTTAACACTGGAATGTCTTATCTAGAGACATATTCCTTTTGTTTTCAGACTGGTTTCTTTGTGTCTTATAAAAATGAAGACTGAACAGACATTCCACATAATTAAATGTTTGGTACACACAGTACTTTTTCAAAGAGCTAAAAGGATCCTTGTACCTTATTAACAAATCACTTGCTCCAGATAAAGAATTGATTGGTTGTCTTGGGTCAGCTGATTATTGCATTTCAATTAACAATGTTGCTCTATGGTAGAATTATAACTGCAATGAGGTAAGGGGGCAGTAACAGTCCTAGATAAGGAGAGGAGAGCATGTCACATGATCCAACAGGTATCTACTCAGTTTGAGCAGAATCACCCCTGCATTTTTAATATCTCAATATGGAGGTGTTTACTGTATTATATTCTTTGTTAAAATAACCAGTGATCAATACCTCTCACCTTGACAAAAAAAAAAAAAAAAAAAAAAAAGAAGAAGAAGAAGAAAAGAAAAGAAAAAAAAACTTCAGATGTTAAAATCCCTGGCAAACACAAAACTTGCATCTCAGTTCTCCTAAGTCCAGTCTACTTTCTCCCGCTATCGAGAAGCTCGGGTGACTCCATTGGTGTCCAAAGGGCGGCTATGTATTTATTAAACACCACCTGCACTCATTATGGAGGTGTTAAAAATTCAGATCCGTAGAGAACACAGAAGATCGAAATATTGACTCCTGTTTCACTTTCCCCATCTGTCCAAACATCAATAACAACAGTCTATAGGGTGGGGAAGCACCAGGCTAATGTACCTTCCTTCGATCATAATTCCAAAGTTCGCCTTAATTAAGATTGATTTTTGCCCCTATGTTGTACATCTCTTAACTAACAGAAAAGTCTCAAGGGCACAGTTTAAGCATTAAGAATGTTTGGATTGAGAAGGAGGGTGTGGGATCAGGTCTTGGGCTTATGGGGCTGAGACACTGCTCAGCTTCTATGTTTAAAACAGGTTCTCACACAGATTCCTAAGGCACTGACAAGAGTCACATAGGGACACTGGAGAAATGTGAAATGAATTGCTCTTCTGACTCTCTTTCCTACGTAGATGCTGCCTAGTTGTGTTATTGTTTATGGAAGGAAGGAAAGGTACTTGAATTTAAGCAACTGGGGGCCATAGCAGGCCCCAGCTATTTTCTTAGACACTTTCAGAAAGATCACAGTCATCAACGGAATTCTATTGAGTGCTCACAATACTGCAGGCTCTTTGAGATTACTTCTACTCCACAAAGGGAAAGTATAGCCTCTGCCCTCAAGCCAATTACAATCTAGAGTAGAAAGGAGACCTGGCATTAAGGAACAGAGAAAGGGAAACCATGCCATACAGAGAAAGAAACACACTACACAAAAGGATTTGGATTGGTCTTAATTCTGTACCTCCATACAGCTGCTCAGAGACAGACTTCTTTGGAAAAATATCTTTAAAGTTATTTGTTTTCATTTTGAGAGAAAGTTTGAATAGGAACACAGCACACTGGGAGAAATAAACTTCTCTAAAAATTGTTAGCAGTTCATGCTAAAACATACAGCTTTCTTTTGACTATGGTATGCTATAGGGGTTAAATGTTATTGAAGTGTGTGTGTGTGTGTGTGTGTGTGTGTGTGTGTGTGTGTGTGTTCATGTACTGTATACTGAGTATTGGCTTCAAAGAAATACAGATTCTAGTTGATCCTTCTTTCATGAAAGTTACCCTGTCCTGCAAACTTCAAATACTCCTTTTATGAATAATTAAGTAAATGTTGTAACAAATTCATTCACCCTATATGTTTTTTTTCTTTCATCTGTATATTATATATTTATGTGGTTTAACTTAGGTGTGAGGAAGCTTTGCCAACTTTCAGGAACCTCTTAATGTTTAAGATCAGAAAATCCTCATGTTGACAAAAATGGAATGACACTTTTTCTCATTTTAACTGTGATACCCTCCGTTCACATGACCCTCTCTAGTTTAAATGTGATGGTATCTGTTGATGATATTTTGATAAACTGAGGGCAAATGAGTGGCCTTCAAAAAAAATATTGGTCTTCTTTAATGAAGAGATATCAAAGCATTGACTATCATCCATCTATATATTGTAAATTTCTGTCATCTGTCATTGACCTATCACCTATTATGTCTTTCTTCTTTCTTTTTTTATTCTCCCATTCTTTCATCCTCCTGTCTTTCTTTGTTCATTCTTTCTATCTACCTATCACTAATCTCTACCCTTGTCTCTGTTTTTGTGTCTGTGTCTGTCTCTGTCTCTTCCTACTGCTTTCTCTGCTTCCCCAAAGACCCCTACCATCCCTAATATAAAATTATTGTACAGCCCGGAAAATGATTTTACTTGAACATAACAAAGCTGACACCCTCATTTTGCACTCCATATCTGTGAGCAACCTAACCTGTGTTATCTGAGTCAGGAATCTTACACCGTTTTACTAAGGAAACTTGGGCAGACTCCCACAAGGATACTGTAAGAATCTGTGTCACTGATTTGCATTCTGACGAATAGTTTCTCAGTACCTTTCTAAAACAGTGCAGTGTGCGTGTGTGTGTGTGTGTGTGTGTGTGTGTGTTCTTTCCACAAAGCTTAGCATTTTCCATTGTGCAGACTGAACCATAATCCTCCCAAGGAAAGAGAAACAGGGAGAATGTGAGTAAACAAAAACAAATGTAAGCATGACACATTTAAATAAACCCATGTATGCTCCTGTCAGATAGGAAGCCCTGAGCTAGGGTAGAAGGGATACACACTTTGCAGAGCCTTTTGTCTCATCTTCGAGAACATAGATCACTGAGGCTTTTTTCTTCATTTGGATTTTGTTTGCTGTTCATGAGTCAGGGTCTCACACAGACCAGACAGCCCTCTGACTCATTAGGCAGCTGAGGATGACCTCAGCTTGACCCTTGAACTTGGCTATCCCTCCAGGTCTGTGATGACAGGCAGGTGGTATATGGTGCTGGAGATCAGCTCTAGGATTTGTATGTGCTAAGTAAGCATTCTACCATCTGAGTTGCATCCTCAGCCTTCATGGAGGCTTAGAGTATAGACGCTAGCAGGTAAGCCTGAGAAGTTAATTCCAGAGAAAAGGAGTTTCAAAGGACCCTACTGTGTTAGCTTACTTACCTCACTAAAGCCTAATCCAAATAAAATTCTTCATTTTTCTAGAAAGTATCCAAAAATGCGGGTTGACCATCTTCCTCTGTAGATACAGAAGGGTGTTATTTGATCCTAATATTAAAAAAAAAGAAATTCTCCAGTTACCTCTCCAAAGTATATTTTTAAAATACATCTTTGTTAAAAGTATTTAATTTTTTATATGCATGGGTGTTTTGCCTACATATATATCTCCATGTATGTGGAATGTGGAGGACAGAATAGCGGTTGCATTGTCTGGAATTGAAGTCCCAGGAGCTTGTTATCTATGAGATGGGCACTGGGGACCCAAACCAGGTTCTCTGCATGAAGACCATGTACTTTTTTGTTGTATTTGTTCTTCTCTTTCCTTTACTTACTTAATTTAAAGCCTGATCCCAGGCCCCTTCCTTTTCTCCTCCCAGTCTCACCCTCTTGTCCCCTCTCCCCATGCCACCTCTCTTTCTTATCAAAGAAGGGGAGGCCCCCAAGGGGCACCAACGCCATCCTAGCACCTCAAATCACAACAGGACTAAATGTATCCTCTCTCATTGAGGCCCGAGAAGCAGCTCAGTTCTGGGGAAGGGAAGGCAAAGACAGGCAAAAGAGCCAGTAACAGCCCGACTCCCATTGTTAGGAGACCCACATGGTATGAGGCTGCAGAATTGCTATTTTTGTGTTAGGCGTCTAGGTCCAGCCTGTGCATGCTCTTGGTTATTGGTTCAGTTCCTGTGAAACTCCATAGACCCAGGATAGTTTACTCTGTAGGTCTCCTTTGTGTTTGACCCCTCCAGCTCCCTCTGTCCTTCCTCTCACTTCTCCACATGACTCCCAATGCTTGTCCTATTGTTTGGCTGTGGATCTCTGCATTTTTCTCCATCAGCTGTCAAGAGAAGCTTCTTAGAAGACAGTTGTGGTAGGGTTCTGTCTACAAGCACAGTAATGTGTCAATAATAGTGACAGAGGCTGGCTCTCTTCCATGGGGTGGGTCTCAAATTGGACCAGTCATTGGTTTGCCATTCTCTCAATCTCTGCTGGACTCATACTCACAGAGATCTGCCTGCCTTTGTCTCCCTGAGTGCTTGAATTACACGTGTGCACAACCGTGCCTAGCTTTTAGCAATATTTTAACTAAGGCATACACGTTGATATTTAAGTTGTAATGGTATTGCACATTTATTCGACTAGACCTTAGTAAAAACATAATTTTATATGAAATGAGAAATAAAAATATACATGACTTTTTTACATTCTCCTTTATGATAGCGGTCTAGGACTGAACCTACAATAAATCCCAGAAGTGTGTGTCTTCATTTGCAGTTTGTTAGTCAGAGTTCAGATGTAGATATTTCTGACCTAGATTAAAGTAGTACCAGAGATACATTCCTGTACAGAAGCTGGAAGAGAAAAGTCAGTTTTCTTGCATTTTGAATTCCTAATGTTTGCTTACATTCTTTGGCTCATTGTTCTCTCCTGCATTCAATTTCACCAGATGCTAGCTTCTTAAATTACTTTAACACTAATTTTTCTTCTCTGTCTAAGTCCTATGATCTCTCTCTATCTCTCTTTCTCTTTCTCTCTCTCTCTCTTTCTTCACCCACTAAGTAAAGAAAGATAATGTAACCTGTATTTTATTTCATTAGCTAGCAGATATACCTTCATTGGCAATCGTGTAATACAACATTTTCACAGGTCCTGAATATTAGCATGTAAAGATCTTTTGGGAAGTGACTTTTCTGCCTGCCAGATTTAAATTTTCTCGCTTTATTGCCTATAACATTTAGTCCATAATACCTAAAATTAATCACTGTCAGCATCACATGGCAAACGACCTTGATTACTATCCACTTAAATAACATATTTTTGAAAGCAGCCCGCCTTCCTGTGCCACCAAATATTTTTTTAGTCTATACCATTCAAAATAATTCTTCTGGTTTTAAAACTTCCAAACTATGAGATGTCCTTTCCAAACTAACTTGCTTCTGCTTATTCAGATTTATCATCAGGATCCTATTAATTTTATTTTATCAAAAGTTTATTGCATATTTATTTGTGGCCAATATACCCACTGATAGGTTTCTTAGTTTCTCTGTGCTGTACTTGATTAATTTGGTCTGTATTTTCCCTTTCTCTTAATAGTGCTATTGGTGGCAGCACATAGGCCCTTCACACACTGCTTCTCTTGTTCTCTAAGGCAGTGTTTTGCTCATTGTTGCAGAAACACTTGTCTTAAACTTACATCACATGGATAGATTTGCTCTGAAAAGAAGTTCTTCAGAGTACTTTATAATTAGCTGGGTGATCATAATCCTTGGTCAGCTACCTCTGTACTCATTATTTTCCTATCCCTTTTAAGTGAAACCTTTGATGGAAGTCTTTCTTGATCAAAAAATAAATCAACTCTTCAATATGGCACCCACATATGCTAGGATTTATCAAGTGCTTATTATACTGAACCTAATGTTGTACAAAAGGCTTCTCCTATTTTCCTATTATTATCAGAAAAAAGTGTGTTATTCTTATGTTTGCTCATTTGCAGGAAAAAATATGTAATTATGAAAGGAGGTAACTTATTTATGATTGTAGAGCAAGTAAAGATCACAGAGGACTTGACCAAAACTTCTAATCACAGACTCTGAAGTCTAGCATGCAGCATTCAGAGCATGGTTTTCCTGGGTCTCACCTAATTTACCCAAACATCTGCCTGAGAAGCCATGCAAATTCTATCTATTATGCCACACATTGCCTTTACAACCCAATTCAGGAAGTGCTTATTGAATGTATGGTGCATTCCAGTTGTCATTTACCTGGGACTGCACGATGTTTATGCTAACCCAGCCTTAAAGCATTGGGCACTTTCTTCAAAGGCAGCCGTGTCTCAAACATGTCTCAAACGTTAATGTCAAGGGCATTCTTAAAATTGCTATCGATGCAAAAGCTCTCTGAATACCCTATATAGATGTTGATAAAGTGAAAGGAAATACTTGGTTTGAATAAGAGGAAATCTGCAGCTGTTGTTTTTTTCAGTTCTCCCTGGGAAACAGATGTACTTGGTGAGATGCTGTGTGTCTCAGGGATGTTTGCATGAAGAAGAATTCATTCAGGAGAAGCCCCTTGGGTCCTCCGTGATAGCAAACTTAAAAGAGATGTGCAGGAAAGAAGGATCAAGTGACAATGATACTGTCCATTTTTTGCTTTTCCACCCACATGGACAGACATGTAGTTTGTATGGTCTGAGGTTCCTATTTCTAATGTGTTGCTGCTTCTGCTTTCAAAGAGCCATATAATATTAATTCAGTGCTTTGACTTCTAGCCGTGGCTTTTAGAAGGACAGCAAAAGACAGATAGTATAAACAAGCAGGGAATTCTATGAAGTGCTGAGGATAGGGTCCCTATGACAAACACAGAACTTTAGGTATGCTAACAAAGTGTCTGTGAACTGAAGCTGGTCACTCAGAATGAGCCGTAAATAGCTTGAGGAAGAAGGCAGCCACAGAATACTAAATACATATATCTGCGTGCACATTTTTTTAAAAAATTCAAAAAAAATTGTTTACACTTGTGAATTCCATTAATTTCATCTTCTGACTTGCCTCTCTTCATACCTAACAGCATTCTCCAGCAAGCTATAAAAATCTCTAGAGGTCCTTGAAGTAATGAGAAAGTTGATAGTTTTTTCCCTCCCTCTAATAATTATACTTTGATTTCGCTATAACCATCTTTAGTTTTCAGCCAGTTGTCAGCAAAACTTTTTACAGCCTGTGCCTCTCAGTGATGTGCCCTATCTTGAAGTCTGCAGGCAGTCCTCCTTGGACCTGGATTTCTTTCCTCTGTCCCCCTGGATGTAAATTGTCCACTAGGTGGAGCTGTAACAATTTAGCTCACAGATCACAAAGAGACAGAATAAATTCACTGACCATTGCTAGGTCCTCTGGGGAAGCTTGTTGCTATGGCCCAGAATTGCAAATCAAGTGCAGAATGGGAAAACAGGACAACAAATCCCATAACAGGAACACAATTGGAGATAACAAATTCCATGGGACACGTGCTCACTGACTCCACAAGTGAGTCTGTGTTGTGTTAGGCCTTCTAAAAATTGCTTGCCTAATTCCTGTTCAGTTGTGGGGAACAAAAATTTAAAAACAAACAAAAACAAAAACAAAAAAAAAAAAAGAAAGAAAAAAAAAGTGCAAACAGACAAACAACAATCTTTACACCCAAAATACAGAAGCTGCTGCCCTGGCTCCTGCTGTGATATTCTCCAGCTGCTTACTGTCATTCAAGGATTAGTGCAAGTGGCACTAATTTGCCAATAATTCCCAACTAGAATCAGCATTTCTTTGTGAAATGGACGTCAAACTGCAGTCGTTTTTTGCAAGGCAGGAGAAAGTAGGAATGTCAACCTATGTTTATGACATTTTTCTTCTGAGTTGCAAACGAATCTAGGCTTGTATATTGCTTTGTCTGAACACTGGTGTTGGGAAAAGACGTGAAGTATTTTCCTCACTTCTATTCCATTTAGGAAAGTAGACTCAAGTAAGGAATTTCACTTATAGATGTGAAGTGTTGATTTGCTAAACAGAGACAGAATACTAGCCTTCTATGGTGAAATTTACTCACTAGCTGGCCACTATATTTAATCTTGGCTGAATACACTCTCCACTTTATTTACATAGGACATTACATTTAAATAACTTTTAGATTGTGGTGAACAATAGCACTGGATAGAAGATCCACAGAATAGACATTTTCTCAGTGGGAAGTTGATCACTCCATGTTCCCTGTTTCCTTGGATCTCCCTTAAGGCAGTTTTTCATGCTAAAATAAATTGTTCGATTATTTTTAGCATTCAGTTTTCTTTGGACAAAGTTTTTCTTCTCCATTGTAGAACAAATATATATTTGTCTAGAGACATTGTAAGTTTGTCTAAAAGGTTTTCCCTTTCCCCTGCACACGGCAGTGAAAACTCTTCATTCAGTTTACTCTTAGTGAAACATTAACAGCATTTGCTTGCAGAAATATCTATAATCTGATAAGTGTTTTATTTATTTATTAATGCTGTTTTATCTATCTGAGTGTTTTGTCTGCATGTATTTCTGTGTACCTTCTGTATGCCTGATGTCCTTAGAGGTAGAATAGGGTGACAGTTTTCCTTAAACTGAAGTTACCTCTGGTGTGTGTGTATGTGATAGAAAAAGGATGAGAAATCAAATCATTCTCATCAGCTCCTCTCCATTATTATGTCAATGAGGATTTGAAGATTCATATGTCAAATGGCTTGCCAAATGCAAGAAAATAAATAAATGAATAAATAAAAATAAAATTTAAAACATCATTCCTTAAATAAGCTTAAAGGGGGACTTAAATCCATCCTTTTCTCTACTCACATACCAGCAAGAGCAAAGGACAACTTTGAATCTGTCCAATGGCTAGCAAGTAGGACAAGAGCAGAGCAATTTCTACAGTTTGTGGTGATGATATAAACACTACGCAACCCAAAGAACAAAGTGGGACAGTTTTCAAAAATTATGCCCTATGGCAATTTTTTCCAACAAAATGATACACCAACAGGTCTGTCCATCACTAAAATTGTCAAAGATTCTCTCCTTGAGTATATGTTAGGTTTCCCCTGAACATTCCTCAAGCGTTACTCCACTACTCTCTTCCGAGTGTGTGGCCCATTTTAATCAGGATCCGCTAAGTCAGTTTACATTTCCCCTTATCGTGAAGTCCCCTCTTAATATTTTACAATCCACTGATCCTCCCCTGACACACTCTGCTTTTTGATTATGTCTCGCAAGCTTCTTTTTCTATTCTGGAATGTCAACCTGCTCTTCTGTATTACAGCCTCCATGTTAAGAACTGGAGTGGTGCCTTCCTTCCATTTCAACATGTTTTTCTTTTTTTAACAAAATAAAACAAAACGCTACATATTTTACTTTACAGGGAATCCGTTATCCATCTCATGCATTACCATCAATGTTACTTAGTTCCTGTGTACTTTATTTTGTGACCAGAACCATGCCCATATTTCATATTTCATAATCATCGGCAGATTCTTGCTGTCTTGTTTCTTGTAGCTATGACTGCATCACTAGAGAAGCCAGGAAAAAAAAAAAAAAAAAAGGAGAAGGAGTCTTTCCAGGACTCTGGCTGAGCTTTTGAGGAAATGTGAAACTACCCACACTGAAGCATGCTTTAGAACAGATAATGACTCATAATGAAGGGAGCATGCGCAGAAACATCAGAGAGAACGTTTTTATCAATTGTATTTTATATATTATTTCAGAAAGCATTGATTGACTCTGTATTTATTTTTACACAGAATTGGGTTTCCTTTCAGAAGCTCAGTGAAATGTTCAGTTCTGAGAAATAAACCATGTGATTGCAAAGGCATCTTGTTTTTGCTAACACAGAGACCTACAGATCAGTTACGAAGTGCAGACCAAGCAGAAGAAAAAAAAAATAGATTCAGACTGAATTCTGGGGTATAGTCTTGTACTCTGATTCTTCTTAGTTTTTGTTGTTGTTGTTGTTGTTGTTTTGTTTTGTTTTGTTTTGTTTTTAACATCTCATATGAAGCCTCATCAAGGGAGCAAAATGAGAAGATTTGGTTATTTTTCCTACCTCCATGTCTATAAATTCAGCAGAATTTATATAAATTCTGCCTCTCATGGGCATTCTCCATAGGGAGGTTCTAGTTTTCTGTCTGAGAAACAAGAATGTTTTTCATCGATAGGGAGAACAATACCCGTTGCCCAATCTACTGTGTGAGAGTGGAGCATTGGGTTGGTTTACTCAGTAAATTTATATAAATTCTGCTGAATTTATAGACATGGCTGAAAAACTTGAGAACAGTGTTCCCCAAATATTAGTCTCTAAGTTTCTTGCTAGAATAAACATCTGAGTTATAGTCTCATTATTCCCAAATCTGCTGCCAGGGAGAAATGCTTGGTATAACATTTGAATAAGAAAGAATTAGTAACACTGTAAGGTTAGAAAGAGTGCTTCCTTATAATTAAACCAGGAAGAAATGAAGCAAAGTGTTTGTAGACAAGCCCTATGCATGAAGCTGAAAGAAATTTTATGGACTATATGAAATCACTGTTCTTTGGACACTACTATTTCATTACATGAAGAAAAAATTCCTATTATATTGAAAATGACGACAGGATAAAAACTAGCTTGTGATATATCTTCAAGAAGACCATAATGGTTGTATTTTAAAACCCCTGGGTTCAAGAGCTTCTTTTTTTTTTTTTTTTTTTTGGTTGAACTTGGTAATTCCCCCCAGATGGTATTCTGCCTCTCATGTGCATTCTCCATAAGGGAGGTTCTGTCTGAGAAATAAGAATGTTGCCCAAAACCTGTTGCCCAATCTACTGTGTGAGATTGGAGCATTGGGTTGATTTACTCCGTATATTCCCATGAATATTCTAAAATGGTAACATCCTGTTTTGGTATGGTGCTTACATGTAAGAGAAGGCCTGAGGGGCAGGGGAACCTAATTTCAGCTGACTCTGTTTTTGTTTTGTTTATTTATTTTTTTAGAATGCTTTCTCTCTTGAGGACTGGCTGTGGATCATATGGCCACTTGTTTTAAGGAGTTTATATCCAATAGTTGTGTTAGGGAAACTATGAATTATGGAAAAACTTAATGCAACCGTGGCCAGACATCATTGATCAGGGTTGGTCAGGATGGAAAAAAAAAATTCTTTGAGAAAGATGACACAGAGTTGCATACGTGTAAATATATAAATAACTAATTTGAAGAAAGTACTGAATTTTTTTGTATTTTAAAATAATTTCCAGCATTAAATTCAGATATACCAAAAAAAAAAAAAACTGAAGAAAAAAGGCAATTTAAAACATTTATCCTTGTCATCAATAAAGTTCTAGACTAAGATAAGCGCCTTGAATTTGTAGCCTGATACACTGAAGATAAGAGTCTAGATGGTTTCTAAGGTCCTGATCGTATCATTTCTTCCATAATGAGATGATCTAAGTAATTAGAATTCATTCTCATATTTCATTCAAATATTGTTCACATACTTTGCTGTTAGAACTTATTAGAAGACAATTGTTATGATGTTATCATTAATATACTGATTGACATGCTAGATTCCTATACATGGAGATTTGGCCTTTGCAGACAAAGTGATTGTTATTATTAATTGTGGTTGTGCCATGGCCCTTCAGGCTAAGACAGTATGCTCTCTCATCATGGTTTTACAGGTCCCATGTCAAAGAAACCTACATTTTTTATGTATTTATTTTTATATTTTTTTTACACTTTATTCACTTTGTATCCCCCCATAAGCCCCTCCCTCCTCCCCTCCCAATCCCACACTCCTTCTCCCTTCTTCATGCATGCCCCTCCCCAAGTCCACTGATAGGGGAGGTTCTTTTCTCCTTCCTTCTGATCTTAGTCTATCAGATCACATCAGAAGTGGCTGCATTGTCATCTTCTGTGGCCTGGTAAGACTGCTCTCCCCTCGGGGGGAGGTGATCAAAGAGCAAGCCAATCAGATTGTGTTGGAGGCAGTCCTTCTTCCCATTACTATGTAACCCACTTAGACACTAAACTGCCATGGATTACATCTGCACAGGGGTTCTAGGTTATCTCCATGCCTGGTACTTGGTTGGAGTATGGGTCTCTGGGAAGACCCCTGTGTTCAAATCTTCTGGTTCTGTTGCTCTCCTTGTGGGGTTCCTCTCCTCTCCGTAACCAACTATTTCCCACTTCTTACATAAGATTCCAGGCATTCTGCCCAAAGTTTGGCCATAAGCTTCACATCTGCTTTGATAGTCTGCAGGGCAGAGCCTTTCAGAAGCCCTCTGCGGCAGGTTCCTAGGTTGTTTCCTGCTTTCTTCTTCTTCTGATGTCCATCCTCTTTGCCTTTGGGGATAGGGATTGAGCGTTTTAGTCAGAGTCCTCTCTCTTGATTAGTTTCTTTAGATGTACAGATTTTAGTAGGTTTATCCTATAAGTCTATATGAGTGAGTATATACCGTATGTGTCTTTCTGCTTTTAGGACAGCTCACTCAGGATGATCCTTTCCAGGTCCCACCACTTACCTGCAAATTTCATGTTTTCCTTATTTTTCATTGCAGAGTAATACTCCATTGTGTAGATGTACCACAGTTTCTGCATCCATTCTTCAGTTGAGGGGCATCTGGGCTGTTTCCAGCTTCTGGCTATTACAAATAAGGCTGATACAAACATGGTTGAGCAAATGTCCTTATTTGTACTTGAGCCTCTTTTGGATATATGCCTTGGAGTGGTATGGCTGGATCTTGAGGAAGCGCTATTCCTAGTTGTCTGAGAAAGCGCCAAATTGATTTCCAGAGTGGTTGTACAAGTTTACATTCCCACCAGCAGTGGAGGAGGGTTCCCCTTTCTCCACAACATCTCCAACATGTATTGTCATTTGAGTTTTTCATCTTGGCCATTCTGATGGGTGTAAGGTGAAATCTCAGGGTTGTTTTGATTTGCATTTCCCTGATGGCTAATGAAGTTGAGCATTTCTTTAAGTGTTTCTCTGCCATTCGATATTCCTCTATAGAGAATTCTCTGTTTATCTCTGTTCCCCATTTTTTAATTGGATTACTTGGTTTGCTGCTTTTCAGCGTCTTTAGTTCTTTATATATGCTGGATATTAGCCCTCTGTCAGATAAAGGGTGAGTGAAGATTCTTTCCCAATCTGTAGGCAGTCGTTTTGTTTTGATGACAGTGTCCTTTGCTTTACAGAAGCTTTTCAGTTTCATGAGGTCCCATTTATTGATTGTTGCTCTTAGAGCCTGTGCTGTTGGTGTTCTGTTCAGGAAGTTGTCCCCTGTGCCTTTGAGTTCTAGGGTATTCCCCACTTTTTTTTCTAGCCGATTTAATGTGCCTGGTTTTATGTTGAGGTCTTTGATCCACTTGGACTTCAGTTTTGTGCAGGGTGATAAGTATGGATCTATTCTCATTTTTCTACATGTAGACATCCAGTTGGACCAGCACCATTTATTGAAGATGCTATCTTTTTTCCATTGTATGATTTTGGCATCTTTGTCAAAAATCAGGTGTCCATAAGTGTGTGGGTTTATTTCTGGGTCTTTCTGTTCGGAAATCCAACATCCATTCATGTTTAAAGTATTGGAGCGATCAGGGATACAAGGCACATATCTAAACATAGTAAAGGCGATATACAGCAAGCCTATAGCCAACATCAAACTGAATGGAGAGAAACTTAAAGCAATCCCACTAAAATCAGGGACAAGACAAGGCTGCTCACTTTCTCCATATCTCTTCAACATAGTGCTGGAAGTCCTTGCTAGAGCAATAAGACAGTTGAAGGAGATCAAGGGGATACAGATTGGAAAGGAAGAAGTCAAATTATCACTATTTGCAGATGTTATGATAGTATATGTGAGTGACCCCAAAAACTCTACCAGGGAGCTTCTACAGCTGATAAATACCTTCAGCAAAGTGGCCGGATATGAAATTAACTCAAAAAAATCAGTAGCACTCCTGTATACAAAAGACAAAAGGGCTGAGAAAGAAATTAGGGAAACAACACCCTTCACAATAGCCACAAATGACATAAAGTACCTTGGTGTAACCCTAACCAAACAAGTCAAAGACTTGTATGAAAAAAATGTCAAGTCTCTGAAGAAAGAATTAGAGGAAGATATGAGAAGATGGAAAGATCTCCCATGCTCATGGCTTGGCAGAATTAACATAGTAAAAATGGCCATCTTACCAAAAGCAATTTACAGATTCAATGCAATTCCCATCAAATTGCCAACACAATTCTTTACAGACCTGGAAAGAAAAATTCTCAACTTCGTATGAAATAACAAGAAACCCAGAATTGCTAAAACAGTCCTCTACAATAAAAGATCTTCTGGAGGTATCTCCATCCCCGATCTTAAGCGGTACTATAGAGCAACAGTTATAAAACTGCATGGTACTGGAATAGAAACAGAATGGTGGATCAATGGAACCGAACAGAAACCTACATTTAACGAACAGTTCTGAACTATTAACTATTAGCCAGGAAATCTATCTGTCATTGAATTTGCATCAGAGGAATAGCCATTGAATTTTGTTGCTGTTATTATTCTGTTGAACTTTTTTAATCTGTGCAAATGACTGGGATTCCCTGGGGTGAAAACAATTTGAAACACAGTGCTGTCTTAAGTTCAAATAATGAATGATGTGTGCTTTGCTTACTATAACTCTTGTATTGATATTTTAAGCCAAACTTGTCAAGCACCTGTAATTAAGGCTGAGACACAGTTTGATGTATCAAAACAGATGATACAGAAGAAACAGAAGATACTCAGTGCTGAGCACAGGGCAAGTTTGGGGCTACCTGGAGAGATACAGTATTGACAACTAAATCAGACAAACCCTGAGTGCTCTGTTTGGGTTAGCAATATCTAATGATTACTAGACACTCCAAAAGCCAAGTGATCACTAGACACTCCAAGTAATCCATGGATCTCCAAGCATCTCAAACCCATTGATTCATTAAGTGTGGCCTCTATAATGGTAATGTTTTAAAGCTGAATCACTTACCACTCTGTTCAATACGGAGACGGCTATCTGCAGCTGTATCTACATGACACTGAAACAAGAAGCAGAAACAGCCGATTAATTAAAAAAATAAGTCAAACTTGTTCGTTGCATTGTGTCAACTTAGTTAATTGGCATTGTGTCCATCAAATAATGAGCGTCCTGGCTGATTTACTCCTTTCTCAGCTGAGTCAAGTGACATGACAAAGAACCTTTATGTGAAGGTCTCTTTGTACTGTATTTTTTTTTTTAATTCTGGGGATTTCTGTAAACTTTCTAGAACTGAGACTGTTGTATTCTTTTCTTAATCAACTTTTTAACCATAATTAATAACAATAGCCTTTTTATAACTTAGGAAAAAGACAATTAGTGCTGAATTAGAAATTACAACACCTTACTTAAAAATTCTAGCTTCAATTAAAAAAAAAATTCTAGCCTCCCCACCCTTTTAAGGTCTCAGAGGTCTAAATGATGAAAGAATTAGTACTTCCCAACCCAGCATTTTATTTTCTAATATAACTGACTATTACATTGAAATGAAACACATAGTAACTTCAAAATAACTCCCACCATCGAGTTCTAAGATGCTTCTCTGATTTCCCTAAAGATCTAAGAAACATGCCTATTAAGTCACAGTTAAAATACCTGCACAAAAGTTAAGGAATTATCAAGATTCTAATTTTTCAGCCAGCACTTGTCTTTCTATATCTATATACACATAATTACAGTGAATCTATAAAATCTTAATAGAAACAAAAAGTGATGTGTGGCAATTGATCTTTGGGTAGAAGGATACCCTCTAGAAAGAATTTATTTTTAATCAAGTATAAGCATAAATAGTGTGTCTGGAGCTTCTGATGAATCTGAAGGAGGCCCCAGGATTAAATCCTTTGCATTAACTTAATATTAATATAACTAATATTTAGTGAGGAGGGGCTTTGATACTGCAACCATTAATGATCCTCCTAACTGAAGCTGTGAGCAAATGTCCATAGCTAATGAGCTGGCAGCCTTCAAAGTCTGAGCTTAGAGAAATTTGCTTAATAGAACTAAAAAGGATCCAAGGATACATATGTTTCTGTGCCTTCCATTTCAAACCTGGAAATAACAAGCCACGTAAATCCTTATTTAAGGCTCACTTCCTTTGACAACTTAATGTTTTGTTTTTGTTTTGTTAGTTTTTTTTTGGGCGGAGGGGAGGACCTGGAGTACACATAGTAATATGGGCGGAAGGAAAAGGTAAATAATCACATGTCCATGTTGATGACAAAAATTGTGATTTTTTATTCATATACATTTTGTTATGAAATATGGTGTATTGCAGATGAAACTACACATTTTACATAGTAGAGACAGCTTGATATACTCAGAAGCCTCTACAGGAGTAACTCAAATGTTGCATTAATACCAAATGCTTTGAATTTTCAGAATACTCCCATTTTTACAGTATTATAGCAACTTCTTTCATCGCTAGCCATTGAACTATGGATGATAATCTTTAAAACATTTTAAAATTTTTTCTTTTATTTTTATTTCTTGTGAATAGGTGTTGTTTTCCTTGAATGTGTATCTCTCCAACCCATGATGCCTACTGCCTGGAGAGGCCAAAGGAGGTTATTGGACCCTCTGGGAGATGGTTGTAAGCCATGATGTGGATGCTAAAAATCTGAACTGGGTTATTTCAAAGAGTAGCCAGTACTCTGAAAGTCTAGGCCTTCTCTTCACTCTCCACCCAGTTCTTAATTTTTTGTTGTTTGTTCTGTTTTAGACATGGTGTTTCTATGTAGTCCTGGCTAGCTAAAAGTCACTGTGTAGACCAGGGTTGCCTCTAAATCACAGAGATCCTTTTGCCTCTGCCTCCAGAGTGCTGAGGTTAATGGTAAGTGATACAATAGTCACCACATCATAATTATTTTTCAATGGTTTTTCTTGACATTATTTTTGACAACACACTTAATATCATATCCTCAGGAGGAAACTTGGTCCCCAGACATGTCTCAAATGGATGAATGGGAATACCCATATGGAAGCCTGCTAGGCCTGCAGAAGTTTACATCAAGAAACTGACAGTATCAAGCAAATTTCCCTTTTTATTCACAGTAATATATATATATATATATGCGCCATGGATGTGATCACTGAAGTAAACATCCTAGAAATTCCTAGGAAATTATTGCAAAAGTTCACACTCGAATCTATATAACTGCTTACTGTTGAAGTGACTGGCCTTAGTCTTTCAATGTAACTTTTTATTAGCCAATTCAATTTAAACCTCAGTCATAGGCTCCTCTCCCCTCTCCTATCATTCCCAGTCTCCCTCCTGAATCCCCTCTCCCTTATTCCTCAGAATAGAAGAGCCCCCCTACCCCTACCTCACCTATTCACATGAGGACTGAGTTCATCTTCCACCCCTGTGGCCTAGTAAGGAAGTCCCATCAGGGGGAAATGATAAAAAAAAAAAAGCAGGCAATATAGTCTGTGTCAGAGAGATTCCCCACTCCCCTAACTAGTGGGTCAACTAGAAGCCTAAGTGTGACTTTGAGAGAAAACTAGACAGATGCCAGACACCTGCTAGCGAATTATTGTGAGATCTCTAGTTTCCAGATTTACAGTCACCATTATTTTGTGGAACCACCCTCAACCCTGGCAACTTGCTCCACAACAGAGGAAAAAAGTAATTTTCAGAATTGGCGCAAATATTACAATATTTCTAGCCAACGTGGCGGTTAACTGGATCAGAGATCCCTTTCTTTTTACTGTCCTCCTTAACCAGGGAAATGGAAAGCTCTGTGTTGTCAAGGCTTGCCTCTGTGTCCCTCCTCTCCAAGCACTGTTCCAAAAAACCTCCTTATTCCGACCACCATCTACTACACCTTAATTTAATGAGGTGAACACGCTGGGTGTGGGTGGCTGGTCTCCTGAGCATCCTATTCCAATGATACAGCTAAACATCAATAAAGATGTAAGAACAGCAGAGGCACCTTTTGTATAAGATGAGAATGACACTTCCTTATTCCTCTTAACTTCTTTAATGCCTTACTAAAATGAACAATTTTTACCATAATGTTAATCTAATGGAGTTTTTAGTATCTACTTGAAGCAGAAAAAAATCCTCATCTCACTTAAGATTAAAGTCAATATAGATAAGGATTCCGCACAGATTCTTTTCACAAAAATGACTACTGACCCAAGAGTATGGCAGTTCTCTTTGAGAAGATCCACCAGAAACATCTTGCCATGTTCTGTTTTGTCTCTGATTTGGAAGCTGCAGCGCAAACCAGTGATTTGGTGTTCCAGTTTTGTTGTCTTCAGTATGGAGCCTGCCACCTTTAAACTAAACATCTGCAGAAAATGCTTTACTTCTGTCAAATAGGGATGAGGATGGTGCTAATCTATACACATACAAATAGGATAAATTGAAGAATATGTGTAATTTTTAACTCTTAGTGCCCTGCCCAGGGACTGATAACCGCTTGGTAATTATTAGCCATTACAATTCTAAGTCTTCACCAGCATCACAACGCACAGCTTACTAGCTCTCTGCATATTATAAGCACATTTAGCTGCTGTACTGTGATGATTGGAAGTTACATAATAGAGATTGGTTAGTTGAAGACCCTTCTCCTATAGTAATAAGGTCCTAAATGCCCTCTGGCTACAAAAATCTCCATGTCTGATTGGTAATTGTAATTTATTTCAACATCTTTTATATTTCCCTCTGTTAGTAGAGAAAAGGGATCCTCTATAACCGGATTATTAATGACATGATTATGTAATGATGGTGGTAAACACACAGAATCACACTGTATTCCGAAGGACACTGAGCCATGTACTTCAACAGTTTGTATTTTATAAGTAAATACCTTTTGGACAATATGAACTGACAAACGAGTCCAAACACACAGTCATTTGCGGTGCACCTGCACTGTATGAACTCTCAACTTGCTACATGCTATTATTTCCCAGAGAACACGTAGAAAGAACTACATCTGCTGACTCCCACCATTAAATCTTGATTTCTACCAGAAGCTAGACACAGCCTCTTTCTTTTCTTTCTTCCTTCCCACCTACCTTTCTTTCTTCTTGTCTGCCTGCATCTCCAAAAAGAAAACAACTATTTTACTAGCGTATTAGTCTGTGTTCCTTACTGTATTGAAATATTTCAAGTAGATTAATATTATAAAGAGGTTTACTCACCAATTTTAGAGATTTGTCTTCATCCCTGTTGACAAACAGCTCCAGGGCATATGGTGGAGTGGATTTGTAAAGAAGCCAGGGGAGATTTAGGGTCATATTGAAGGTTTTATGACACTGCACATCAATGATAATTCAGTTGAAAAGACCAGTATTTCCTCTTGAAGGAAATAATAGACTACCAATCAACCACACGCTAAAGTTTTTAGAGAACCTGACAGAACTGACCTTCTAGGGACTCTCTTCTACCCCATGAACCTTTAAGAGGGCAAACAGCATTGAATCCATAGATCCTTAATTCTATAGCACTATCTAGCTGAGAGATCGAATTTCCTTCCTCTTCTTCAGGTCTTTCAGACCTTTTTCTCCATGTTTTGTTAGGTTTTTTGACTAGTTCAATCTCATTTTGCTGTTACTTAACTATTTCTATTATACTCACATATGTTTGTCTAGTGTCAGGAGGTAATACTTAACTCTGAAACTATTCACACTAAAAAAAAAAAATCAACATTTTAGTGGTCTCTATAAATTTCAAAAAATAGCTACGCATCCAAAGTTACTCTTATCTGTTTAAGACAGGATATGAACTTCAAAGTGGCACAGAAATACTGTTGTTTAAACTGAATTTCAAAGTTCAGTCTTAATTTAAATGAACTTTCCTCCAATTAGTATATCCCAATGAGGTCATGCTGAACGCTCACACGGAGACTGATACAGATGTAGTTGTGATTGTTACCCATGTTTAATTGGCTAACTATATGACTCATCTTTCTTCTAAAAGTATCAAGCTTGCGACTTCAGATATCCCTTCACTATGCAGTGTTGGTTTCTTGAAACAAATTAATAGCAGAAAATATCCAATTCTGAAAAAAAAATGGATACCCAATCACATATTGAAGATTATTGCCTAAAAGCTGTAAGGTTTTCTTCCCTGACTACCTCTAGATTGTCCTTGCAAAGGATGTGGCTTAAATTAGCCAGTTCCAAAGGGTTACCATCAGCTCCATCAACACACCCCCTTTACCTGGCAAATTCTATCACTCTTCAGCACATGTCACTTGCACAACTTTTCAACTCTTCCCTTCCTAAGGTAATGGGCCCAGAAGCTGGCTGCTGCCTCTCTGCGGCACCTGTCATTTTGACATTTCATGCTTTCTTTAGAAAAGAGAAGTTGGTGGAATGTGAGAAAAGTGGGACTTTGACAGGTTGTCAGGGTATCTTGCAGCACAAACCAACCTGCCAGCCAGCCTGTTTTCTGCTATATTTCAAAGTCTCTGAGCAAACGAACTCCGGTTACTGACTGAAGAACTGCTTAAGTCTGAAGAACCTTTACTTTTTTCAAGGCTGAAATTAAATTACTTGCCCCAGAAATTGTTTTAAATGATAGGCTGCTTACCTATCAAACAAAACGTACAACATGCAAAAGCAAAATGAACAAATGCAACTTAGCTGCTCATTTGTCTTTTTTTTATTAATTTGATATATATCAAATTATATATACATATGGAGAGAGAGAGAGAGAGAATAGACACCTGTAAATCCCAAATAGTTCTTGAAATGACCTTGGTTTTGCAAGCAATGAATACTTTGTGTCTCATTCATAAGCAAAATATTGCTGGCATACAGATATTGATAATGGAGCAGGGAAAATAGGCCAGCAACCAGGGCTTTAAAAATACCACTAGTAAAGGAATAGGAGTGCACCTTCCTGAAAATGGCTGTGTGTGTTTGCGTTGGGGTGGGGGATAATGTGGAAAAATTGCCTATGTAAAATCTGTTACCAAGGGCTAGAACTCCCACTCACTTTTCTTTGATATAGAGCTAATATTTCTCATCACACAAATCCCAAAGGAAAAACAATTGCTACAAATTATTTATTGGATGAGTATTTGATTTCACCTACACAAAGTGGATACCAAAAACATACAGAAAAGGAGGATACTACTTTGTGTAATTGTCCTAGCAGAGAGGAATTTGTAAGGTTAAACTAAACTCTGCATGTCATGTTTATCCTTTTATGTCTTTTCTACCAATCACAGACTAAGAACTACAAGTCCACGCCTACTGTTAATTCTAGTGTGGTGCAAAGGCCTCTCGATGAAACTTCTTTTTAACTGTACTTTAAACATAGAAAAGTATTTGGCTTTTGTTTAAATGAGATTTTTATAGCCTCTAGGGAATAATTAGAAAGAACTAATGTTCATTTTACTTCTGTAGTAAATGTTCATTTTCTATGTTTTCTGTTGTTGTTGAAGACACACATGGATTAAATCACTGCACCGTAATGATAGAGTCTCTGCAGGAGTGACATACTAAATGTTCTAAGCTTAGTTGTTGGTTTTTTGTTGTTTTTTTTTTTACCCAGAAGAATGTTTAAGAAGTGTAATGGATTGCCTTACATACACTTCCTTCCCTGGGAATCTTCTTGAGATGCTAATCTTTATATTCTAAGCAGGAATCTTCTATGGATTTCCAGACACAAATATAATAGTCTAGAGAAAGGGTTGTTAAATAGTCTCTGTCACTGCCTTGTCAGTGACTAGCAAGAGACTCTCTTGAAAGAAAACAAATATAGCGAGAAGTTTGAGGTGCAGGGGCTAGAGAGAGAGGACTCAGAATATGAGTATAATAGCACGTGTTGTTTTCGTACATGACACAGGTTTGGTTCCCAGCGCCCACTGAGTAGTGTATAACCATGCATAATTCCAAATCCAGGGCATCCAACACCCTCCTCTGACATTGTGGTTACCAGGGTTACATATGATCCACACACATACACGAGAAAATTACTCATACTCTTTTTTATTTTCCACTAAATACATTTTTTATATTAATTACAGTTGATTCATTTTGTATCCCAGCTGTAACACTCTCCTTCATTCCCTCCCAATTCTACCCTCCCTCTTTCATCTCCTCCCATGCCCCTCTCCAAGTCTATTGATAGGGGAGGTCTTCCTCCCCTTCCCTCTGACCCTAGCCTATCAGATCTCATCAGGACTGGCTGCATTGTCTTCCTCTTTGGCCTGGTAAGGCTACTTCACTCTCAGGTAGAGGTGGTCAAAGAACCAGCCACTGATTTCACTTCAGAGACAATATTGTTCCCATTTTTAGGGACCCACTTTGATACTGGGTTGCCATGGGCTACATTTGTGCAGGGGTTCTAGGTTATCTCTATGCATGATCCATGGTTGGAGTATCAGTCTCAGAGAAGACCCCTGGGCCCAGATTTCTTGGTTCTCTTACTCTCCTTGTGGAGCTCCTGTCCCCTGCAGGTCTTTCTATCTCCCCCTTCTTTCATAAGATTATCTGAAGTCTGCCCAAAGTTTGACTATGAGCCTCAGCATCTGCTTTGATACCCTACTGGGCTGAGTTTTTCAGAGACCCTCTGTGGTAGGCTCCTGTCCCGTTTCCTGTTTTCTCCCTCTTCTGATCTCCATCCTGTTTGCCTTTCTGAGTGAGGATCGATCATCTTACTCAGGGTCCTCCTTCTTGCTTAGCTTCTTTAGGTGTACAGATTTTAGTATGCTTATCCTATATTATGTGTTTAATATCCACTAATAAGTGAATATATTCCATTTGTATCTTTCTGCTTCTGGGAAACCTCACTCAGGATGATCTTTTCTAGTTCCCACCATTTGCCTGCAAATTTCTGAGCTAAACAGAGAGTTCTCTATAAAGGAATATCGAATGACAGAGAAACACTTGAAGAAATACTCAACGTTCTTAGTCATCAGGGAAATATAAATTAAAATGACGACACTGAGATTTCATCTTACAACTATCAGAATGGCTAAGATGAAAACCTCAACTGAAAACACACACTGGAGAGGATGTGGAGAAAGGGGAACCCTCCTCCATTGCTGGTGGGAATGTATACTTGTACAACCACTTTGGAAATCAATCTGGTACTTTCTCAAACAATTAGGAATAGTGCTACCTCAAGATCCAGCTATAGCACTCCTAGGTATATATTCAAAACATGCTCATGTACACAACAAGAACATTTGCTCAACCATGTTCGTAGCAGCTTTATTCATAATAGCCAGAAGCTGGAAACAACCCAGATGTCCCTCAACTGAGGAATGGATACAGAAATTGTGGTACCTTTACACAATGGAATACTACTCAGCAACTAAAAACAAGGAAATCATGAAATTTACTCATCCTCTTAAAATAAAAAAAAAGCTAAGTGATATTTTAAAGAAAGTATGAGTTGCTACCATGTACAGCAAACATGTGTAAGAGAGAAATAATAGCATTGGAGTAGATGTAAACAATTGCAAATTGAAGTGAAGAGAAAAATCACATTTTATCCTGCAAGTTTTAGAGTTTATTGTAGAAAATACATCCTGGGCCAGGAATACAGCTTAGTTCGTAAAATGCTTGGCACACGAGAATGAGGACCTGAGTTTAATCCTTGATGTTCAGATAAAAGCTAGATAAGCAAGCTTGGATCTACACACTCAAATGTGAGACCGTGACACACTAATCTTCAGAACTCAGTGGCTTGGCAGCATGGCAGAGACTCAGTTATGGACTCTGTCTCAAAAGATACAGTAGAAAACAATAAAAAATGGGATATTCAGGGTCAGCCTCTAGCTCTGTATGTTTGTTCACAGGTGCAGAAACACATGCATACCCTTGAACACGCATATTACACACAAGCTCATGAGTGAACACACGCATACGTGCGCACATGCACACAGCACACAAACACACACATACCCCATTTCCTGAATGACTTGAGAAGATCTGTTTCTAATCCAAAAACTCATTAACTGTAATGAACGTATTGAGTAACTGTGATTCTACCCATAAATATCATTACCCTTTCTGTTTAAAGAGCACTGTTCTGAACATGTCACTTTTCATTTGACGGCACAATCTGATTTTCCCAATTCCTAACTTATTGCTCATGTGTGTTTCCTGTATTCTACCCGGGTATCTTCTTTCATCCCTTTCGCGTTTACATTAACAAGTTTACACTCTGGTTTCTTTAAACTGGTAGATATGCACAGAATTCTTTTCTCTAAAGTGAGATTCACTTCATCTCTTAAATCTTTGATTGTTTTTGTTTTGTTTTTTTCATGCATTTGATCCATGAATGAGGAATATTTGTGTCAGAAAGTTCTACATTATGATTTAAGGAACTTATAGCCAATCCTTTTTACAAATAGGGGACAAGACAGCAATCAGTTCACTGTCCTGGTTGCTATTGTTTTCCTTTATAAATGTGTAACAATATTATAGGCTCACAGCAGCTCATTGTTGACAAATTTGAATGGAATTGCATGCATGAAATTTCTTAGTACATTACCTGAAAATTGGCAGATGTCTAATTGCTTGGAAAGAATATAAATCTGAGACTTTACTCACTCTTAGAGCTATATCCTCAGGGAATCATATTCTCTCTTTATTACTCTAATTTCTGAGCATATTCTGTCAACAAATATTTTATTGAACACCAATAATGAATTGCCACACTAATTTTTACTTACAAATTCTGTTAGACCTCTGTCTTTTGCAAATGATTGTTAAAAAAGATGACAGTTATCATACATTAAACATTTTATATATGCTGCAAAGTTCATTTACAAATTCTCTCAGACTGAGGGATCAAAAGTCTTCTTACACTTATTTTAGAAATAAGGTAACTGAGACGATTTTACTGAAGTTAACTGATGCAATGAGAAATTAAAAGAAAGATCAGGATTTGGATTCTGGTACGATTCACTCAAGAGTCTGAAACTTCAGCCTGTATAGTAGCCTCTTTACCTGCTGTATAATTCTTTCTCCTCCTTTACTACCATATTAAGCCCCACTTTCAAATCATTTTATTTTCCTCAGAACAGCTAAAATTCTGTTTTATAGAATGGCTATATTTAACTCTTCAGATATGTCTCTTCAAATAGACTATGCGGAACTAAGGGAAGGGGCCATGCTTCAACATGTAGATACCAAAGTTAGTAGCATGGCATGTTCCTGAACTTCAGAGAAGGTGGTATTTGTCTGAACTGTGAATCAGCAGTTTTTCAGAAAGAATATTGTTGGTGTGTGTTTGTGTGTGTGTGTGTGTGTGTGTGTGTGTGTGTGTGTGCTGTGCATCAGGTCTCTATAGCTTTATAGCTCTCGAGATTAGATTTTTAGACAAGGTATTTCAGGGAACATAGATCCCAATAATTTGTAAAACTAGCTGGACAGCCATTCTGAAGAATTGCCATGTCTCTTCCTGTTTACTCCTGAGCTTATAGAAATATGCCCTATGCCCTGCTTTTACTGGGGTGATAGGGATCTGAACCCATGTTCCCCAAGCTTCCATAGCAAGCATTTGCTGACTTTACTGTTTAAAATCCTTATAGATCTCCAGTGTCTACTTGATTCAGGATAGAGTTAAAAATGATACGCTTGCTAAATATTCTGGCATTGTAAGAAAGCATAATCCTTCTTAGAAATGCACCTTTCATTCTATGTTCCCTCATTAGATGAAACTTAATTGTTTCCATTCCTATACTTCCCAGAGGAGGAGGGCAAGCATGAAAGGTAGTCTACTTGGGACGATTCTGTGGTTTCTAAAGAGAAACGTGCCAAATACATTTTTGTCTCAGAAAGCCACAGCCCTCAAATCAATTATAACTTTCTCAGGCCTCCCAGATGGTTTTTCCCTGTGCAATAATTCTTATAATGTCCAGCTTCCCAATCTTTGACTTTTTAATACCTAGAACTAGATCATATATTTTAATTAGCCAGAAGGACAATGGATGATTCTGCCTCTATGGCACTTCTGGATGTTGACTCACCATCTCTCAAATTCTGCTGGTTGAATCTTCATTTCAGTGCTTCATGAGCATCAGTCTAGCTTGATTCATTGTTCCATTCTAAAATACACTCAGTTTGCCAAGACTCCAGAGGACAGAGAATGAACTGTGAAGACTGGTGTTTCGTTGTTGCCTTACATGTGAACTTGTAAACTTCAAACTCAACAGTCAGAATCCTGATGCTCATATTCTCAATTTCATTGTCTGGCAACGGGTTTGCTTTATTAACAGGAAGCAGTGCATCCCTGGGTGATGAGGAATGAAATGCAGAAGAGATGGATATACATAGAAATGTCACAGAAGAATGAAATAGTTATCATTCTAAAAATAAGAATATATAACACTGTTAAAGAAACTATGTGTGAGACATCTCTATTACGGTTGAATAAGTGGTCAAGAGACCAGTCTTGTAATCCTGAACAAGCCTTGGCTTA
Source organism: Psammomys obesus (assembly GCF_907164565.1). Lineage (NCBI taxonomy): Eukaryota > Metazoa > Chordata > Mammalia > Rodentia > Muridae > Psammomys > Psammomys obesus. The sequence continues at coordinate 15,527,374 of NW_026588752.1, read as the reverse complement.
TCGCAGAGCTTGGAATCCTATAATAGAAGAAAATAAAAGGGACAGCAGTGAAGGGACTGCCTGGGTCTCGTGCTCTCCACTCCCTCACACTACTACTCTTGTCTGCTTCTCGTCTCTCAGTACCATAGCTGGGTTATCATCGGGGCAGGGAAGCCGCAAAGGTGGCATTTCCCCTGGTATCAGAGCATGACAGTAGACCTCCTGTAGCAGAGATCAAGCTACCTTTCACCTACAGAGTGTGTTTGTTCCAGTCTGAGAGGGCCAGAGTCCCTGTGATGGGGACATCATTAAAAAGGGCCAGGGAAGCTGGAGTCAACGTTTGGAGGGACTCCGTGAGTCAAAATAGGTTTGATAATAAAACTCATTTCACTCTAAAGGATTCCAGAGGCCAGACAAACGGCATGTCCTTAGCCACAGTGAAGTATTGGCTACCGAGGAGTCCCCCTACCACATTAGGAAAGGAGGGAATTTAGGCCAAGGACACAGAGGTGGTCCCTGTTTCTCAATACTGCTATTCAGTCTTTAATGTTCACATAGAATTTGCTTTTTCAGGAATTATCTGAAAGACACACACTTTCTAAATTGTGAAACTTTCAATTTCTCTACCTTGGAAGGATGAATGGCTGAATGAGTCCCACTGAGATCAGAGTTTAAACATCCAGGGACTCTAAGTGTTTGAACCAGCTGCAGAGCCACTGTGCCAGCCCTCTACCCTCCAGTGGGACAGCCTCTCCGCAAAAAAGTCAACCTCAGCAGTCATTCCTCTTTTACCTAACTCATTTCCAGCTTCAGAAATTAAGCAGCAGTTAATACACACAAGCAAATAAGTTACCGCCTCAGAGGTTTCTACAGATCCAAGTGCCGCTAAAATGTCGTGTGTCATTTGAAAACAAGACAGAGAGTCTGAAAAGATGCTCAAGACAAACTTTATGCTTCTGTTAAAGATGAGTGAACGCAAAATTAATCCACTCATCTATCAATACTGGGAGGCAAGTCCTGATGATTTCTGTTCAAATCTATATAGCCAGATTTCTCTTCCCTAACACAAGCATAATGCAAGCTGTTAATAAATCTCAGTAAATTGAACTTCTAAGATAGACTCCTCTTTTTAAAACCTCATGATTTTTTTCCAGATTTTTGTAGCATTCCTAACATGTCTCCGATGTCCATTCATGACCTGACCCAAGCTAGTTTTCTTTTCTGCATCTCCGACTGTTTTCTCTATCCATGACAACTGAGTGACTGCTTGTTCCTTTTGTCATTCAAACACAGAAGGTTCACCTGTAAAATAGAATCTAAGCAATAGTAAATCCCTCTCTTAACAAAGAGTGATTAAAAGGAAGTAGTAAAAGCATTTTTTTTTTTTTGCAATGTTATGGTAGGTAAGTACTATAATGTATACAATAACGTTTTCATGATAAATTGTTTATTTGGTGGAGGCCTGGATCTTACTGGGATCTTGGAACTTCTGGACTTAGGGTGCTGCCCAAGTGCGCTAAGCCTGGATGTGGGGAAGGTTTTGCAGAGTGTTACAGTTAGCTTTTTTAGCATGAAATCTCTGGTGGCAATGGAAGCTCGTGCTTTTCAAAGCTTATGGTGACACCAGAGTGTTACAGCTCTTCTTCAAGCTGCTGTGCTGAGCAGTCTGGGTGAGGCCCTGGACCCATGGGGCCCAGGCCCAGTGGGCTGGAGGGCACACCCAGTGTGAGGTGACCTAGCAGAGGATAAATGAAGACTCTCAGAAGGTCTTGAAGTGAGAATGCTGGAACCTGTGCACCTTTAATCATGTGAAATCAAGGACAACATAAACCCTGGGCAGAGGTAGGGATTTTGAGGGTGGATATGTTTGATTCACCAGGGTCAGGGGGTCAGGGATACTTATTGGTCCTATCACGAGAAGGAAAATACAGGCCTTAATTATCCTATGGGGAGGGAGGGACAAGGGATCTTCAAGTACAATTAAAGATCATTGCTGGACTAATAGCCTTATCAGGGTGGGACGTTTCTAGGAATTCCTAGAACAGTTTTCTTATCAAGGAAGAGTCTGGCCTATAGTCTGTCCTGAGGGCTAGGTGACCTCCTTACAAGATCTGGAATTACCCAAATAAGGGGGGGGAATAGAACCCCTCTGAGAAAAAGAAGTCAATCATCATAGAAGATTGCAAATAAATTGGCTATCAGGAGATGACAGACTTCAACCTTATCTGGCAGAGCATCACAAGTGAAAGCCAGGCATGACCACATGCTCTCTCAGGATCTGAAGCAGAGAGAACACAGCCTCAAAGATAGCCTGGGACAAAAAGTAAACTCTGTCCCCCAAAAAAAGAATTAGCTTATTATAATACTTAGTTAAATCATTCCTTTGGGTACAGTGTGATAGCTGTTTACTTGTCTGGGAGATGGTATTAATATTCGTACTTTGACTCTAAAACCCAACAGCATTCTCATTGTTACATCTCAATTTGGGGAAACTATTTTCTGTCACGTTATTATCTTAGTGTTTATCCATACACATTTTTATTAGTGCTGTAACCCACCATTATAAGTATGTATTCCTACTGTTTACTCAAGAATCTGACATACAAGAAAAAAAACATTTCAGGTACAATTGGCTTGAGGAAGTCAAAGTTATTTGTCAGATCCAGGAACTACCAGAAGGCAAATGATATAAGATGTCTTTCGCTCCTTATTGGTCTTTTTTCTATTTTTTTCTTCTTATTATAAATTCACTAAGAGTAGGAAATATGACTGAAAACGGCCCCTAGTCACATTTTTTCCTACTTAAAACCACTATTTAAATATATAGGACATTCTTCTTAAATTATATAGAGAGCAATACAAATCTCTAAGAACGGTTCTGGTTGAGCACTAGTAAGCCATGTACCCAACCATGACCCAAATTCTGTGCTTTTACCAAGAACCCAAGATGGACCATCCCTGGGTGAAAGGAGGGAAGGATTATATATCATAAGAAGTTAAAGAAAAACTACAGTCATCCCATCCTTTATAAAACTAGTTTAAATACCTTCTATAGCTTCAGAACAGCTAGCCTTTATATTTTTTTACATTAATTTTTTGTATCATTGCTTGTGTGTGCATGTATGCTCTGGCATGTGGCAGTGAGAACAATATCAGAGAATACTTCTAGCCAGCCTCCTTCTTAAATATATGTCTACATTGTGTGTGTGTGTGTGTGTGTGTGTGTGTGTATGTGAGAGAGAGAGAGAGAGAGAGAGAGAGGAGTTGAGTTTTCAAAACTAATCATCTACTATTTATTTCTTTTTAAGTGAGGTCATCTAATTGAACTATGAGGAATCCTGAAATGTTAGAAGATTCTGCCTGGGGCAATGGATATAGCTCAGTCATGGAAAAGGTTGCTCCACAAGTTTGAGCACCTGAGTTTGATCCCTAGAAACAACATTAAAAAATAATAAGCCAGGTACATGCTCTTTATACCTCGGAGTTGGGGAAGTAGAGACACGCAGATCCCTAGGGTCTGCTGGATAATGAGCGCAATCTACTCAGCTGGATCCAAGCCAAGGAAAAAAAGCAGTCTGAGAGAATGCAAACAAACAAAACCCAGGGTGCATAGTATCCAAGCAATGGCAATCCCCAAAGCTTGACCTCTGACCTCTGCACATGCATCTCTTCCCCTGTGTGCACCTAGAAACTTAAGCATGCGCATAAACAAGAGAGAGACCCAGGAGGAGGAAGGTTCTTGTCAGTGGAGTACTTAGGTAGGCTTTTGTTGATGTTGTAAAAAAACTCCTCCATCTGTCTTCAGATACAGCTTTTAAATAGGTCTGGAACTCAAAGACTGAAAGATCAACTTAATGACTGATTTACTGATGAATGTGGCTACCATGAGAAGTCACCTGGTTTTCATGGTTCTCCCTTAAGTTAGTTAGAAAATATCTCTGCTCCCTGCTTCATGGAGGCAGAGTCCTACCAAGATTCCCAATAACTGAAACAAGGAAGAGACCAAGGTGTGTGTTCTCAGCATCAGCATCTCTATAAAGAGAACTCAGAGGAAACTGGCACTTGTTTGGCCAATTCTGACTCTGAAGCAATCAGAGAGATAATTTCAAGTTTGCTGTTACCTTGTGTGAATTAGGGTGAAAGAGGTTAAATCTGAAACTTTACGTGAGTGACAGTGCTCCAAAATATGAACAGAGGGCTAGGCATAAGGAGTTTGCTTTTTAATGCCTTTAATTTCAAATTCCAGGCTTCGTTTCTCTATTATTGCTCTATTTTTTATTAGCTTCTCTTTATCCTATTTTGATGTATAATTTCTATCAAATACTGTAGCCCTTCAAGAGCATCTTCAGAATTTTGAGTCAGAAACTAAAATTGAATCTGTTTGAAATGTTCAAAGCCATCTCCAATGGCACCCTCATGGCTCCATATAATAAATTGAACACAGAAGCAATAGCCCTATTAAGCTGATGAAATCATTGATTTCTTCTATGTGTAATGGTCACATTAAAAGCTGAGATTTTCAAAAGATATGATACTAAGTCACCCACAGCCTTACCATATTAACAAAAAGCCTTTTAAACTCATGGCCATTAGTGGAAAGTATTTATTATTAGAAAGTGACTATGAATAGAAATATATCAAAACATTGTAGCACAGTATTCCAGGCTACTAGTCAAAAGGACATCAATAGATTGTTTATATTGTCTGTTTTTCTTGCCGAGAAATTGTAAAGAAGCACTAATGCAAAACCATATAAAGTTTTTTCTTAGTTGTGCTATTTTACAAAGCTACAAAATATTTGGAACACCTGGCTTTAACAAGTGATTCCCAAGCAGAGTTTAGCTGTATCATAACTGTTTAGTATGGTCAAAAGTGAAATACGTAACTCCAAGATCAGATATACAAAGACAGAATATAGGGTAGGATCATTTAGCAGAGCTTCAGCTGATTTGAACACAGATACATTTAGATGTCATCATCATAAATAAGGCTAAGATTTTATTCAGGTAGAAAGGGGCTTGGGATTTTTTTTTTTCTTTCATTGATACGTCTTTCTTCCCTTTGATATGTAATCCTTCTTGTGATACTCTATGCTCTTGTCTTTCTCTGTGCTGACCCTAGAAATTTTAAAATGAGCTCAGTCTTATTATTTATTGTAATAAAAAGCAAGATCATTTTAGTTATACCAGTAGTAATTTTTGTTGGCATAAACATGATTATTACCTGTGAATCTGAGAAGTACTACAATGTAGGAGGAAATGGAAAAAGGAAACTGCACACTGAAAAATAAACCTATAAAGTTCAAATAATGTAGAGATTGCTAAGAGATAGAGAATCAGTTTACTTTACTTTGATACGTGACTTCTGCCATATTGAACACCCTCCGAGGAGTGCTATGTCCAAATAGTCGGCCAACAGCAACTGGATGAGTTTAAAGGAAAAGGAAGAGTGGTGGACTGAAAGTGAAGTTGGCTGGCTAGAGAAAGGTGAGTAGATCATGGAGGAGTTAGGAAAAAGAGTGAAGATGATCAAAACACATTATATGGAATTTTTAAAGAATTAATAAAAACATTGTTTTAAAATGTATGTGTAGCTTACTATCTAGACAAGCCCTATTTGCAAAACTTTGGGCTACACAAAAGAAAGTGTGAATTTTAAAGACAAACTGTATCTTTTCTCTTTTTAATTTATGTATCAGTTAACACAAAATATTCATATTGATTTGTATCATTGCATTACTGCTATTGAAACACATATGAGCACAGTTTTCAGTATTTTACAACACGATTTTAATAGCTTCACAGTATTCTATTACATAAAAATACCATAATCCATTATCAAAAATGTACCATAATCCATTATCACTGCCCATTTCTCTTCAATAATTTGCAGAATAAAAAGTGTTATGATATTTATCATACAACAAAACACTATCATATCCCCAGGAAGACTTTCTTAGGACCATTACTGATAGAAATTTTAGACTCAGGTTTATATTATGAATGTGAAACAGATTGATATGGATAATGAATGCTAAATCTTTCTTAAATAACACCCAAATTCAAATCATTTGGTTATTATAGAAGAGAAAATGACTTGCTTGTAGATATGTATATAATGTATTTTGGGGGTTGAATATTGTACTTGGAATAAAAACATGTACATGACTAACCTCTTTGAATTAATAAAATAATGACAGTAAGATATACACTTTCTATATCACAGAGTTTTACTTGTCTGGCTCCATATGTACAGGTCTATTTCTAAGAAAGTTACCAACTCAGAGATCAGCCAGGCAGTAGAAAGTAGAAATCTTTAGGAAATAGTTGGTTAAGGAAATTATTTTTTGTAAACTATCATCAAGTATACATGATCGGTCTCAAGAAAGAATATAGGTCTGAATTAAATATAGGTCTGAAGAATCACAGAGAAGATATTGAGTGTGAAATAGTACTTAAACCTTTTTAATATCATTTCTTCTTTCATTTTAAAGATAGCCTCATCACCAAATCTGTAGATAATATGAATACGGGCCAAGAAAACAATATAAAATACACTTACGTGAAATATTTTCCAAGATGGCATTAATGAATTAAGTATAAGATATAGTGATTATGGAGATAGATGAAAGGAAGTTAAATTTTTAAATAAATATTACAGGTTGTTTAGTATATATGTCTGCTCAGAACAGTGTGTTTACTGAAGTTTAGAAGGAAAAAAAAATAGCAATTGCTTAAGTGCTTGGAAGGAAGTGAGGAGAGTCCAGTAGAATCTGGTAATATGACTAAGTCGTTCTGCCAAACTGAAAGCCTCAATGAGTCAACTTTCCATAATTTTCCTAAGTTAAACACCTAAGATATATTTAACCTGTAACAGAAACGAAATGTGATTCAGTCTAGTAGGTGGCTTCAGTCTTGAGCCTGCTGCTTTAATACCTGAGCAACCTTGAAAAGCCCACCATTTATCATTGCCCCATGTTCTGGAAATAGGAAATGAACATTTAATTTATAATTTAGGAATTTAAATGTATTCATAGCACACATTGTGGCTTACAGTGTGTGCTTCGTAAACAATCTTCTGGAATCAAAATTATTTTAGAAACTGTTTCTATTTCGTAATGTATAAGGACTTTAATTTTTGTATACTTTTGATTCCACACCACTTCCCTCTTAATGTTGTATTTGCTTAATAATTTATCAACTTGGCTGGGTAAAATGCAGTGTGAACCATGTAAAAATAAAAAGAACTTTTAGATTAAACCTGTTGGGCTTTGGAATCTCACATATGGATCAGTATTCAGTTCAAAACCCAGACATGTACAAGCTTGGGGTTGGTATAGAATATTAAGGATGAAACTGGGGACGAGAGAATCTATACAGAGTTTGTTTGAATGCTAATAAATCATGAAATCACTTCTTCTGGGCTACTGGGATTTGCGGCATAAGAAACCTGAAATTCAACAAGGAACCAGGTTCCCTGAAGAACTTCCTAGTCTGACTCTAACCAATACATTCTAGGTAGAAAAAAAAAAAAAGAAAGAAAGAAAGAAATCAAAAGAAAACTGAAGGGATTTCAGAAATGGAAGAGGTCCCTTTTCTTATAATCTTACATATTTATAGTTGTTATTTTTATACTAAGCAACACTTAGAGGCAGAAGCGCGGTGACTCTATGAACAGGACAAATAACCATAGAGCCTCACAGCTGGTTATTAAGATAGTTTTTTTTTTTTTTTAAGACCCTCACCCCTGTATATATTTCGTATTGTTTTCTGTATGCAACCTCTCATGTCTGCCGGTAGCTAAGTAAACCTGTCTCTCTAAATTTAATATACCGTGGTATGGACATGTTGGGGCAAAGATGCTACGCTCACACACAGGCGGCAAGCTCCACCAGAAGAGGCATCTTCATATTTTTTCACCCCTGCCAGGAGGATGTGGAAAAACTTCCCTAGAAGAGCTGATGAAGAGCGAAAGCACTCAGACCACCTGGGCTGAATGGAAGAAGTCAAATCTGCAAACCATCCTTCCCCAGCAGATAGCTAGCTCTCTTCCCACTCCACACATCCTCACTGTAGAGCGAAACTAATTTAACAAGATATCCCTGATTCCTCTGAACAGTGGTGAAAATATTCCTACAGGACTCTATTAAGACAGACCCCAAAGTACTCATCAGGCTCGCGAAAGAAGAAGCCTGCTGTGGCCTTTTCTACCCACAACACCATAGCAATTAAAGAAGAGGCCAATATCAAAGCAGGCAGGTAACTTTATAAGAGCACCAGGCATCTGCCCATGCCCAAGGCCACGTTTTTAAAGGAAAGAGCCATTATTTTTCCAGTGGTACAGGAAAGGAGCTGCAGGACATGCAGGTTAAATTGAAAAGCCCTTACATGTATCTTTGGAGGTTAACAGATTCACCTGAAGCCAGGTTCCCATCAGTTATGGATTCAATATTTGTTGGCATTTGATGAGGTCTGTGGGGATCTTTGCAGAGGGGAGACGTGATTGGCTCACTCACTTGGCAAGTGTTTGGCATCCCAAGCACAGAATGTAAGAAGTTCTTTATTTTTTTTTCCATGTGTGTCTGGCAACCCTAAAGCACTGAGAACTCTGTGCCAACATGAACTCAGATGTTAATTACAGCATTTTCATTTCGATAATGTGTTGTTTGGAAAGATGGTGCTGGAGAATGGCGGAGGGACAAGGTGATTATTAGAAAACTCAAAATATGATTTTTTTTTTTTTACAAGTGAAATAGTGGTGAGCATTTTGCAATTGGACTCAGGTAATATCTAGCAGATTACTGTAGTCCATTATTATAGATTAGAAACATACTAATTTCCATTTTGAGTCTTCGTAATCTTATAAATCCTACCTTGCCATCATTTCTGATGGAAAAAGTCTACTTGAATCATTCATGTGTTTCATTTTTTTAACCCTGAGGAACGTTTGTGACTGAGGATTGTCATTGTTCAAATAAGGTATCTAGCAAAACAAAAGGGGCAAATCACCTCCGGCTGTAGTCTTGGGTGGTAGCAAGACAAAGTTTTTTTCTCTGTTGCTCACAGTTCACTTTCACACTTTCTTCAAGGCTCTCATAGTGCTTTGGAGTTCAGCAGATCAATTTAGACTGTGTATTTTTCTGTCTTTATTTGCATTGTTCTTTTATGCAGCTGCAAGGCTGCTTTCCTCTTAGCAAAATGTCAAATGGTGTTGAATTTGCTCAATTAGCTTTGCAAATGTGTGTTTGACTTCCTATGGCATCCTTCTCCTCCTCTCTTTGTTGTATATTTCTTATATTTCAAAGGAAAACATCAAATAAATTCTTCTTTTGAAAGAAATTAGCATTTTAATTCATAGGTGATAGTCTGCAGTTGTGTTTCTGATTATGTTTTTAATTAAAGGACAAAAACACAAGCATTCTTCTCCCATTTGATTCACTTACTTGGGAGGTGAAGAAAATATTTAAATCCCAGCTGTATTGATGGTAATATTTTGACAGAAATAACTTTATTACACAAAGTAGCTTAATGAAGAGTTGTGCCTGGCCTGCAGACTACAATATAATGCTTTCAAATGATGTTTGCAGAAGTTTTTATAATTTCAGTTATAGTAACTGAAATGGCACAAAATGTTTTTAAAAAGAAAATGTAAAATAAATCACATTTTTTCTTTCTAGGGACCAGGGAGTTAGATTTGTTCTCTAATAAGATCAAGCCAACAGAGGTTATTTATCCAAGTGACAGAAATTCGGGATTTTTATTTAAAGAAGAAGGGAATAAAAGAGAGGCTGAGATCAGAGTGATGGAGATGAGCCAGGAGAGTCTGGGGTATGCTGGCGAAGTCATTCTTTTCTCTCATTTAGGACAATTTTGCCAGCCACAAGCAATAGTTTATTATCCCCACACATGCCTCAGCCATCCTTTTAGTTCTTACATCTAATTCAGGTAAAAGAAAAAAAAAAAACATTCTGTTCTTTCCCATTTTCAGCTTCCCAGAAAGGAGTGAGGTACACGTAGCACATGAAATACAATTAAAGGCCTTCAAAGGCCCCTCAGACTGCTGAAGCTAAGCAGCTCTTATCTGCATCAGGATTTGGTTTCTTTGAAGTTAATTCAGAGATTAGACTTCATGCCTTTAAACATTCTTTAAATAAGAATGTGCATTATATCTTTTTCTAAAATGCTCTGTACCATCCAGTTGAAATGAAGCTCTATATGCTTCCTCTTGCCAACCACAGGGTAGGGACAGAACAGCAGCTTCATAAGTATCTCTCTCTATGGCCACGGGAGACTGTCGTCATCAACAGTCCTGTTCCTCCCACAGGTCTTTGTTAGACTTCAGTGTCTCACTCCTCAGCTGGAAAAAAATATATATATACTCTTGATCACACAATGACATGTAAAGTTAGAAAATGCTCCTGGTGGGTACAGCTTTTCATGGTAGAGCTAATTGATAATTGACTAGGATCACTAGATGTTATAAATAAAGTAGGTTTGAGCACTTCTAATAAAACTGTTTTCCTTAGCTTCCTGGGAAGGATCTGGTCATGAGTAAAGTGAAGCTGGCTGCTGGCAGGTAACTTTGCTCAAACATTTGGTTAGGATGGCCCTTCATTTGTCCTCTACAAAGCAGTTTGTTGCCTGAAGTAAGAGGGTTGGTGTGGAGAACAAAAAAGAGTTGTTAAGCTAAAACTGTGAGCATAGTGGGAAAAGCAAGTTGTGTTTGAGTTTCTGGTAGGTAGAGGAAAGCCTTTGTTTGCTGGGAACATTAGCTTTTCCAGGAGAGCTAATGGCCTGATAAGGAATATCAACCAAAGCATATTTCTTAGCAATGGACCAGATGCATAGAAGCAAGTGGACAAAGATAACATCAGAGGCTGTTAGAAGATTTTTATGTCAAGTTGTAAGCTTTTTGTTTTTGTTGTTGTTGTTTCTGAGTTTTGTTTTGTTTTGTTTCAGGCTATTGCTAGAATCTGGTAGCATTAAATCATGTACTTAAAAAAGGAAAGTTACCTAAACTTATGAAGGTCAAATAAGTATTCTGAATTCCTCCTACTTCATCCAAGCACCATGGGAGTTCTCTTTTCAACTCAATATGATACTGAGGGAATGAAGAGGCCAAACCCTTTTATTCCTTGCAGCTTGTACTGTTTTAAACTTGGCATATTTGAGATATTAACTTAAAGTACAGAGTTCTACTAGTTTTACTTACAGAAGGGTATCTACCCAATTTGCTACCTTACAAAAGAATAGGCTGAGCATGAAAGGTACCTAGTTTTATCTTGAAGAGCCAGCAACACCTAAATTAAAGATCAGAAGCATATAGGACCCGAGAATGAATGGACCCAGCTATCCCCTTTGACCTGTACAGTGGTTCATGAGTAAAGAAGGAGCTAAAAGTTACATTTTGTTTATTTTACTTAAATCTTCACTATAGTAGCTGGAAAAAAAGAAACAGAATTATTGTTATTGAAATAATGGCAGTTCTTTGATTTTAACTTGTGTCCTTTATTAATATCTGAGGTAATAAGCTACTGATTTGTATAAGCATATATTATCAAGTATTATTAACTATGTATTATAAATTATTATATGTAATGTCAAGTATTGCTATATTAGAATTGCTTCATCAACTATTAGGTAACATATAGCAAATTTATTCACACAGAGCACTAATAAAATAGCATATGGACATTATTTCAAAATAGGCTAACGCCTATGAACATAAGTTTCTGTTGTAGGTACTTACAAATAGAACTTGTTGGGAAAAATGGGATAGTATCTATGTTTGGTTTTGTTTGACTGAGTCTATTTTATTTGAGTGTGTATTGTGAGGAGGGAGAGCAATAAATATAGGTCATCTAGTACTTTCTGGGGTTGAAAGCACTATGTCAAAAGCAATGTAAAAACAAGTAGGAAATTTGGGAGTTTGAGGGATCTGGGAAATGGTAGGAGTGTAAGGTAGAAAAGAAGATAGAAAAAGGCAGCGATCTGCCATTCTGAAAATGCCCATCTGACTAAAGAGCAGGAGGAGAGAGGCAGTGAGCCAAACAAACAAGCAGGGAGGAAGGCTCTTCGAGAAAACACCAGCAGAAAATAAGAAGCCTGCATGTGAGTGCTTGGAATGTTAAGTGAAAAACAAACAGGCCCTCCAGGCCCTCTGTGTAAGCACTCTGATCAGCAACACCTGAAATGTAAATGTGACAACACCAGGCCATATAGTTCCCAATAGACAGTGTTATTGTATCCTGTGAGAAATGGAGAATGTATCACTAGAAAGGATCAAAGAGTAAAAAGATAATTTTATAAGCAATTAAAATAATTCTTGTTAAGAATTGTCTTCTCCCCTTCTCCACTCCCCACTCTATCCCTTCTGTGCTCTCCCTTCCCTCTTCTCTTTTTCTCTTCTTTCTCTCCTCTCCCCTCTATTCTCTCTCCTCCTCCTCTTTTTCCCTCCTCTCTCTCTCGCCCTCCTTCTTCTTCTCTTTCTGCCTTTCTCCCTCTCTACTTCTCTCCTTCACTGGTCTCTTCTCTCTCATGTACATGGATGCAGGAATGTTTAAGGTTTGTAGTTGGGGAAGAAAAGGAAGTCTATGGACAATGGTGTTTGATAGAGCATTGACCTCCCCATAGAGATAAAGAAACTGTCAGTTCTGTTGTTCTTTATGGGCAATTAGATTTCCTGATGGTTTGAATGTAGAAAGTGAAAAGAAAGGAACAGTGTGGCACCAGGGTCAGGAAGGATGGTATTTATCTTCAGAGAAAGAGGTGGCAGTAAGCGTGGATGTTGATTTACATCCAGGAATTCAACTTTGAATCCACAGGAGGTTCTCTAAGGACAGGCAGTGTTTATATTTGTGAGAGCTAAGCTGGAGTTGTAAATCCAAAAATGTGACTGTACCGTGATATTAATAACAGATTTAATCATGAACAAACAAACATTGCTTAATAGTTCTAAAGACTGAGTTCTACACATTGTAGATATGAAGAGGAAAGCAAGGAGTGCATGCTGTGGTGAAGACATGCTTGGGTAAGAAGAAAGAGAGTGTGGTGTTACAGAAGCGACAGGAAGAAACTGAGTGTATAGAAGAAGTGTGTGTGTCATCTAATATCCCGTCCAAATAAAATCAGTATGATAACAGAACATGTCAGGCTATTTGAAAAGGAAGCCTGTGGAAAGAGTATCTAAGATAGAAATAGGATCTGTATTAGTGTACCTTTGCTGCTTTTTGAGATTACTATAATCACAGTGAATTAAAAGCACATGACACTAGAACTGTAGTTTTGAAAATGACAATTCTCAAGAGAGTCTCAGAGGGCTAAGGATAATTTGTTGGCAGGAAAGAAGAAAGATGTCTTCTTTCTGGAGGCTGTAAGAAGAGTAGATTCTTTTCCTTGTTTTCTCCATTTCGGGGAGGCCCCCAATGTTCATTGGCTTCACTACCTCCTTTGTTCTCTTCCTTATTTATTTATTTATTTATTTATTTATTTATTTATTTATTTATCTATCCATTTATTTATTTATTTATTTATTTATTTTTGGTATTTTGGCTATCTATATAATTACACTGAACACAGCTAGATTGCTCTGGTAATAATCTCTATATATTTGCTTCCCCTTGCTGTGTAAACTAATAAATTTACATATACATCTGCAAGTTCTGGGGATTGGGATGGAGGTGTTTTGAACAGCCATTATTCCCATCTATTCAAAGATGGTGCTTAGAAAAGAGAGAACCTAGAAATTTATCTTTTCCTATGCAAAAAGTGATGGCTTGTATGTAATAATATTATCAAATAGAAATTGATTCAAAGGAATCAATGTTGGGTATAAATGAACTTGTAAGGTAATGTTGATTCGGCCTTAGCAGTTTGCATCTTTGCCAAATGAGTAAAGAAGAAAGAACTCAGTTTATCTATGACAACAGCTGTCAAGTAAAATCTAAAGGTGATCATACAAGTAGATAGGATAGGTGTATGCTGTAATTAAATAGTATTCCTGTCACATCTGTCTGTTTGTGGAGTACTGAGAAAGGTCATGAATGCAGAGTGATGATGAAGAAAAAACTTGTTAAGGGTTTAAGTAGAAAAGAACTCAAAAATTGTCTTGAAAGAGAGAATACCAAATGTTCTGAGAAGCCACATACATTTTCCTATGCGGGGAATGAAAGGATCTTGAAGCTGAGGCACTACAGGCTAAGGGGAAGTTTAGACAGAACATATTGAGTCAACATAATGGACTGCTTACATTGTATGCGGAGTGAGCTCTAGCATATTTTCACTTGATCCCAACAAATGTATGTGCAGAAGTCCTGATTGTCATTCCTTAAAAGGTCAAATTCAAACTTGGCCTAAGTTGCTAGGAAATTCAAAAGGCTCAGGTCAATGTCTATTCTTCATCTTTATAACTTCAAACTACTTCCTACAATCAGATCTCAAGAAGTGTCCTCTCACATTACACGTTTTGAGGCCATATTGTGATTTGTATTTGCTTTTAATTATATTGATTCTAACTGGAGGAATCACTACTTTTATCAAAGAGTAAAAGCTTTATGACTGTAACATTAATTAGAATATTTCTATATTTGTATGGTTTGAAAATTGTGGCAATGATGTTATTTGGGCCATCTTACATAGTATACCATAAAAATTATACTGTTATTTTAGTGGAAAAAATAAAATATAATCAAACAAACTTTTGAGCTCATGGGAGGTGATATATTGGGACAATTGAAGGTCAATTCAAAACTGACTCACTACTATGTAATGCTAATATTTTATTAATTTGTGAATGTTAAGATATATTTTGCTTTGATTTTTAAATCTCAAATGTGACTCAAGAAGTAGAATTATAATTGATATTTGCTTGAAGGAGTAAGACAGAAGTTTCTTGTATATGCATATGTGATATGCATATGTATATATAAATATATATATATAAATATATATATATATATATATATATATATGATAAGTTGAGTTGAGACTGAAGTGACATATATCATGAACAGTGTCCCAGAAAATTTATAGTTTTTGAAGATGGGTGATAGTTTTTCAACTTAGTCTGTCTATAAATTCATTTGAAATTGTTCATAATCAAATGATTGCAAAAGCAATCCCTAAGCTACTTTATATAGGCCAGATCCTTAATATGAAAGGCATATTCTCATTCATATTCTATTTTTAAAGTTTATTTATTTATTCACTTTACATCCCTATTGCAGCTCCTTCCCTCCTTTCCTCCTGGTTTCACCTCTAATTCCCTTCCCTTTCTCCCCCTTGACCTCAGAAAAGGAGAGCCCCCAGTACCACCAACCCACCCCAGCCCATCAAGTCACATCAGAACTAAGTTCATCTCCTTCCCATGAAGCCTAACAAGGCAGCATAGCTAGGAGAAAGTGATCAAAAAGCAGGCAACAGAATCCATATCAGAAATAGCCCTGCTCTAATTGCTGGAGGACCCTCAGGAAGATCGAGCAATATATGTGTAGGGAACCTAGGTCCATTCCATGTATGCTTTTTGGTTGGTAGTTCAGTCTCTGTGAGGCCCGATCGTTCTTGGTTAGTTGACTCTGTTGGTCTACTTGTGGAGCTCTTCTCCCTGCCTGGTTTCTCTGTCCTTCCCCCAACTCTTCCACAAAACTCCCTGAGCTCTGCCTAATGTTTGGCTGTGAGTCTCTGCTTCTGTTTCAATCCACCGCTGGGTGGACCCTCTCAGAGCACAGTTAGGCTAGTCTCCTGTCTGAAAGCAGAGCAGACTGTCTACAACAGTGTCAGGGATTGGTTCTTTCCCAGGGGGTAGGTCTCAAGTTGGGCCAGTCATTGTTTGGCCCTTCCCTCACTCTCTGCACCATTTTTATCCCTTCATACCTTGTAGGCAGGCTAAATTTTTGGGTAGCTGGATATCTGCATGTAGACTAATTCAAACAGATCCATATTTATCACCCTACACAAAACTCAAGCCCACCTGAATCAAAGATTTCAACATAAAACTGGGTACACTAAATCTAATAAAAAGGGAAGTGGGGAAAAACTTTCAGTTGGAGACAACTTCATGTACAGAACACCAACAGCTCAGCTCAGGCTCTAGGATCAACAATAAATAAATGGGACCTCATGAAACTGAAAAGCTTCTGTAAGGCAAAGGACACTGTCAATAGAACAAAAAAACAGCCTGCAGATAGGGAAAAGATCTTCATTGACCCTACATCTGACAGATGGCTAATATCCAAATTATTTAAATAATTCAAGAAATTAAACACCAGCCCACCAAATAATTCCAATTAAAAGATCGTCTAAAAAGCTAAACCAAGAATTGGTGACAGAGGAATCTCTAAGGGTAGGGAAACACTTAAAGAAATGCTCAATATCCTTAGTCATTAGGGAAATGCAAATCAAAATGAATCCAAGATTCCATCTTACACCATTAAGATTGGCTAAGATCAAAAGCTCAAGTGGTAGGACATGATGGCGAGGATATGGAACAAGAGTAATTCTCCTTCATTGCTGGTGGGAGTACAAACTTGTACAAACACAACTGAATAGCTCTATCTCAAGATCCAATCATAAGATTTCTAGGCATTTACCCATAAGATGCTCCACCATAACACAAGAGTATTTGCTCAATTATGTTCATGGCAGCTTTATTTGTAACAGCCAGAAACTGGAAACAACCTAGATGTTCTTCAACTGAAGAATGGATAAAGAAAATATAGTACATTAACACAACAGAATACTATTGAGCTATTAAAAACAAAACAAAAATTAAGGTCTTTAAAGGCAAATGAATGGAACTAGAAAATATTATCCTGAGTGAGATAACCCAGACCCAGAAAGACTCACATAATATATACTCACTTATAAGTAGGTATTTGCCTTATAGTACAGGATAACCATTCCACATTTCATAGACCCTAAAAAGCTAAGCAATAAGGAAGGCTAAAGGGTGGATGCTTGATTATCCCTCAAAAAGGAAAATAAAATAGATATAAGAAGTAGATGAAGAGAGAGAACTGGGTAGGAGAGGTGGTGGGAAGAGAAATGAATATAGGGATCAGGTGAGGGGAGAGTGAGGGTGGGAGGTGAGAGGGCAGGAAGAGAGAAAGGAAACCAATGGGGAAAGGCATCTCAGGCACAAGCTGGAGATCCACAATGGGGCAGATTCCTGGAAGAATACGGGAGTGGCTCCAGTGGAGATTCCTAGCAGCAGGGGAAGGGGATGTAGAGACTGAAGTGGTCACCACCTATAGCCAGGCAGGATTTCCAGTGGGAGGAGGGAGATACCAACCCACTCAGACCCGAATGTTATTGTTACAGGAAGTAGTGGTAAGGAGGACACTTAACTGTGATTAAAGGCCTAAATACCCCACTGACTGCACATGGATACATGTTTGCTCCATGTATAGTCATTTCAAATACCAGAACTTCACAAATGTATTTTGCCCCTTGTTTTTATCTGTTGTTACTATTTACAGAACATCTCAGAGCCCATGTTCCACTGGTGATTCTCTGTCTCCCAGTGCTGAGAATCCCAAATCCATCACCTTCAGAGGAGAAGAAGAAAAATATCTAAAGATGAATGCTGTCATTTGGGCTGTGATCGATTTCTAAAAATAACGGTCATCATTATTTTTGGCGTTCCTTTAATTTGTTGGTAGAGTAGTACTGTTTTACCTCATGATAATGGCCATCAATCCATTTTGCTTCCTGTGACTAAAATGGTTTCTCACCTGCTGTAGGTTGAGGTTAAAACTCATAATTAGATCCAGGTTGTTAAACTATAGAATATTTTCAATTAAAAAATCATTTGACTTGGTGGGGGGGGGGGAGGAAAACAGTAAATAAGCCTCTTGGGGTAAGCATTGCATTTTTTTTCAAGATATGAATTCCACAAGCTTAATAGCTAGTCATTGTACTTAAAAGCCTGAGAAAGCACCTTATTGATTTGAAAATTAAACATCTGCCAATAACTAGAGTATACTTCATGTAACAAAATGATGAAAATATGTTTTAGCCATTTAATTTGAAATTGCCCATCAAGAGCATACTGTTCAATGTGTAAATTTTAGTCTACTCAATAAAACACATAAAATAATGAGTATGTTCTAAAAGACAAAGGCCATAAAAAATGGAAAAGCTTCATAGATCATGTTTCTGTCCATTGCAATCATGATTTTGAAGGTGGGGGATTATAATCTATCTAGAGATGTATTTGAAAACACAGAAGCTAATATAACTCACCAGTGCTTTTTTTTTTTTTTTAATAAATCAGTAAGATGTTTAAAAGTCACTTACTTTATCTTTGTGGCAACCTATTTGTTGACCAGAACACATTCTTTGTATGGCTAGAAGACATATATTAACTAAGTTTAATGTTATCTCCTGGAAGGAACTGGTACAGAGGATGAGAATTTTGCAACTAGCTCCTAAGAGTGTTAAATGGGAATTCAAGAAAGTTCAGATTCATGCAGTCTCAAAGGACCTGCGGATCTGTAATCATTGAGGAAATAATTGTTGGGTGTATTGAATTATGTTTTTTTCCTCTCATCTCTCCACTATTTCTGTAATTGGAAGTTATCTCTGTATAATTACATCTTCAGGAAAAGTAATTAGAATTCTTATCATTGGCTTCTAATGAGCTTTTTTCCTCTCTAATAAATACTATTTTTTTATATCCCATCTAGTTAGTCTGATAGGAGTAGTGAGGATAGAAAATCAAACAAGATTTCAAACTTCAAAACTGGTTAAATGAGGAAAAGTTTATGGAGTTTTATGAAGAAAATGCAGTGGCTGTTACAAAGCCAGAAAAACATAACTTTTTAAATCTTTTTAATAGGAACTAGGCATAAAAGGGAAACAGCATATTATTTCATAATTGTCACATTTTCTCCCTCTCTTCTTCCCCCTCCTAATTTACACTCTCTTGGAAGGATTGAAGTACCAGTAGCCCCTGTATCTACTATTTGCTCACCAAATACAGCATTGACTTCTACCATCAAGTGACATGAGGCTGCTCTATAACTCTATAACTCTGTAACATTGAAATAAAGAGTACTTAGATATTCTTGGAAGAAACATGGCAGTGGAGAGT
The DNA here is from genome assembly GCF_907164565.1 of Psammomys obesus. Classification (NCBI taxonomy): domain Eukaryota; kingdom Metazoa; phylum Chordata; class Mammalia; order Rodentia; family Muridae; genus Psammomys; species Psammomys obesus. The sequence continues at coordinate 15,508,306 of NW_026588752.1, read as the reverse complement.
GTTGTTTCCAGAGCTCCCATAGTTAGCTACAGCCAGCAACTTGACATTAACCTAGACTCACCTACGAAGGGAGAATGTCAACTGTAGAACTGTCTATATTATTATCTATGTGTCTGTGAGACATTTTCTCAATTACTCCTTGATGTAGAGAGGACAGCCCACTATGGGCAGTGACATCCACAGACAGGCAGATAAAGAACACAGGCTGTGTTAGCCAGCAAACAGTGTATCTACATAGTTTGCTTCAGTTTTGACTGCTAGGCTCCTGTCCTGCCTCCCCTAAGAAATTATTATAACTGGTGGGCTGAACAGAACCCAGCAGGGTGTCGAAGCAGATGCTGAGACTCACGGCCAAACTTTGGGCAGAGTGCATGGCATCTTATGGAAGAAGGGGGAGATAGAAAGACCTGGAGGGGACAGGAGCCCCACAAGAAACCCAACAGAGCCAATAAAACTGGGCCCAGGGGGTCTTGCAGAGACTAATACTCCAACCAAGGACCATGAATGAAGAGGACCTCAACCCTTGCTCAGAGGAAGCCCATAGGCAGCTCTGTCTCCATGTGGTTTCCCTAGTAAGAGAAGCAGGGGCTGTCTCTAACATGGACTCAGTGGCTGGCTCTCTGATCACCTCCCACTGGGGGAGTACAGCCTTGCCAGGCCACAGAGGAAGACAATGCTGCTATTCCTAATGAGACTTGATAGGCTAGGGTCAGATAGAAGGGAAGGAAATACTCCTTTATCAGTGGACTAGGGAAAGGGCATGGGGGTGGGGGGATAGAGGGTGAGTTTTTTTTTCCTATGAAGATTGGGTAAACACATGAAATTTCTTAAAACTCTTGTACCTTCTTCAAAATGAAAATCCTGATTATAAGGTAGTGACTATCCATAATTCATTGAGTTACTATGAGGATTCAATGAATAAAGGCATGAATATCAAACTGCATGGGCCATACAAAGCTGGAAAATATTGATACTTATTTAAGTTTTTGAGACTTCTTGGATTAACTATTAATTTTCTTTTATTTATTTCATGTGTGTATAGGTGCATGTCTCTGCCCATGTGTGCAGGCAGAAGAACAACTTGTGGGATTTGGTTCCCTACTTCATGGTACATGGGTTCTGAAGATTAGGTTTAGTTAAGCAGGCCTGGTAGCAAACACCTTTATTTGCTTATTGTTCCCAGTTCAGAGGGGCATGGGTTTCATCTAGGGTCCTGGAACTTGGCTTCCAGACAGAGAACAGGGTTTCATTTCTCTCTCAGGGGCAGCTAGAGCACTTTAGGGTGAGGCCCTAAGGTAGAGTGTGGAAAAGGTTTCCCACAGAGGGTTGTTACAGGTTATCTCTTTCAGCATGAGATCACCAGTGGCATTTGAAGTTTGGGCATTCCAAAACCTATGGAAGATACCAAAGTGTTACAGTTCTTGGTTAAGCTAATGTGCTAAGCATGGAAGAGGTGTGGGTCAAGGCCCATGTCTGGTTGGCTTTCAGCCAAGACACAGTCCAGGGGAGGCCCAGGCCCAGCAGCTGGAGGACAGTCCCAACAAAGGATAAATGACCAATCTTCTTCCTGATGTGAGAAAGCAGGAACCTTTATTCCTATGAAATCAAGGACAATATAAACCCTAGAAGAGGGAGGCCTTTTAAGGGGGAAAGTATTTGTTTCACTGGGGTGAGGGGGTCAGGAATACTTGATGGTCCTATCATAAGAAGTAAAATAAAGTACTTGAATATCCTGTGGGGAGGGGGATCTCCACGTATAATGTACAATTGAAGGTCACTGTTGGACTAAGATCCTTCGCAGGGTTGGGCATTTCTAGGAATTGCTAGGTGCTCACTAGAGCAATTTCCTTATCAGGGAAGAGTCTTGCCTGTAATCTGCCCTGAGGGCAATGTGACCCTTCTACAAGACCTGGGGTCACCCATATCAGGGAAGATTTTTAAAGCCATGCTGAGAATAGCGAGTCTATCATTATAGACTGAGTGCAATCAACTGACTATCCACAGATGACTGACATTAACCTTATCCAGCAGAGCCCCACATCTGTTGAACCATGTCTTCAGTCTAATGCAGATATCTTGGAGGGAGAAACGAGCATTTCAGTTATCAACAGGTAACACACACACATACACACACACAAATAGAAAGTTACTTTGGATGGACAAGTATAATTCAGAGAGAAAAAGAAAGTAAATATTTGGTGTGTGGTATCCTCTGGGGCTCTATTATTGACACACAATAGAGATGGCAGTAAGAAAGCATTCCTTCCAAATCCCACTTGATGACTCAGTGATCTTCTTTGGTATAATTTACAGGAACTTGAGTAACCCGTACAGCTGTATAATGAAGAAGCCCTGCCTATGTCATTTCCCTGGGAAGCTGCATCACTAGAGTCCATCATACAAACTGTAGGAAGTGATGCCTCCAAAGCATCCATCATAACTATTTTTATGTCTCAAGGGAAAGGCTTCATAAGTCCTGTACATTTCATGAAAGTTTCTGGCAGACACTGTAGCATCATCATTCATTAGCACAAACAGTATTTACAGTGGTTTTCCAAAGTAACTATGACGACAGTTTATCCTACCAACAACAATTGCAAAGTGACCGGTTAATCGGTTCAGAGAAATCTCTGCATTAATACAGCTTTCATTGTGAAGTAGTACTATGGACTTGGGTAAATGAAGATACTATTATTTATCTAGTGATAAAAGCTTTCATGGCCTGTGAATGGTTGGGATAGAGTGGAGAGGCAGTGATCAGAAACTTCTGACATCACACATTTTACTGTGAACTGTAGCACAAAGGTGTGCAGTGCCCACATTTACCTTTTTCTTCATTTCTAATCCACTGCTTGTATCTTCAAACTGTATTTTTTTTTAAAACTTGTTGAAAAATACAAATTGAGTCAGTTAGGTGTTTGCATGGCTTATGGCAGAAGGGGGAGAGGCTATGAGCTGTGTAATAACAAAGTAGGTTTCAGAGAGCTGGGAAAGTCCGGGATGCTAAAAAAGCTTCTGAAAACTCTTGACTAGCATGTGAAGAACATCCTAGAACCCTCTGAACACTCGATGGAGGCCAGATTTCTGTAATTCTAAAAGCCAATGACCATCAAATGTGGGGAAACACTCACATAAAATGAATGTTAATTTTTTTCTACATCAGGTTTTCCAACATTCTTAATATTGTACGCAGTAAATATTTTTCAGACTATTTTTTAATTTTTTATTTTATTTTTATTAATTATAGTTTGTTCTCTTTGTATCCCAGCTGGAGCCCCCTCCCCCACAACTCCCAATCCCACTCTTCTTCCCACTTCTTCTCCTATGGCCCTCCCCCAGTCCAATGATAGGGGAGGTCCCCTCCACTTCCATCTAACCCTAGTCTATCAAGTCTCATCAGGCAGGACTGGCTTCATTGTCTTCGTCTGTAGACTAGTAAGTCTGCTCTCCCCTCAGGTGGAGGTGATCAAAGAACCAGCCCATGAGTTCATGTCAAAGAAGTTCCCTGTTCCTATTACTGGGAAACACTCTTGGACACTGAGCTGCCATGGGCTACTTCCGTGCAGGGGTTCTAGGTTATCTCCATGCATGGTCCTTGTTTGGAGTATCAATCTCAGAAAAGACCCCTGTGCCCAGATTTTTTGTTTCTGTTGCTCTCCTTGTGGAGCTCCTGTTCCCTTGAGGTCTTCCTATCTCCCCCTCTTTCATAAGATTTCCTGCTTTCTGCCCAAAATTTGGGAGTTTCAGCGTATGTTTTGATACCCTGCTGGGTAGAGTCAGAACAACATTTTTATGCTTTGAAGTTTTTCAAGAGTTTATCTGAGCTACAGAGAGAAAGAGAAACTGTCAGAGGAGGAAATTGTCCCTGTGACATCTAACACACGCCTTGGGGCTACCTAGCCTCCACCTCGATGCAACTCAATCAAAAAGATTCAAAGCCAAATTGCGAGAAGTACCATTAATGTCTTGAAAAAACAATGGCTGAATGGGGCACCAGTTGAATGCTTGCCACTAACTACAGAAGGCAGCCCCCAAGCAAGGGGGAGTTGAGTCCTCAACTCAAAATTAGAAACGCTTTCCCCACAGCTGCCTGAATGTCGGTCAGGCATTTGGATAACTTGACTCCTCTTTTGGAAGCTCTAACACTGATGGGCTATCTGCCATCATAACTGAGTGTAAATTAAGAGGGAAGCAGTTGGATCTCTGTCTCAGCAGATGAAAAATTACACTGAGTTGGGAAGGTAAATCCTTTGGATTGCTCTGAAGAACATGCCTGGGAAGTAGATAAAAGAAGGGGAGCAATTACAGTTCCCCTAACTAGTGCATTGACACCTCACAAAGTTGTAAAGTGGATGAAATTTAATACTCAAGGGTGTCCTAGCTACCTCCCCAGTATGAAAATATTCTACTCTTCTTTGATGTGTTAAAGCTCTGTCATCTTCCTGTTCCCAGTCTACCCATACTTAAAATCTTGATAACTTTGCATCCTGACTGCAACCTTTTTCTGAGAAAGTCTTCCAGACTTACAGAAATTTGAATTAGGATCATTTTCCAAAGTTGAGGACTTTTAAAAACTGTGATGCTAAATACCATTTCTTCTCTGCCTGAGGTGGTCATAGCCCCCTGGAATGTGGTGGAAAGTTTTATCCTAAACATACAGACAGAACATGGTGCTGTCAGGCCCCAGGGCTTCTGCTACTTCTCCATTTTCCTTTCACATTTCTCTTTCTGTTCACAAATTAGTCTCAGATATGTTGGTCAGAAGCAGGGCTGCTTTAATTGTAATACATTGCAAGTCTGTTCTTTTAAATGGAAATTTGCATAACAAAAATGACCACAAGGGGTTTCTTAAAACTGTAAATCTTTCAAAATAGAGATGCTGACTCTTTAAAATAGCAAAGCTGAGGCTAGACAGATTTGATATGATTGAAACAAGGAAAATCCATAGTATCAGGATCTAAGCCAGTCTCCTTGACATGTCACTAACTTTCCTTTAAAGCCTTTCTATTTTAGTTTAATTCTTCTAAGAAAAGATGCATTAATGAGAAATGCAGAAGAGAATGAGAACACTGTAATCAAGGGCAAGAACGGCAAATGTTTGAAGATGCAGTCTTCAGTGTGTAGAGTTTAGTAGGATTACTTAGGCTATAGAAAAACCCATGAAGGTCATAATGACATTTTTATCATTTTAGACTGATGTATGCCATCTTTTATATTGTCTTTGCAATACACATTAAAATTTTAAAGAGTAAGCTGTTACATTAAAAAGCTATGGTTTAAAAATTTATCAGTCTCATCCTTCTGTAGTTTAGCCAGATTTGTTACTGCCGTCATTTAGGAATCTACCAAGGATCTGTTTTGATTAGTGATGTGTTTCTACTGATGAAAAGTAACTGGATGCACTTATATATTTTTATGTCCTGTGAATTTATAGTTAATGAGGAATAAATGAAAAAATTATCATTTTTTACTTGACAAACGTACACAAAAAAGAAATAAGGCAAACACCCTTTGTTATATAGAAAGCTGTAGAAACATTTGTTGGAAAATTTATAAATCCTTAGGAATAAGTAATACCATAATTGTACTTATTGGATGCTGACAGTGTACATCCAGAATCACATAACTCAGACAAGACTGTCTGTCTACTCATCAGCATGTATTTATCATACAAGTGGGAAAGAAAGAAAGGAAGGAAGGAAGGAAGGAAGGAAGGAAGGAAGGAAGGAAGAAAGAAAGAAAGGGAGAAAGATGATAAGTTGTTCATTTGTGCCATTGGTAGTCATTCCAGAATGAGTTACCTTAATTTTGTATAATTAGAAAAGGTTTATAGAGATCAAGGTACTTAACAACAAGGGGCAAGACTCTTAAACAGCAGAAATGGGCTATAGCAGCAAATGTTTCCAAAGACTCGGTTGATAGGCATTTGACCAGATGTCAGTATGGTTTTTACTTCATTTGTATTTAACCCTCTTAGGAAAGAGGATGCAGACATGAGGATAACTCTACAGGACACCAAACTCGGCTACTAAGGTAGTAATACCAATCCATATGCCACAGGCAACTTTGTTTTAGTTGAAATGAATATTATGAAATATATTAGGACTTTTCCTAATCTAAGGATGTGCTGTGAGGTCATCAGGGGAGATAGAGAAGGACAGGAATAGCCAGGATGTGTCCTTCTTGAACTTGGTCTGCTCTTCTATCCCTGCTGG